>NC_089823.1:19518180-19824559 GCF_035046505.1 Tiliqua scincoides
TCCATGCAATGCTGTAATAGGTGAGATGGCGTGTAGGCTGCCATAAATAAGCCTCCTGCCCCCACTTCATTATGGGTTAATCTTCTGAGAGATGAAGGCAAAGGGAGTTCATCAGGGATGAGAAGCTGGAGTGGCCTCATTCAGGATGTAGGTGGATGCTTTATAATACCTTTTCTCTGACCAACGTGCTCCAGATGTACTGGCAGCTGCCGTTCATTCTTGAGTCAGTAAGGTCAAGAGCAAGATGCTGAGCAAGACTGATGCTCCAGGTAGCTGCCTATTCTTTTGCAGCAAAGCACAGAAAAGGCACTTGATCCTTGCTTTCAGCCAGAGGAATGCTACAGACCCATCACATTGTGAAGATGGATGGTTCAATTGTTGCCTTAAGATAACTACCCCCCCCCCCATGGTAGGGCTACTTTTAGGAAGTTAACAGAACGCAACGATGAGTGTGAAAAGGGCAGCTGAAAACAAATTGTGGAATGTGATTAAAAGTAATGCCTAATTTACCCAGCCAAATTGAATTTGCTGACTTGTAAACAGGATTTGCATAATCCAATATAGGGGGGGAAAATTGCCTATGAGGTTAGAGCACTTCCTGGATTTTTAACATCCTCCGCTTCGAAGCAACCATTTTTGATCTGCAGAACAAAATGTAGTGACAAATCAGGAAAAAGAAATAAACAGAAAAACCCTGGATATGAAATTAGATGGCCTCGTCGTTGAATTTGGCTGCCTAGACAAAAACAAGGAAAGGAAAACCAATTTCAGCGGTACAGTGTTTTTAATGTGCCAGTTTGTTCATTGGCTATTATGGTCAGTTCTCATTATCTACTAGGTTAGGTTCCTGGAAACCCTAGTGGATAGCAAATTCACAGATAAAGAACCATTGATCCGATTCCTATGTAATCAATAGGGTTAGGTACAAGGGGTACCCTACTGGGGGAAGGGGTACCTTCCCTGCCATCAGAAGAATCCAACACAGACCGTCAGGAAGCCAGCAAAGGGCAGTAGGAAGTGCCAAAATCTCTCTGAATGCTGCAAAGACCTTCTGGAGGCTGCAGGGAGCTTCAGAACTGCCCCCACAACCAGCACAGATCCTTTAAAATGACCAGCAACAGCTTCCGCCGGCCATTTTAAAGGGGTCTGTGCTGGTCACAGATGCCATTCTGAAGGGCTCTGCAGACTCTGGAAGGTCTCTGCATAGCAGATAATGAGAACAGAGGCATGAATAATGAGAGAAGGTACCCATTCTGCCCTTTGCAGATAGTGAATTTGCATATAAAGAGGGCTGTATTTCTAGTGTAGGCAAAAGCACATGTATACTGGTGTGCACCACATGAAACAATTCTGTTGCATGTACATGCCGTGAGATGGAATTACTGGCTATGTCTTCCTAATGTAAATACTACATATGTAGCTCCATAGACATGTGCGTTTGCTATACACATGACGCTAACTATGTGTGAAGTCTATGTGTGAATCCACAGAACCACACAACTAGTTGACACACCCATGAGTTCTCTGTGCTGGTACTTCTCAGGCCGTGAACCCCCCACATGCTGCATTTGAAATTGTGGGGATACGGAATGGGGCTCTGATGTTCAAAGAGTCACAAATTGCGTTGGGCATGCACAAGCCCTTCAATTCACTGACGTAGCTCTTTGGATCCTGGCCATCATTTTCCTACACAGAAGAGGGTTTCCTCTTAGAGGGGTAACCATGTTGGTTTGTTGCAGCACAAACAACAGAGTATCCTGTGGCTTCCTCCTGTCTAGTCTTAGTATACTTCCCTGTAGTTCAACCTGTGGTTTTAGTCTTATCCTCAGGAGCCTCAGAGGGTATACCCACCCCTTCTTCTGTGTGACAGTCCTTCAGATACTTTCAGGCTTTAGATGTGCTGTAGCATGAACTTGGTGAACTAGAGCCCACTTTCAGCTCAATTCTGAGCTGTCTGGCATGCGGGGCTGCCAGGGCATCAAAATGACAGCTGTGGCATCCTGAGCATGCTGGGCAACCACTGCCGACTCCTCAGTGGAAAGTAGCCTCGTAACGTGGCTACTTGACTCTACGCCTGTTATTGAGAGGGCACGGAGTAATTGAGTCCCATGTCAAGTCGAGAGGCTTGACATGTAACTCTGGATCCAGCAGAGCTGAGCTTCACCGGTCCCGTCCCCTCCCTGCCTGCTCCATCCCCCTGCCAAACCTCCTCCCTGCCCTTCCCCTGCCCCAGAACGCCACCTCCCCACACGGCCCCATTCACTTCTCTGCCACCCTGCAGTACAGGCTACGCCGGATGGTGTATTACCAGCCTCCAACAGGCATTGTCCAAGCACAAGTTTGCGCAGGGCCAGCTCTGGCACTCAGCTGGTGCTAACCCTCACAAATTTGCTTTATGGCACGTTTGCCACGGTGCGTGCTGGCACTAGGCCAGTGCACCGAGTTCAGGATTGGGCTTTCAATCTGGTTCACGAAGTGTTATCCTCAATGGCAGATGGAGACACGTATTGATAAAGACTGAGAACCCTCTGTTTACCTTTTTCCCCCTCTGTACACGAGTGTGTGCATGAACTGCTGACTGTACATCTGATAAAGCCCACACCAGCTTATTCCACAATAAATCTGTTAGCCTTTAAGAAGCCACAAGCCTCTTTTTTTGGCTTTGCTACTGCAGAAATATTCCCCACTTAGCAGAGTTTGGTGCTCCTAGAATTATCTAATATCGAAGCACATTGAATGCAAACCGGCAACTGCTACACAGCGATTCAATTAAATGGGGATGCCATTAACGCGTATGCTTTCCCCTTCCCCTCGTTAATATTGACCACGCTGAAACAAAATTAAGGCAATGTGGTTGCGAGGCAATGTGGCTTGGACTGGGTCCCAACCATTCTTCATCCAGAGCACAAGCAATTGCAATTCATTGCAGAGGGGCTTCTATGAATAGGCAGCTTCCATCATTAATGAGCATCAGATACTCAACTCCCCACGGGAAGCTTCCGCTTTTAGTACGGAATTGTGGGAAGTTGCACCACAGGAGAATAAGCTGTATTGAGGCATGGTTCTTTACTCAGCGTGTGGTTGGCCTGTGGAATTCCTTGCCACAGGATGTGGTGATGGCGTCTGGCCTGGACGCCTTTAAAAGGGGATTGGACAAGTTTCTGGAGGAAAAATCCATTACGGGTTACAAGCCATGATGTGTATGTGCAACCTCCTGATTTTAGAAATGGGCTATGTCAGAATGCCAGATGCAAGGGAGGGCACCAGGATGCAAGTCTCTTGTTATCAGGTGTGCTCCCTGGGGCATTTGGGCACAGGTGGGCCGCTGTGAGATACAGGAAGCTGGACTAGATGGGCCTATGGCCTGATCCAGTGGGGCTGTTCTTATGTTCTTATGGTTTGTCTGGTGTGCATTTTTCACCCCAAGAGCTTCTTGTGTTTGGATTGTAGTATCTTCTGCTATAATTTTCTCTCATTATACTCATAATTACTCATTATTTTCTGAGTTGGTCCCTGAAAACATGAAGGGTTGTGTGTTGGTGAGATGGATAGAAGTTGGTACTTTTTTTGAGCTGTGGGATTCCTGCACAAGGTCTGTAGATTAAGATAAATGTATCTTGTTCTCTGCTACCCCAGAGAGCAGAACTAGATCTAATAGGCTTAAGCAGCAGGAAGGAAGATTTCAGTTGGATATCAGGGAAAAAAAAATTCTTAACAGTAAGAGCAGTTCAACAATGGGACCAATTACCATGGAAAGTGGCAGAACTCTCCCCTGGAGGTCTTCAAGCAGAAGTTTGACAGGCCCTATTGGAGATGCTCTAAAGAGGATTTTCCCATTTCAAGCAGAGGGTTAGCCTGATTCAGTGGTTCCACAAGCACTGTAAGTGCTTGTTGGGATGGGGCTACAGCAGCTATGTGATCTTCATGATTGTGCCACTGTCAGGACAAAAAGGCTGTTTTTTTACTTACCCCTGGTAGTGCTGGCCCTCTGGAGGATGTGGGTAGCCTGCGTACCCTTCTACAGGATTCCCCAAGCCTCTGAACTGCTAAAAAACGTGATTGCAACCCACTTCCACTTTTGTGATCACAAACTGGATGTTGGTCACAGTCATATCTTTTAGCGGTTCTGAGGCTTGGGGAGCCCTGCCGAAGGGTACACAGGCTACCCACACCCTCTGGAGGGCTGGTGCTACCAGGGGTAAGTAAAAAACAGCCCTTTTCTCCTGACAGTGGCACAATCTTTGGGATCATGTCACTACCATTGTCATTACTCTGTCCCTTAAGGGGGCAGAGACAGAGCTTCCCTGGCAGGGGTGTCACAATGCACAAGTTTGGGAACCTTTGGCTAATGTAATGTCACTGGTGGTGGAATCTTGATTGGTTTAAGGCAGGGTTTTCCCAACTGTGGACATGACCGACTGGTGGGTTGCAAGCCCATGCCAGGTGGGCCGCAGCCTAGGTCCTCCCACCCACCCTCACCTCTATTTGGCTCAAAATCAGAGTGTTTCTGGAGGCATGGAGAAGCCCCAGAGGCGTCTCTCAGGTTCAGCCAGGTTGGTGACCCACTCTGCAGGCCTCAGAATAGCCTACAGAAGCCTCCAAGAGCTACTTTTGGGTTTTGAAAGCCAAATTCCAGTTTGCCTTCAGAGGCTTCCTCAGGCCATTCTGAGGTCTCAGGGGCTTGCGGAGTAGGTCACTGGCCTGGCGAAACCTGCAAGAGGTCTCTGGGGCTTTCCTCAGCACCACCAGAATCATCGGCAAGACGAGGTGTGTGGTGCAGGGACAGCCACCAGAGCCTCCTCAGGGTAAGGAAACAAACGTTCCCATCCCATCCCTTACCCCGGGTCATGCGGCTGCAGCCCCAACGGGTCTCCTTGGTGCTGTGCCCACTATTGAGAGGGCACAGAATCGAGGAGTCCTGTGTCAGGCTTTCTGGGCAGGGTGGGAGCACAGGACACAACAGCAAATACTGTGCCACCACTCCCCCTCAGCCAGGCCTGATTCTCACCTCACCCCACCCAGTTTTGCCTTCCCCCACCCATCCCCAAAAGGCCTTGCTGCCGAATGGCGGCAATACAACCAGCTACTCCTTGGCAATGTCTTCCTGGTGCTGTGGCCCAGCGCCGACGCTCCCTCCTCTCCGGGTGCTGCGAATATGCTTTACGGCACATTTGTGACACCCAGATATGGTGGTACACGCATACCGCTGGCACAAAAAATTATAGGATCACCAGATTCCAAATTTTTCCCTATTCCTCCCCCCCCCCCATTCTGGCAGTCTGGAATAACTCTTCTTTCCCACATGATTCCTCTCCAAGTTAAACAACAGTCCCTATTCTGTCACCATGTAGTGTTAAATGAAGAGAGAACACTTGTGAACAGGTTCATTTCCTCCTCCTTGGGTGAGGTATTGACAGACCCTGGATGGAGACCCCTAGGACCAGGACCCATCTTTCCTCCCACACTGAGGGTGTTCCCTTACCCAAGAGTGGGAAACCAATCCTGAAACTCCAGATGGTGAAGAGAAACAGGGAAAAGAGCTGCTCCAGCCCTGCAACCAGGTCACAGTAGGGCATGTCCATCACCAGCAAAAACATGATGCTATCTTGCAACCGATGACCAAGAGGTGCTCTGGCAGTTTCTGGATCAGACCCAGTCTCTCCTTGGCAAAAACGTCCGGCATCACAAAGAGATTGTCACGGGGTGGGGCAAATGCCTTTCCCTTTAAGATGGATTAAGTTGGTTATTTGCTACCCAGGTGTAATGTATCAGTAATTTAGAAATAAAACCTGGGTGTGGGTGCCTGAAAACACACACAGCAGGAGGAAGGGAGCTGAGTGTAGTGGTTTGGGAGGTGGACTTAGACCTGGAAGATCCAGGTTCAAATCCCCCCTTAGCCACAAAGCTTCCTGAGGGACCTTGGGCCAGTCACTTTCTCTCAGCCTCACCTACCTCACAGGGTTGTTGTGAGGACAAAAGGAGGGGAGCAGCTGTGTACACCGCCCTGAGCTCTTTGGAGAAAGGGCGGTATAAAAATGTGAAAAATAAATAAAATAAATAAAATAAATAAATAAATACTGAAAATGCTGAGAGACCTGCATGATGGTCTGCATTTCCTTCCGTAAATGGAAGTCTTGCCCTAATGAGGAGAATAAAAAGGAACATAAACTGTGGCAAAAGAAATGTAAAAAGGTGATATGGGAGGCCAAGCGAGACTATGAGGAACGCATGGCCAGCAACATTAAGGGGAATAATAAAAGCTTCTTCAAATATGTTAGAAGCAGGAAACCCGCCAGAGAAGCAGTTGGCCCTCTGGATGGTGAGGGAGGGAAAGGGGAGATAAAAGGAGACTTAGAGATGGCAGAGAAATTAAATGAGTTCTTTGCATCTGTCTTCACGGCAGAAGACCTCGGGCAGATACCGCTGCCCGAACGGCCCCTCCAAACCGAGGAGTTAAGTCAGATAGAGGTTAAAAGAGAAGATGTTTCAGACCTCAATGATAAATTAAAGATCAATAAGTCACCGGGCCCTGATGGCATCCACCCAAGGGTTATTAAGGAATTGAAGAATGAAGTTGCAGATCTCTTGACTAAGGTATGCAACTTGTCCCTCAAAACAGCCATGCTGCCAGAAGATTGGAGGATAGCAAATGTCACAACTATTTTTAAAAAGGGAAAGAGGAGGGACCCGGGAAACTATAGGCCGGTCAGCCTAACATCCATACCGGGTAAGATGGTGGAATGCCTCATCAAAGATAGGATCTCAAAACACATAGACAAACAGGCCTTGCTGAGGGAGAGTCAGCATGGCTTCTGTAAGGGTAAGTCTTGCCTCACGAACCTTATAGAATTCTTTGAAAAGGTCAACAGGCATGTGGATGCGGGAGAACCCGTGGACATTATATATCTGGACTTTCAGAAGGCGTTTGACACGGTCCCTCACCAAAGGCTACTGAAAAAACTCCACAGTCAGGGAATTAGAGGACAGGTCCTCTCGTGGATTGAGAACTGGTTGGAGGCTAGGAAGCAGAGAGTGGGTGTCAATGGGCAATTTTCACAATGGAGAGAGGTGAAAAGCGGTGTGCCCCAAGGATCTGTCCTGGGACCGGTGCTTTTCAACCTCTTCATAAATGACCTGGAGACAGGGGTGAGCAGTGAAGTGGCTAAGTTTGCAGATGACACCAAACTTTTCCGAGTGGTAAAGACCAGAAGTGATTGTGAGGAGCTCCAGAAGGATCTCTCCAGACTGGCAGAATGGGCCGCAAAATGGCAGATGCGCTTCAATGTCAGTAAGTGTAAAGTCATGCACATTGGGGCAAAAAACCAAAACTTTAGATATAGGCTGATGGGTTCTGAGCTGTCTGTGACAGATCAGGAGAGAGATCTTGGGGTGGTGGTGGACAGGTCGATGAAAGTGTCGACCCAATGTGCGGCGGCAGTGAAGAAGGCCAATTCTATGCTTGGGATCATTAGGAAGGGTATTGAGAACAAAACGGCTAGTATTATAATGCCGTTGTACATATCGATGGTAAGGCCACACCTGGAGTATTGTGTCCAGTTCTGGTCGCCGCATCTCAAAAAAGACATAGTGGAAATGGAAAAGGTGCAAAAGAGAGCGACTAAAATGATTACGGGGCTGGGGCACCTTCCTTATGAGGAAAGGCTACAGCGTTTGGGCCTCTTCAGCCTAGAAAAGAGACGCTTGAGGGGGGACATGATTGAGACATATAAAATTATGCAGGGGATGGACAGAGTGGATAGGGAGATGCTCTTTACACTCTCACATAATACCAGAACCAGGGGACATCCACTAAAATTGAGTGTTGGGCGGGTTAGGACAGACAAAAGAAAATATTTCTTTACTCAGCGCGTGGTCGGTCTGTGGAACTCCTTGCCACAGGATGTGGTGCTGGCGTCTAGCCTAGACACCTTTAAAAGGGGATTGGACAAGTTTCTGGAGGAAAAATCCATTATGGGGTACAAGCCATGATGTGTACGCGCAACCTCCTGATTTTAGAAATGGGTTAAGTCAGAATGCCAGATGTAGGGGAGGGCACCAGGATGAGGTCTCTTGTTATCTGGTGTGCTCCCTGGGGCATTTGGTGGGCCGCTGTGAGATACAGGAAGCTGGACTAGATGGGCCTATGGCCTGATCCAGTGGGGCTGTTCTTATGTTCTTATGTTCTTATGGTAATTTTAGCCTCTTTTTAGTTTCTTGTTTTTAGCTACTGTAATGCATGTAAATATGTCTTTTGGAGTAATTGAAACGCCCTTAAAATAAAAATCTTTTACATGAACAATTGGGTGCAATTATTGACCAAGGAATTGCATGTTAATAGGACCTGGGGCTTGGAGTAAGCTAAATAAAGAAACATTGCTCTTGGGGGTTTGTGGAGGATGGTGTAAGATTGGAGGAGGGTTAAATCCTGGTTGACTTGGGAATCTCCACTGGTCCTTCCCTACCCCCAAGGGTGATGTTTGTGACAGAGATGGCCCTGACTGGCTTGGGGAACCTTTGTGGGGAAAACACAGAAGACTTCCCAATTAGGCAGGAGCATCACACCATGTGACAGGTAAAAAGGAAATGTTTGGCTGATGAAAAAAAGCACTGTATGAAAAAAAAATTTTCTATATCTAAATGATTGTCTACAAAATCCATAATAATTCACTCTCCGGTGAAAGTACACTCTGTGGTAACCCTTCTTTTGTTGATGTGCAATGTACAAATTGGGCCTGAGAGCAAAGTAGATTGCTGGTGGTGGGGCTACAGTTGTATTAGTTGCCTTTACAACTTGCATTTCAGAAGTTCCAAACACAGTCTGTGACTTCGCATGCATGACCACTCAAGATCAAACAATGGACAGGTACACACTCCCTAGAGCAGCCATTTTCAACCACTGTGCAGTGGCATACTGGTGTGCCACAAGTGGTCCATAGGTGTGCTGCAGGAATTTGGGAGAAGGTCATTGAGGGATGTGAGCCCCGCACTGGCAGCATGGTGTGCCTTGTCAATTGCCAAATATCTGATGGTGTGCCTTGACAATTTTTGTGCCTTGTCAGTGTGCCATGAGATGAAAAAGGTTGAAAATCGCTGCCCTAGAGATTTAACTTGTAAAGATACGTGGAAGGGGCTTGAAAACAGAAGAACGGCAGCTGTAGCAAACTGAATGAACACCATGTTAATACACTCACTGGAGGGGCCCTCAGATTCCATCTCCAGCCAAAGTGAGACTGGTGGAGATCTGGGAAATGGTCACCTTGAGATTGTCACTGCCCCCGCCTGGTGCATCTCCCATTCTTCTCAATGAGCAAAGTGTGCCTAGGATTGCAACCCTATTCTAATAGGAGAGGTTGCTGCTTTAAGTGTCTCCCCCAAACACTGCTAATCAGTTTGCCTGTTGTAGATGGTATTTATTTCTCCTGCAACGGTTTTCCTTCTTTGCGTAAAAGCTGAGAAGAAAACCAAAGGCTGTTCTTTAGATTAAACTATACCAGAAAAAAAAAATATATAATGTTATGTGTAGAATACATTAATTTATCTTTCAATTTAAGTGCCACTTACTGCATCGGCCTCCAAAATAACTCGCAGAACAAAAATACAGTCAGAACAGCTAACAAGGTACAAAGAAAACAAACAGGCAACAAGGACGAGAACAGCACAAGCCGAAAAGCAAGCCCAGCATCATCCAGTGTCATTTTAAAGAAGAGACATGCAGCTGAATTCTAGGTGGCACCCAGGGGAGCAGGAGTGCTGAATTGGCTACCACTGCATCCTGCGAGGTGGGTCACAGGGTGGGAAAGATTGGGAACTCCTGGTTTAAGGTATTCTTCTGATAAATTATTTTGTATTTCTAATTTTTCTAGCCAGCCATTAAAGGGTTTTGAAAACATGACTTGGGTCTAGATAGGCAATGGCACAGATGCCATCTTTCTCTTTACTTCCGAATGGAGACTCACACTTTCACTGATGTGGGGAAGAGAGGTCATCATTTCCTAGCAGCTCCTCTTTGGACATTGCCTGCTGCTGTTGTTGAGATTATTTTGCCCAGATACCCACAGTACATGTCTCAGGGAGAGAGGAAACTGGTCGATGTGGTAAAACCATTCAATATAGGGGCAAAGTCTCTTTCTGTGACCCAGTGATGCTCAACAGTGGACACTGGTAGCCTCTAATGACCTTCTTGATGAGCTGCTGCTAATGCTCTATGACTTGCCAGTTTAGATATCCTGAAAACACATAAATGCAAAAACCGCCCCTTCATATTCCCCTTTGCCATTTGATTTTATATATATATATATATATATATATATATATATATATATATATATATATAGATTAGTGGTTCTCACACATTTAGCACCGGGACCCACTTTTTAGAATGAGAATCAGTCAGGACCCACTGGAAGTTATAACCGGAAGTGACACCATCAAGAAGAAAATTTTTTAACAATCCTAGACTGTAATCCTACCCACACAAACCCAGGAGTAAGTCCCATTTACTATCATTGTTAAGAGAATATACGTAGTAGCTTGTTAAAAGTACGGGTCTGTTTAACATTTCCCCAAATACAGTCACATACCATGGTGGCATCAAGTCTAACATATTAAAAATAAAATATGGAAATGAATGGGGACCCACCTGAAAGTGGGTCCCGACCCACAATTTGAGAAACACTAATAAAGATATTTCCTATCTGCGAGTCAACTGAAAATCAACAAAATGCAATTGGTGAAGCTGTGAAAAATTGTATAGATTGGCTTTCAGAATGGAAGTTAACACTGGACACATTCTTTGGCAAGGCACTTTGTCTTTCTTTCTGACATTAATAGATCTGTAAAAGAGAGAACGAAATGATCCTTGAAGATAGGTCAGTGGAATTCTGTTATTAAAAGGAATCGAAGCTGCCTCTTCATTTTCTCTTTCATACCATTTACGGATAAATAGTGTCTTCGTGTCCATGACATGTCAAAGTTCGTCTTAATGGCTGCATTGCATTCCGCTTAATAAAATGCTTACAGTTTCCCATGAAATCCAAGCCATTTTCTTTTGAAAAATAAACACGGAAATATAAGAGTGCTGTGGTGGAAATGAATGAAAACAAGCATCTTGGTTAATTCGTTGTGGCAAGCCAAAATCTGTGTGTTCCGTAGAAATGGCTTACAGGCACATCGTAAGAGAGCGACTCAGAGAGCGACTAAGATGATTACGGGGCTGGGGCACCTTCCTTATGAGGAAAGGCTACGGCGTTTGGGCCTCTTCAGCCTAGAAAAGAGACGCTTGAGGGGGGACATGATTGAGACATACAAAATTATGCAGGGGATGGACAGAGTGGATAGGGAGATGCTCTTTACACTCTCACATAATACCAGAACCAGGGGACATCCACTAAAATTGAGTGTTGGGCGGGTTAGGACAGACAAAAGAAAATATTTCTTTACTCAGCGCGTGGTCGGTCTGTGGAACTCCTTGCCACAGGATGTGGTGCTGGCGTCTAGCCTAGACGCCTTTAAAAGAGGATTGGACGAGTTTCTGGAGGAAAAATCCATTATGGGGTACAAGCCATGATGTGTATGCGCAACCTCCTGATTTTAGGAATGGGTTAAGTCAGAATGCCAGATGTAGGGGAGAGCACCAGGATAAGGTCTCTTGTTATCTGGTGTGCTCCCTGGGGCATTTGGTGGGCCGCTGTGAGATACAGGAAGCTGGACTAGATGGGCCTATGGCCTGATCCAGTGGGGCTGTTCTTATGTTCTTATGTTCTTATGTTCATCAACTTCATGGAAATGACTATTTTCTGCTGGAGTGACACATTACAGTTGATTTTAAGAGGATATGGTTGTGTGTGTTTGTGCTTTGTGAGGGTTTTTTAGGTCATGGGTAGAGTGCGATGGCATGGCAGGTTAAACCGCTGAGCCGACGAGGTTGACTGCAAGGTTGGCAGGTCGAATCCATGCAACGGAGTGAGCTCCTGTTGCTTGTCCCAGCTCCTGCCAACCTAGCAGTTTGAAAGCACATAAAAATGCAAGTAGATAAATAGGTACCGCCACTGTGGGAAGGTAACGGCATTCCGTGTGCTTAGGCATTTAGTTATGCCGGCCACACAGCCACAGAAACTGTCTACGGACAAACACCAGCTCTTCAGTTTAGGGACAGAGGTGAGCACCACCCCTACAGTCGGACACAACTAGGCTTAACACCAGGGAAGGGGAGGAGGAACCTTTACCGTTTTGAAGGAGGACACTTCATTTTTCAGCCACTCTCAGAGTGTTGTGTATGAGCCAGTCTAGACATGGTTTTACCTATGCACCGTAGCTGTTTTCTTCTGATATTGCCAACACTTCAGCATAACATGACTTAGGGCGCAATCCTAATTTGCGCTAGAACAGGCAAGCCAGGAGGCTTGCGCTGTATCCAGCGCAGGATTGTGGCCAGCAGTGGCTTAGTCAGAGGCAAGGGGAAACTTTTCCCCTTACCTCTGGGTAAGGGCTGCTGGTGCCTATGGGTCTCCTCAGACTTGTGCCACCTCCTGAGGTGGCACAAGTCCAAGGAGAGCAGAGCGGAGTGGCTTGAGGCCACTCCATTCTCCCCAGGAATGGGGGTTGGGATCTGGCATAACTGCTGGATCCCAGGCCCGCCCAACGCCCTCCTTCCCCCTGCCCAGGAACACCTCGCTCCCTCCTCCCCCCTGCCCCCCCACGCCTACCTTTCATCCTTGCTTCGGCTCATCCGAGCCGACACAAGGAACTGGGGGGGAAGCTGACGCAGAGGCTTCCATCAGTCTCCACAGGCCGGCACTTCTTGGAGTGCCAGCCTGGCTTCCTCCTGAGGAGGCGCAAATGTGCTTTAAGGCACGTTTGCGACCCTCCCAGGTTGGCCCAAGGGACTTGGGCCGGTATAGGGCGCAGTTAGGATTGAACCCTTATTCATATAAAGTAGGTGATCGAGTACCTATTGAATTAGAAGCAAAATGGACAGTGCTGCAAATACGTTTTAAAACACTTGGGAGAATCCCTCGGTATGCAGATGTACATTGCATTGCAAAATGCAAAAGCCCAACCTGATGTGGACTGAGCATGCTCGATGGAACCCCAAATGGCTGATCCAACTTGATGGCTGGGACAGCTGGGGGGGGCCACAATGACGATGACAAACTTCCTTGTGACAATGCAGCATAAGAACATAAGAACAGCCCCACTGGATCAGGCCATAGACCCATCTAGTCCAGCTTCCTGTATCTCACAGCAGCCCACCAAATGCCCCAGGGAGCACCCCAGATAACAAGAGACCTCATCCTGGTGCTCTCCCCTACATCTGGCATTCTGACTTAACCCATTTCTAAAATCAGGAGGTTGCGCATACACATCATGGCTTGTACCCCGTAATGGATTTTTCCTCCAGAAACTTGTCCAATCCCCTTTTAAAGGCGTCCAGGCTAGACACCATCACCACATCCTGTGGCAAGGAGTTCCACAGACCGACCACACGCTGAGTAAAGAAATATTTTCTTTTGTCTGTTCTAACTCTCCCAACACTCAATTTTAGTGGATGTCCCCTGGTTCTGGTGTTATGTGAGAGTGTAAAGGGCATCTCCCTATCCACTCTGTCCATCCCCTGCATAATTTTGTATGTCTCAATCATGTCCCCCTCAGGCACCTCTTTTCTAGGCTGAAGAGGCCCAAACGCCGTAGCCTTTCCTCATAAGGAGGTGCCCCAGCCCCGTAATCATCTTAGTCGCTCTCTTTTGCACCTTTTCCATTTCCAGCAGCACCTGCATGGGCTACACTGCATCCCTCAGAGTCATTTAGCAGATGGAAAGGACTCAAGGCTTTCCTCCCCTAGAGGTCAACTTGAACTTGCGCCAGTGAAATTGCTGGTGTAAATTTGCATTATGTGGCTGGATCTGGCCCCGGAAGGGGTATAGCAAATGGTGTGTGCCAGTGCTGCTGATCTCTCGCCCTCTGGGCCTGATCCACCTGCCCTGTTCAACTCTCCCTGCCCTCCACCTGCTTTTCCCTTGCCCCTGCACTGTACAGTGAAGAATTTACCCACTCCAATGGGCACCAGTCCTTATGCTCTGGCCTTCCTGCTGGTGCTTCCTGAAGATGTGCTGTTGCAACGTGCTTTATGGCATGCTCCATACATTTATACTCCACTGGTGCAAACAGAGAATAGGATTGTGCCACAAGTGTTTGTTTAACTAAGAAAAGGAGAAAGAAGATGCAATTCCAGAAGAGCAAGCATGTGAGTCTGTAGCTACGTAAAGACCAAGTGGCAAGTTTGCTCTTGGATTTGCTATCAAGCCAGAAAATGACATCATCTGACAAAAACAGAGATCTGCTGGTATCTAAATGAAAATCAGATAACAGCAATTCATTTCCTTAGGTGGCGGAGAAGGAAGGGGGGGCTTGGGTTGTATAAAGGGCTCCACTTGGGTTGACAGCTCAGCTTGGTGGTCTTGAGGATCTGCAGTATGGTCTCTGCAGGCCCTGCATCCTTGGCAACTACCGAACAATGCCGACCCCAGATTCTAGCTCTGGCACACATATTCATCAGCAGTGTCTTGGGATGGGGAAAAAACACAAAGGTTTGCTTGCAGAACTTCAGATGGGATGGGATGTGTGCTGTGGAAGAAGGACAAGAGCATTTTGTTGTAAGAAACTTGGACAGGGGAGGCCTTTCCTCTGCTTGGTTGTGATAGCAGTTGGTGGGAACCAAGTCAGGATGCTGCAGGACTGAGCGAAGATATGGGAGAAATAGGAGCCCTACAGGTCAGAATTTGGCAGCCTTGGAAAACAGGCTTAAGGACTTTTCAGAGGAGAGCGCTCACCATAATTCCAATTCAAAACATTTCCCTTTTGTTCAGCAGGCAAAAAGAAGCATGTGTACTGTTACCAGAGAGGGCTCTGCTTGGCTGACCGTAACATTCCTGGAGGGTGGGTGGGAGTGGGAGGTGCTGACAGAAAACAGGCAGGCTCTAAGATAATGTATTGTCTCCAGAGGAAGATAGAGTGCCTCAGTAATCTTTCAAGTTGTTATTTTGTTTACCCTGGAAAAGAGCCTTGCAGAGGGGCCTGATTGTGTTGCTTTCTTGGTCACAGTTGCATGTGGCGGGAGCGTGGGAGCTGCAGGTGCGTAAACCTTAAAATAGGAGAGGAAGTGCTTTTGCAGCCATTCAAGGAAGCCCAACATGGATGGGAAGATGAGGAAAGCGGCCATGGTTCTTTTTCAATTGGTTCCTTTCAGTATAAGGACGCAATTCTGAAGCACCCATCGGCCGACACAAGTCCCTTGCGCTGGCCCAGGAGGGTCACAAACATGCCGTAAGGCATGTTTGCGCCTCCTCGGGAGGAAGCTGAGCTGGCACTCAGAGGAGTGCCGGCCTGTGGAAGCTGACACAAACCTCCATGCCGGCTTCCTCAGCTTGGCTTGCATTGGGCCACCTGGGCCGACACAAGCTTATGGGGTGGGCGGTGAGGAGGCGGGAGGGAGGTGTTCCTGGGTGGTGGGTTGTCCCAGGGCCAGGCGGGCAAAGAGCAGTTATGCCAGATCCCAACCCTCGTTCCCAGGAAGGTCGGAGAGGCTTCAAGCAGCTCCACTCTCCTCGGACTTGTGCCACCTCAGGTGGTGGCACAAGACCAAGGAGTCTCATAGGGAAGAAGGTGCCCCTTTCCCCCTTTTCTCCCAAGGTGAAATTTTCCCCTTGCCTCTGGCTGAGCGGCCTTGGGCCCCTATCCTGCGCTGGATACAGCGTAAGCCTCTTGGCTTGCCTGTTCCAGCTCGGGATAGGACTGTGCCCTAAGTGTGTCACCTTGAGTCTGCCCACAGTGCAGTATGCTGAATGGTGCAGATGCATCAGTCTTAACACAGCACAGCCACTCACTCATGTAGTATGAGAAAGCCATCATTGCCCATCATGTGCCAACTCATTGCTTCTTCTTCCTGTGGCTCCTGCTCCCTGGAGCCTTTATGCTATAAAAGGAATGAAGAAAAGGCTTCCAGCAGGCCATAGCACAGGCTGTATTGGAAAGGTGCTTTGCATACAGAATGCATCAGGATCAGTACCTGACATCTTCACACAGATCTGGGAAACACTACTGAAATGCTGGAGATCTGCTGCCAGTGGATGTGGGAGATGCCGAGATCAACAGGTTACTGTTGTGGTTATCAAGCTGTGGCTCCCTGGGAAGCTGTGGAAATCAGCCACGGAGCAGTGGAATCCTAGTGAGAAACCCACCACCCTATACATTGTATAGGATTGTAGCTCTAATGGGGAACCATGGCCAGTGGCTTAGTAGGTCAAAGGAGCGGCCAGTCAAAAAAGTTTGGGAACCACTAGGCTATTGTGAGACAACTCCGTATGTTCAGGTTAGTCAGCAGCTCTTGCTTAAGCTCCTTTCTTGTGCCTAGAACCTGATTTTCTGATTGTTTGACCTGCTCCGCCTTTTCTCGAATATCTCCCATTCTGTTTGCCTGATCCATGCTAGTTTTCCTTTAGTTCCCCCTTCCCTTTTTGCTACACTAGCCACAGCCCCGGAGTTCCTCCGTTGACACCACTTTCAACTCTTCTGAGAAAAACAAAAAACAACCACTATTACCTAGTTCTAATGAAGCCCCGGAGGGGGCGAGGGATAGGGTTATGATGATGGATGCGTTCAAAACCTCGTGGGGGAGGGAATGTGCTGTTGATGTTCTAAGACTTCCAAGCCTTGAAAAATGGAAGAGACATGGGAGTGGCTCAAAAGTGGCCTGGGTTCACCTTTGCCAACTGTCCACTTGAGAAAAAAAGGAAAAATCTTGAAAAATATGGGAATTTTTAAAGATGGCATCTCTAGTGAGAAATTGTATCCATTGGTCAGTACAGATCAGTACAGTGTTGGAATGGTGGAAGCCACTGAAAGGCGGGGGGGGGGAGGTAGGATATTTGTGTGACTTGGAGCTCCCCAGGTCACAGCAGCTGCATAATGAGAGGAGGGCGCAGGTCCACTCTAGGGAACAATCAGGCAAAGTGCTTATTCCTTTTTTGCATGTCAGAATAATTTACTGCCTACGGCAATTGGAATGATTTTTCAAGTGGTCTTGGGTTGTAGTTTGGAGTCTGAAGTAGGGGAAAAAAAACAACAACCATATATTTCCATACTGGAGTGGAGCCAGAAATGAAAACATTGCTGGGTGAAGATAACGACTCCTGAGAAAAAAAAGCACCCTGAACTGTACAGAGTTTCCAAATGTATGGATAATGGTGTACAAGAAACATCTGCCTCTGTTCATTAGGAGATGCAAATGGGAGGAATTAAAGCTCTAATTTATGCATGATTTATTTATATCACAATAGATGAGTTGGAGAGTTGACTTCCCCAAGGGTTCAGTGTTCTAACTTATTTGCATCGCTTTAATCATAAGTAGCATGAACATTTTGGCTAAACGACTTTTTTCCCCCAGAAACAGGATAGCTTCATTGAACCCGACTCCCTCTATTTTGATCATTCTAAACAGCAAGCATTCCGGTGCTGGCATGTCTCTATGTGTCAAGACACGTCTATTTCAGGCATACATATGATTGTTATTAAGAATATTTATATGCCACTTTTCAACAAAAATTAGTTCACAAGGTAGTTCACAAAGCTAGCGCCTGCCACCCCGTGAGCCCTCTGCAGAAGCGCGCGTATCCTCTAGGAAACCCAGTGCCTCGGGAACAAAGTGCCAGGTAAGGTACGGCAAGTTTAGCTTCAGTGCGAGTTCAGCAGCAGGGCGAGGAAGCCAAGGCCCCAGATACCGCCCTTTCTCTTCCCTTGAGAAGAGGGCTGCTAACCGTTGTAGGATTTTTACGTACCCCTAAACAAAAACAAACAAAATAAAAAAAAGCTATGCAGTCAGACAGCCAGCAGCAGGCTGGGGGCTACCCAGTGTTTTGCATCGAGTGCCACATGTATGACTATATGTCTCTGGGGCATAAGTCATGGGTGTATCTTCGGTGCAAGGAGCTCTAGGGACTCAGGGAACACATCCGCTCCCTTGAAACCTTGGTGGCGGACCTGGAGAAGGAGAGGAAGGCAGAGAAGGACTGTGGGGAGACTTCTGGGGACGATCAGGCTTTGTCCCAACCTCATGCAGGCAGCTCCTCAGCTGCCCAGGTGGCTGCCCAGCTGCCCAGCAAGTCTCAGGGCTGGAGGACATCATCCTGGAGAGGAGGGAAACAATCCCCTAAGGGAACGGGCCCCCTTCTCCAGGGGACGGGCCCGTATTTGAATGCACTCAGGATATTCCTTGGCGGGAGGGGGGTCAGGGGCTTCTTGTAGTGGGGGATTCAATTATTACAAACATAGAGGGGGGATTTGCGACGGATGTGAGGACCGCATGGCAACTTCCCTGCCTGGTGCAAAGGTTGCGGACATCACTTCTCATCTAGACAGGCAGGTAGATAGTGCTGGGGAGGAGGTAGCGGTTGTGGTGCATGTGGGCAAGTGTAGCCGGGAGGTCCTGGAGGCCAAATTTAGGCTATTAGGTAGGAAACTGAAAGCCGGGACCTCAAAGGTAGCGTTCTCGGAAGTGCTACCTGTTCCACGCGCAGGGCCAGCTAGGCAGGTGGAGATCGGGGTCTCAATGCGTGGATGAGACGGTGGTGTAGGGAGGAGGGGTTTAGATTTGTTAGGCACTGGGGAACGTTTTGGGATAAGCAGGGCCTGTATAAGAGGGACGGGCTCCACTTGAACCAGAATGGAACCAGACTGCTGGCACATAACATTAAAAAGGTGGCAGAGCAGCTTTTAAACTGATGCCTGGGGGAAGGCCGACAGGAGCCAAAGGGCATCCGGCTCAGGACTCCTCATCCCTATGGGACGAGGATGGGGGGGGGGGGTGAGAGAACAACAAAGTAATGACAGAGTAGGAGAAGCAATTGGGAATGGTAGCATGATGGGATGTGATAGATGGTTTGGCACAATGAGAGGATGCAGGGATAAAAGAGCTAATAAGCAGCCCATCCTGGGGCTTTCCATGTACAAATGCTTTTATGCAAATGGCCAAAGTCTCCGAGCAAAGATGGGAGAACTGGAATGTCTGGTGACAAGGGAAAACATTGACAAAGTGGGCATAACGGAAACCTGGTGGAATGCGGAGAATCAATGGGATACCGCAATCCCAGGCTATAAACTCTACAGGAGGGACAGGCAGGGGCATGCTGGAGGTGAGGTGGCCATTTATGTTAAGGAAGGGATAGAATCCAGCAAAGTAGAGATTGAAGGCGGGTCCGACTCCACCATAGAATTTCTGTGGGTTAAATTACCAGGCCTCAGGAGCGATGTAATACTGGGGGTGCACTATTGTCCTCCAGACCAGAAACCAGAAGGGGACCTTGAAATGAGGAAACAGATCAGGAAGGTGACAAGGAGGGACAGGGTTGTAATCATGGGGGACTTCAATTATCCTCATATAGACTGGGTCAATTTGTGTTCTGGTCACGAAAAGGAGACCGGATTCCTTGACATGTTAAATGACTGTGCCTTAGAGCAGCTAGTCATGGAGCCCACCAGAGGACAGGTGACTCTGGATTTAATATTGTGCGGTACTCAGGACCTGGTTAGAGATGTCAATGTTACGGAGCCGTTGGGGAACAGTGATCATGCTGTGATCCATTTCGACATGCACGTCGGGGGAAGAATACCGGGCAAATCTCTCACAAAAACTCCTGAATTCCATCGAGCGAACTTTCCTCAAATGAGGAGGCTGGTTAGAATGAGGTTGAAAGGGAAGGTAAAAGGAGTCCAGTCTCTCCAGAGTGCATGGAGGCTGCTTAAAACAACAGTAATAGAGGCCCAGCGGAAGTGTATACTGCAAAGGAAGAAGGGCTCCACTAAGTCCAGGAGGATGCCCGCATGGCTAACCAGCCAAGTTAGAGAGGGCAAGGAAGCTTCCTTCCGTAAATGGAAGTCTTGCCCTAATGAAGAGAATAAAAAGGAACATAAACTGTGGCAAAAGAAATGTAAGAAGGTGATACGTGAGGCCAAGCGAGACTATGAGGAACGCATGGCTAGCAACATTAAGGGGAATAATAAAAGCTTCTTCAAATATGTTAGAAGCAGGAAACCCGCCAGAGAAGTGGTTGGCCCTCTGGATGGTGAGGGAGGGAAAGGGGAGATAAAAGGAGACTTAGAGATGGCAGAAAAATTAAATGAGTTCTTTGCATCTGTTTTCACAGCAGAAGACCTCGGGCAAATACTGCTGCCCGAACAGCCCCTCCTGACCAAGGAATTAAGTCAGATAGAGGTTGAAAAAGATGTTTCAGACCTCATTGGTAAATTAAAGATCAATAAGTCACCGGGCCCAGATGCATCCACCCAAGAGTTATTAAGGAATTAAAGAATGAAGTTGCTGATCTCTTGACTAAAATATGCAATTTGTCCCTTAAAACGGCCACGGTGCCAGAGGATTGGAGGATAGCAAATGTCATACCAAACTTTAAAAAGGGAAAGAGGGGGGACCCGGGAAACTATAGGCCGGTCAGCCTAACATCTATACTGGGTAAGAAGGTGGAATGCCTCATCAAAGATAGAATCTCAAAACACATAGATGAACAGGCCTTGCTGAGGGAGAATCAGCATGGCTTCTGAAAGGGTAAGTTTTGCATCACAAACTTTTTAGAATTCTTTGAAAAGGTCAACAGGCATGTGGATACGGGAGAACCCGTGGACATTATATATCTGGACTTTCAGAAGGCGTTCGACACGGTCCCTCACCAAAGGCTGCTGAAAAAACTCCACAGTCAGGGAATTAGAGGGCAGGTCCTCTCCTGGATTGAGACCTGGTTGAAGACCAGGAAACAGAGAGTGGGTGTCAATGGGCAATTTTCACAATGGAGAGAGGTGAAAAGCGGTGTGCCCCAAGGATCTGTCCTGGGACCGGTGCTTTTCAACCTCTTCATAAAAGACCTGGAGACAGGGGTGAGCAGTGAGGTGGCAAAGTTTGCAGACGACACCAAACTTTTCCAAGTGGTGAAGACCAGAAGTGATTGTGAGGGGCTCCAGAAGAATCTCTCCAAACTGGCAGAATGGGCAGCAAAATGGCAGATGCGCTTCAATGTCAGTAAGTGTAAAGTCATGCACACTGGGGCAAAAAATCAAAACTTCACATATAGACTAATGGGTTCAGAGCTGTCTGTGACAGATCAGGAGAGAGAGCTTGGGGTGGTGGTGGACAGGTTGATGAAAGTGTCGACCCAGTGTGCGGCGGCAGTAAAGAAGGCCAATTCTATGCTTGGGATCATTGGAAAAGGTATTGAGATAAAAAGGCTAATATTATAATGCCGTTGTACAAATTGATGGTAAGGCCACACCTGGAGTATTGCATCCAGTTCTGGTCGCCACATCTCAAAAAGGACATAGTGGAAATGGAAAAGGTGCAAAAGAGAGCGACTAGGATGATTACTGGGCTGGGGCACCTTCCTTCCTAGAACTTCCTTCCTAGAATCCTAGAACTCCATCTTGTTGGTATGGGCCCTGTGCCCGATCCTGTCAAGCTGATTTTGAATCCTCATTCAATCTTCCAAGGTGTTGGCTACCCTTGGGTAGAAGGAATGCTTACTAAATTGGCAGATATGGGGGGGCCATATCTGCCAATTTAGTAAGCATTTCTTCTACCCACTCATCCAGGTCATTTACTAAAATATTGCACAGCACAGGCACAACCTTATGGCACTCCACTTGATATCTCAACCCCCCACCCCAGCTTCATGTGAGGCCATTTAACAGCATTCTTCAGGGATGTGAAGCCTTTGTTAAACTTGACTCTTGACTCTACCTTTGTTAAACTCTACTGTTGTTAAACCGAAACTTCAGGGGAAGGAAAATGAGTGTGAAAAGAGAACAGCATGTGTGAAACAATTTGATCTTGGTCAATGCCTGGTCATAAGAGGGGTAAGTTCAAACTGTACAAGGAAGTCACATGGGGAGACCTATGCACCTTTAATGAAATATCTGCAGGGAACCTACATGCGTACAACTATATGTACTTTCTCAGGGTTCCAGACTGCATGAAGAGAGAGAGTTGTGTGCATCTGTGCTCCTAGATGCATAAGCTTCTGCAGATGTTGAATGGAATGAGAACAGGTTGGGGATGATCAGGTGAAACTGAGGTAAAGTGAAATTAAGGAAATGGAGTGAGAAACAGAAGAGATTTTTAGGTAATAGAGACACAGACCAAAAAATTTTAAAAGCCTTGTGGACACATTTGAGATAAAACACATACATAGTTTCATATTTGGAATTTGTCACCTTAGATGGAAAAAGGAAGCAGTGGTGTAGCTAGTGGGGGGCAGGCTGCCCTGGGCACCCCAGAGTGTCACATAGGGGGGGTGCCACATGAGGCCATCCAAGATGGAGGCGACTGCCTCTTCGTGTTTTTGGAAGAACCCACTCGGCCCAGCTAGGTGCAGCAACATCTTCTGGCACCCCCTTCTGGTCAAGTCGCTCCGAGTTTGGCCAAATGGCTATTTCATGTCCTTGGAGTGGTTCAGCCAGAAGGGAGGTCCCAGAAGGGGCCAGAAGAGAGTGTGCAAAGAAATGGCTGCCACCCTCTTTCTTCTCCTTTGGAGACTCTGAGCTAGCAGCAGCTTCCTGGCTGACTCACATCTTCTGCCAAGCTGCTGCAGACCTCTGAGCACAGCACTGTGCTTGGAGATTTGCAATGGCTGGGCAGAAGTTGAAACTTGGCTAGGAAGTTCCCAGAGAAGGAATGGGGGAGGGAGTGGCAACTATATCATGAAGCTACCACCACCCTCCTGTGAACCCTGAAGTGACATCGTGATGATGTCATGACATTGTTTGATGACACGACATCACCACCCCACGGACAGGAAGCTGGTTAGAGAGAAAGATGGGAAGGATTGGGGCATATTTACAGATAAGGGGAGATGATAAAGGATAAGGTGTCTATATTTTTGCATTCTGTGAATTTTGGAGTCTTTAATATCTCAATTTTATCATGTCTCTAGACCAGGGGTGTCCAAACTTTTTGGCAGGAGGGCCACATCATCTCTCTGACACTGTGTCAGGGGCCGGGGGAAAAAAAGAATTAATTTACATTTGAAATTTGAATAAATTTGAATAAATTTACATAAATGAGTATATTAGAGGTGGAACTTATATGAATGAATGAAGGTCTTGCAATAGTTCAAGGCCTATAAAAGGCCTTGCACAAAGCAAGGCTGGCCTTTCTGTCACTGCCACTGCTGCATCACAGACGTGAAATAGCAAGCAGTGGAGGGAGCCCTCATCCCACAGCTCACGTGAGAGGTTGAACAGTTGGCCTCACACTGAGAGCAGTTGCGTTGGGCCAGCATGGGCTCCAGCAAGTCTCCAGAGGGCCAGAGGCTCATTGGAAACTGGGGGCTCCCCGCGGGCCAGATTGGGAGTCCCTGAGGGCCACAAGTGGCCCCTGGGCTGGGGTTTGGGCACCCCTGCTCTAGACAGTATAGGATGTGATGGACAACTTTTTTTTGTTTAGGAGTTCTGTGGCATGATACCCCAAATCCCCAGTTTAAAGAATGGAATGAATTTTCCATTCAAAATTAAATTCACATCCAGAGCACGGGAGGCATCATTAAGATCCCATTTTGTGACTGAAAAGATCCTTCAGGCTGAGATTACACAAAAAAGGATGGTAGCTGGACGTCTGAGTGAAATCTATGATAGGCTGTAGTACCAGAGGGCAGTATTTCTATTAAAGATCATGTCTTGTTGCTGCCCTAGGCTTTCATAACATATAATAGAGCATTGTGAAGGTATAGCTGAAGCTCAATTACCCTTTAGCACCTCTGTGTATAGCAAAGAGCTAATCCACATTTATATAGGGTAGAAGACTGAAAAGGAGAAGGAACCCTCAGTGATCTCCCTTCAGTCATTTTGTGTGTGATTTCAGAAACTTCTCACAAGCCAGCCCTATAAGTTGCTATGCTTAAGCTGGATTTGCAGAACTGAGCATGAGTCTCAGCCATGGATATGAGACCCAGTCTGACACAACATGAATCCTCAAATAATGCTATGAGAGCATTCTGTCTGACCCCCACCCCGCCTCCAGTACAAAACGGCTTAGGACCACTGCGTGCTGGATCCAAGTGGCCACGGAATCGACCTATGTGTGTCACACTGTGCTGATGAACCAAGTGTTAGATGGTTCACTTGGCATTTGTGATGGAGTTGCTATGAAAATTCAGGGGGTGTCAATGGAAAAATGCAGCAGGGCAAGCTGGCTCTCCACTGAAAGCCATGCGTAAGCTGCTATTTTAGCTGTTGGTAGCTGTGCGTCACACAACAGCTTTGTGCAATCTGCTGGAGTACAGTTGAGAAACAATCACACATACATGCAAGCACACACCCCCACAAATGTTCAAATCCCTATGACTTGCTGCTCTTGCAAATAAATGTTTAGAATGAGAATGCAACACAATAACGTCTGCAAGTCCTCCTTACATGATTACCAGTGTCACTCAAGAAAGCTGTTATCTGATTGAATTTGATGAGGTTCTCAATTCTCAGAGATCTCTTCAAGAACAGAAGAGGAATGCGCAACACCAGCCCTGAGATTGGCAGGCAGCATGAACATAAGAGCATATGTAGAGCCCTGCTGGATCAGGCCAAAGGCCCATCTAGTCCAGCTTCCTTGCATCTCACAGTGGCCAACCAGATGCCTAAGGCAGGGCCTCTGAGAGGAATTTTATCAGGGGGTACAAAGTTTCTTTGGGGGTACAAAGTTTCTTTTGGGTCCCCTCACATCTACATTGGATCATAATTTCATGCAATCATTTGATCATAATGTGTAGAAATTACGTTATTTAAAACTATGTAGGTTTACACAAAATCCTAGCCTCAAGAACCACAGAGACTAAGTCTACCCCTTCCTCTTCAGGATACCTGTTTAGATAGTTGAAGGTGGCTTTCACATCTCAGCTAAGTTCGTCTCTGG
This sequence comes from Tiliqua scincoides, assembly GCF_035046505.1. NCBI lineage: Eukaryota > Metazoa > Chordata > Lepidosauria > Squamata > Scincidae > Tiliqua > Tiliqua scincoides. The sequence continues at coordinate 19,543,136 of NC_089823.1, forward strand.
GTTAAACATACCAAGCTCTTTGAACCATTCTTCATTGGTTTCCAGAACCCTCACCTATCTTGTTGCCCTCCGCTGGGCCCATTCCAAATTATCAACATCCTTCTTAAAATGTGGTGCCCAAAACTGGACATTCCAGTATCCCAAGTAAAGTCTGACTAGTGCAGAACAGAGTGGAACTATTACTTTTATGTTACAAGTGACTGTTGGCAACCTTCAGTCTCGAAAGACTATGGTATCACACTCTGAAAGGTGGTTCTGGAATAGCGTCTAGTGTGGCTGAAAAGGCCAATTCAGGAGTGACAATCCCTTCCACACTGGGAGCAAGTGCAGTCTGTCCCTGGTCTGTCTCCCTGGCTATGGGCCTTCCTTCTTTGCCTCTTAGCCTCAGACTGTTGGCCAAGAGTCTCTTCAAACTGGGAAAGGCCATGCTGCACAGCCTGCCTCCAAGCGGGCTGCTCAGAGGCCAGGGTTTCCCACTTGTTGAGGTCCACTCCTAAGGCCTTCAGATCCCTCCAGATCCCTCTTGCAGATGTCCTTGTATCGCAGCTGTGGTCTACCTGTAGGGCGCTTTCCTTGCACGAGTTCTCCATAGAGGAGATCCTTTGGGATCCGGCCATCATCCATTCTCACGACATGACTGACCCAACGCAGGCGTCTCTGTTTCAGCAGTGCATACATGCTAGGGATTCCAGCACATTCCAGGACTGTGTTGTTTGGAACTTTGTCCTGCCAGGTGATGCCGAGAATGCGTTGGAAACAGCGCATGTGGAAAGCGCTCAGTTTCCTCTCCTGTTGTGAGCGAAGAGTCCATGACTCGCTGCAGTACAGAAGTGTACTCAGGATGCAAGCTCTGTAGATCTGGATCTTGGTATGTTCCGTCAGCTTCTTGTTGGACCAGACTCTCTTTGTGAGTCTGGAAAACATGGTAGCTGCTTTACCGATGCGTTTGTTTAGCTTGGTATCGAGAGAAAGAGTGTCGGAGATTGTTGAGCCAAGGTACACAAAGTCATGGACAACCTCTAGTTCATGCGCAGAGATTGTAATGCAGGGAGGTGAGTCCACATCCTGAACCATGACCTGTGTTTTCTTCAGGCTGATTGTCAGTCCAAAATCTTGGCAGGCCTTGCTAAAACGATCCATGAGCTGCTGGAGATCTTTGGCAGAGTGGGTAGTGATAGCTGCATCGTCGGCAAAGAGGAAGTCACGCAGACATTTCAGCTGGACTTTGGACTTTGCTCTCAGTCTGGAGAGGTTGAAGAGCTTTCCATCTGATCTGGTCTGGAGATAGATGCCTTCTGTTGCAGTTCTAAAGGCATGCTTCAGCAGAACAGCGAAGAAAATCCCAAACAAGGTTGGTGCAAGAACACAGCCCTGCTTCACGCCGCTTCGGATGTCAAAGGGGTCTGAGGATGTCAAAGTGGGTATCAGGAAATTGAAGAGGGAGCAGTGGTGAGACAAACAGGATGCAGGGGGAGGGGAAGAGAGGGGTTTGTGGGTATCAGGAAATTGAAGAGGGAGCAGTGGTGAGACAAACGGGATGCAGGGGGAGGGAAAGAGAGGGGTTTGTGGGTATCAGGAAATTGAAGAGGGAACAGTGGTGAGACAAACGGGATGCAGGGGGGAGGGGCAAGAGAGGGGTTTATGGGTATCAGGAAATGTTACAAGTATAATTAAATAAACAGATTCAGCTATGATTGTTCATGGTCCCAACCTAGTCCTTACACACCAGTGCTTTTCACCATGTGAACATGGTATCTACTTTTACCATAGTGTACATCTATACTTTTGGGGGGGGGGGTGGGTGGGTAAGAATTATTGGACTCTTATGGTACCAAGAGAAATATAAATTGGAAGTGGTTTAAAGTTCAGCTCAAAAAGTTGACTGGTTCTCTAAAGAGCAAAGGTCGGAATCCAAGAACAAAATGAAATATGGTTAAAGCGAAAGATGACAGCAAGATGATAAAAACTTCATATTTTATTGGTAACTTTGGGCAGCTTTCCCGCCAAGGATTTTTCAGATGCTCACATTTACAAGAACTCTCAGAAGCATTAATAAAACATCAAAACTCACAGAGGAAAGAGAAAGACCCAGGCAGGTAGGAATTTCACATAAAGCAAACCGCAAAAGTGCCAAATTGTTAATAGAGTGTTGGAAAGAATTTTCCAATATGGGGGCTTTGCCTGCCTCTGGCGAAGCTGTTGGGCTTTGAATAACAGTCAAAATGTAAGGCAATAGTAAGTAACATGTTTTTATCTATTGCCATCCAGAAAAAGACTGGAAGGGTGCAGAGTTGAGATGTCCCCAAAGTTGGTAACAACTCAGTTCAGAATATGAATTCAACCAACTTCTGAAGCTTTGTTGTTTTTGCTGTTGCTATAAGTAGAGTATAAATAACTACCGTGTTTTCCCGATAATAAGACCTATCCCGAAAATAAGCCCTCCCCTTACTGTGTAAGATTCCTCTAAAATAAACCCTCCCCCGAAAATAAGCCCTATTGAGATTGCTACTGTAGTGAAGGTGATCCCCTGCACTACACGCTACATTACGGTACCCTCTGTATGCACCGTCCCCCCCCCCAGGTGAAACGCACGCCGCACTCCGAGCTGCATCCAATCAGAGCTGCAGCAGTGAGCGCGTCATCCTGTTCTTCCCCAGTGATTTGCTTGCTGGCACCATTGAGAGCAGTGCCGCGGAGGAGAGCTGAGGCAGGACAACATAAAAACCCGGTATGTAAACGGGAGTGAGGGGGCATGATGGAGGATAAAAGAAAAACTCAGGAGGCATGATGGAGGATAAAAGGGGCATGATGGAGGATAAAAGAAGAACTCAGGAGGCATGATGGAGGATAAAATAAGCACTCAGGGGGCATGATGGAGGATAAAAGAAGAACTCAGGGGGCATGATGGAGGATAAAAGAAGAACTCAGGGGGCATGATGGAGGATAAAAGAAGAACTCGGGGCATGATTTGTTCACATTTACCTGTTTATTAAAATTGCTGTCAATGTTCATTAAAATAAGCCCTCCCCTGAAAATAAGCCTTCTGGTGTTTTTCTGTCCAAAAAAAAATAATAAGACAGTGTCTTATTATCGGGGAAACACGGTAACAGTGCAATCCTAACTTGCACTGGAAACAGGCAAGTCAATCCGCCTGCACTGTATCCAGTGCAAGTTTGGGGCTGTCTGAGGCTCAGCCCAAGGCAAGGGAAAGCTTTTCCCCTTATCCCGGAGAGAGCCGCTGCAGCCCCCAATGGGTCTACTTGGATCTGCGCCACCTGATGAGGTGGCACAATTCTGAGCAGGGTGGGACTGCCCTGGGCCACCCGGGAATGGGACTAGGATCCGGCATAATTGCCAGATCTTGGCCCCGCCTCCCGCACCCCACCCAGTGGCTGCCTGCCACCTGCCCTCCCCCCTGCTCTGAAATGCCTCCCTCCAACCTCCTCTCCACCTGCCTCACACACCCCCAGACCTCCATGCCGGTCAAGCTCAGCCAACACAACTCACCTTTCCCCCTTACCTCCGTGTGCCAGCCTATCTCCACTTCAGTGCAAAAGTCTTTTACAGCACTTTCATGACAACGACGGGCCGGTGCAAGAGACACGCGCCCTAAAAGAACTAATACGTTCATGGATCCAGTGGCATTTCTTCACAGAGTTTTGCCCTCACACAGGATTAATATGAATTGTATGCTCAGGCACAGGGTCAGCCCAAGACTTTGTGGTATAGGAAGTGGTATGCCACATACCGCCTCCCCCTTACCTGGTGATACGCTAGCCTCAGCTCCTTGCACAATCTGAATTGGGAAAGGGAGACAGAGTGGAAGTATGGAGGAGAATGGTGAGCACACTCCACCAATCTTCTCCTGAGGTGACTGTCTCAGTTGGCCTCACAATGGGCCGGCCTAGCTCAGCAGTCAGGTTGACCAAGCTGCATTGTAGGTGCCTGTATTTCTATCATGCTAGCCCCTTACTCTGAGGGAATAACTCACTGATTATTCTGAAATGACAGGAACTGCAAGGCCAGCTCCTTTGTAGAGGCATGCACTGAGGTCATTTAAGGTTAAAGTAAAGCTGTGAATCTCAAAGCTGCTGGCTCAAGTCAGATCTAGTTCCCACATGCAGTACGGGTCCCACATATTTTCTCCATCTCAGTGGTCATAATTTCTGCATGCATAACTCCATTGTCTTCCAGACACGAAGATCACAGGAAGCTAGCGTCGTCTCAGCTTACCAGATGGTTCACAGTAATGTCTCTCCATGCATTTATGTGTTTTGCATCCATTATTAGTAGCTTTTGAAAATTTATTTAAGCTTCACTGTTCTCTGAATTATCTCCATCTGTTTAGCAAGATCTTCAGTGCTGTACTCAGCATTATTATCGGGCACTGCCCAGTCTTCTGGCAACTTCATCTTCAACTTCATCTAGGAGGAGGAAACAGATTTAGGACTTCAGATTTGGTTAAACTTTGGTGAATAAAGAGTACTACCATCACTCAAAATTAAGGCTGCAATCCTAACCAAATTTTCCTGAAAGTAAGCCCCATTGAATAAAATAAGACTTACTTCTGAGTAGACCTGGTTAGGATTGTGCTCTAAGTCTACTGTATTTTGTCCAATTACTTGCGATTTGAGGCAGGGAGGATGAATGCTTGAAATTAGCTCTCTCTTGTCATTCTTTTTGACCTCCCTGATGTGTTCAGCAAAGTTGGCTATTCTCTCTTACTTGACTCATTTTATGTCCTGTGTCACTGTCATTCTGTCCTCAGACAGTTCTCTTCCTACCTGTTGAATCATTATTTTAGAGTTTCCCCAAGAGGAAGTGCTTTGTCTCCTTTCACTTCCAAGATCTCTCTTAGGACCTATTTTTTCAAGGTTCACCAACCAGGTGCAAAATATGAGGGGAGGGTGGAAGAGAATCAGGATAGAGCCCAGGGATGGGGACTTGGCACTATGGTGATGCTCGAGTCGAGTCCCGTGTTTCTGCCCCCAGCAACTTGACTCATTCATGAGTCTTAATGGCCTTTGCTGACTCGCCCCTCAAAATTCCTGAGTCATTCTGACGAGTCAGTGTCTTTGGGTCAGGTACACCAGGGCATGGACCAAAAGGGACTTAGCGAGCTCAGTCACGTGGGAGGGGGTGGGGCAGACAGTGGAAGGGGACAGAAGCAGTTAGCGGGAAGAGAGCTGCACAGCAGCAACTGGGAGGCTTATGTTAAGCATATGATCCAATCCTTTGCAGCTCTACTCAGAAGTTGTCCCATTGCCTGTCATTCACTGAGGCAGTTCCTTTCTGTCAGGTAACAATGGCCAGAGTGATGGAGCCATGAGTAACCACTCCCTGCTCCTTTTACCCCTCCAACCAATCCAAAGCCAAGAACCCCCTTGGGCTCCTCCTTCTGCCCAACCTCATCCAGAGAAAAAAAAAAGACCTATGCTTTGTCCAAAGATCACTGGTTCCTTCAGAGATGAACAAGAGAGATGCCAGATGCACCAGGATGCAGGTCTCTTGTTGTCTTGTGTGCTACCTGGGGCATTTGGTGGGCCACTGTGAGATACAGGAAGCAGGACTAGATGGGCCTATGGCCTGATCCAGCAGGGCTGTTCTTATGTTCTTAGAGCACACTCCTGCCTTCCACCTTGCTCGATGCAAAACATTAACCCTTCCCTGCTGCTGCTCACCTGGCCCCATAAGATGTTTCATGCACTAAAAAAAGTAAGCAAGCATACCCAGACACAGACTTGAGTCTGCACATGTGGCCTCAGACTTGAGTCAGTGCTGGAGTCATCAACACAGGTGACTTAAGTGTCCACATGTCAGCAAAAAACATGTTTTGCTATTTGGATTTGAGACACCTGACTTGAGTTGGTAAACCCTGGTAAAGATCAATGCAAAGAGTTTCTTGCGGGTCTTTGTCAGTGAGCTATTCACACTTGGTGTAACTGAGTTACAACAGTCACTGCTGTTTCCCCTGCTAACTGGGCAATTCCCCAGCTGACCAAGTGAAGAAGCACCTTTTAAAATTGTGTCCTCTTATATTTAACAGGAGGAGAGCAATTGTCCATCTTCACCCCAGCATGGCATCCTTTTCAGTGGCTGTGGCTGGTGTCTGTTCTGCATCTTCTAGATTGTGAGCCCTTTGGGGACGGGAAACCACAAACCACTTTGTGAGCTACTTTTTGTTGAAAAGTGGTATATAAATCATCATAATTATCATCATTGACCAAAAGACCCTGAACATTATGGCAAAACAGGTATCATCCTAGCTGCATAGAAACACGCACTTGCAACAAATAATATTAAAGCAAAATTTCAGAAGACAAGTGACAACAAAAATGTTGACTTTGTAAGCTGAAAGATGAAAGTTGACCATCTGGTCAGTGCCTGAAGTAAAATTGCCCAAACTGACTACAGGTGGAGCCTATTTATCCATGGTAGTTCCATTCCGTGATTAACAAAAAATGCATTGTGCTAAATTCCATAGAGTTACGCAAATACACTGCAGCCTGACACTTCCAGATGGAAGGACACTAAGGCAGCTGTTATCAATTCCTTCCCCGCCACTCCGTACTCAGCCCTCCCCATTGCCAGCTGCCCAGCTTCTTTCACAGTTGGGATGCTGATCTTTTAAGAGTCCAGCCTGTCAACTTTGAGTTCTGAGGGAAGCAGAACCACAGCTTACAAGTTGGTTCAGGGAGCAGGTGTAGAGTGCTGAGTCAGCAGAATCAGCAGGCACCTGGGACTGATACACCTTGGATGTGACCAAGCCAGCACTGATTGGCTAAGCTGACTACATAAGGTTAGTCTGCTGGAGCTTCCAGTGCAGCAGTAGGGGAGTTGTTGGAGATAACTGAGGAACTGCTGCCAGTGACTGAGGAGGCTGGATACTGTATGTATTACTGACTTATGGACTGAACCTTTGACTGTGTATTGCTGGGAACTGATTTGGATTTGTTATACTTGGACTGACTGCTCTTTGTGCTGACTCTTGGACTGTTTACTGACCACTCTGCTCGTGATATCCCTTGCTCAAATACATCTGCTGAAAGTACTCTGCTGTATTTGCTGTGTTTCTTGAAACCTGCTCACATTGGGACAAAACTGGGATCCTACACCAATCATACCATAACCAAAACCTTAACACAGCCCTATGTGTTTTTACTCAGAGGTAAGCCCCATTCCAGTCAATGAGGCTTAGGAAAGTGTGGAGAGGATTGTAGGCTATATCTCATGCTTTGCTTGGTGAGAAGGCTTGCTTGTGTTGGTGATTGCCTGCACCATCTAAATGGGGGGGATGTGGCAAACACTCCCTGGGTTTTTTTAAGCAATGGCCTCTGTTGCTACCACACCTCCCCCTGTGTGAGTGAGTGAGTGAGTGAGAGCGCTCCACCTTGCTGCATGTGTTCTGGCTACAGAGATTTTCAGCCCCCCTTCCCCTCTTCAGCCTCTTTGCTAGCTCAGGGGTTCCAGGAGTGTCACTGTTCCTTTGCAAGGGGAACCTCTTCCAGGGCTCCAGGGCTATTTCCCTGCCTAGATTTGAAGATAAAGAACATGAGAAGATCAGAAAATATCAAGACCTGAGAGTAGAACTTGGGCATCATTGAGAGAGAAGGTCAATATTGTACCAATTGTCATTGGAGCCCTTGGGGCAGTGCCTAAAATCTGAAGAAACACCTTGACATTCTTGACTTGGGGCAAATTACACCAGCTCAGCTCTGGAGAACAACATTGCTTGGAACAGCAAGAATCCTATGACAATATCTCTGTAATGCCCACCCTCCTCATCAACACCTTTAGAGAAAGAAACAATACCTATTGAAATTGATATTGGCACTAGGTGCAATCCCCGAACCCTTTAAGAACCATCTGGCCAATACAGGTATAGATAAGATAACAGTTGAACAACAGCAATGAGCTACACTACTAAGAACATCGAACACTGTGCAGATATCTTGCTGGTTATTAAACTTTTGGATAGAGTTCGAACTAGTGCAAACCAAAAAAAACCCAGTCAAAATATCTGGTGGGTTGTGACACAGCTAACAACAACAATATAGATCAGGGTTTCTCAAAGAAAACCTGACCAGCATTGCTACACAAAGACTTGGTCAAAGACAGCCAATTAATACTCATATTTGAAAGGTGTCAAACACAATCTGCGAGACAAGTGATTAGCATAAAGCCAGCTATGCTGGAGGAATCTGTTTTTCACTTGCTCTTGGGAGACAGAGAGAAACCCTTAGAGATTTCCTGCTTATCACCCAGAGATTTAAAAAAAGTACGCAAATGTCCCCCATCTCAGTGTGAGCCATTGAAGAGCAGGGTGGCAGCCCAGTTTACACAGAGCTGCATGTGTTCAGTGGAGCTCAAGGGACCTTTGAAGCATGATCATTATTGGTGGGGGGGGGGAGAAGCCAGAGTGAACACAATTGCCACAGCAAAGACATGGGAAAAGGCAAACATATTTAAAGTCAAGACATCAAAAGCACATGCAGCAACCCTTCAAAGAAGGAATATATTTCCTGCTCAAGAGAATGCTTTTCAAAATTTTAGTATGATTTTAATGTACCTTTGAACAACATTATTATGCATAATTTTCCATTCTCTACTCCCCTTTATATTTCAGAAGCAGCTTGCTTTTGACAGAAGACATTTCCCTCTGTAGCATAGCTTGAAAGTTCCGTGGCTTGATAATATTAATAAAAATTTTCTGACTGTGGCTGGAGTATAGGCTTGAATTTGAGAATCACTACAGAATGAACGAATGAGTTTCTCCAGAAAGCTTTGAAGACAGTGAGATTTTTGTCTGAGTCCAGTGTTACTGCTTTAGGTTCTTCTGTGTTTTATTGTACTTATTTCATTCTGAAGACTGAAACAGGCATAGCCACAGATCATGCCTGTTGGGAATGGCTCAAGTTAAAAGATGAGGCATGATTATGGTGCTGGTTAGAAAAATAGAAGACTCTAATCATTTCCCTTCACCCTTCCTTCACTAATCAATGAAGGGGATCTGGTTTTCAGGCTATCATCCTTCTCTACCAGGTGATTTCATTGTAAGGAAGACTGATTGACTACAAGTAAGTAATTGTTATTGGCAACTTGCCAGTCATTCTTATTGACTGTTTGTTTGTTTGTTTGTTTACTACATTTATATCCCGCCTTTCTCCCCAAAGAGTCTACTATGAGACTTACTTCTGGCGAAACATATATATGATTGTAATGGCCCAATCCAATCTGCACACTGAAAAGGCATGTGCTGAATCCAGTGGGGAAGGGGTTGGGAGGCTTCAAAGAGGAAAGGGGATTTAAATCTCTTTACCTCTCCATAAGCCTCCCAATTTGCAATGGGTCTCCTTGGACCTGTGCTAGCTTTCTAACTCTTTAGGCAAGTCCAAGGAGAGAAAGTGGGGTGGGAAGGCTGAAAAAAGAGAGGATAGGATCTGGCATGCACCATTGCCACTGAATCTACCCCTCCTGTAGCCTATCTGTCCCATTCCTTCCCCCCCCCCCCACAGCAATCCCACCTTATTCTGCAGAAATGGAATTCATGGATTTAAGGATCCGCGGATGCCAAGCCCATGTCTGGAGGGCCTCAGAAGTCCTCCTTGACACAACCAGAAAGCACTTCTGGTTCATGCCGGTGACTTTCAGTAGGTGTTCTTAAGAGGACAGGGGGCCATGTGTAATGTCTGGAGGGCAGAGCATGGCCCCCAGGAAAGTAACTGCGGCGTCACACCACCACCTCTATAGATTTCACTATCTGCAGAATTTCAGTATCCTCAGGGGGTCCTGGAACAGATCCCCCTTGAATACCAAGGGCCAACTGTACACACGCGCGTGCACACACACGCACACACAAGTATATATTGCTTAAATATCTTTATAATATATTTCCTTTTCCTTTTTGCTTTCCTCCTTTTTTCAAAAATAAATCTACAGCATCTTAGTTTTATCTTTGTAATTGTTTTGAAAAGAGATCTAGCTTGGCTGTTTTCTGTAACCGTTTTGTTCGGCTTCCGTTACATATCAATCCCAGCTCTGCCTTTCCTTATTGGCTAACGCAATGCAAGGCAAGAGCAGGTTCTTCATCCTGAACAGTCACACAGAATACAGTCTGCTTGCTTTGGCTTCTATCGCAGTTTCTAGCGCACTTAGAAACTTGTTTTTGTTTTAAATTGAAACTGGCAGTCCAGGCCATCTAATGGGCAAAACTGGAGCCAGGTGGGAGGCCTAACGTCTGTGAAAGACCCTGTGCTCCATGTAATATGGCAACCTTACTATAACAGTAATTGTAGTAATTGTTGGAATTTAATAATGTTGGAATTTAATTCCCTGTTAATACTGTTCTAACCTTTCGAAAAACCCTGTTGTCTGTGATTATGCACCACAAAGCCATTTCAAACAGTGGAGTCTGTTTGTGTGACTTGCTCATCAAAATTTTCCCAGTGGGAGAAATATTCTCCTATACAGTACCTAGTATAGAACATTAAATATCAAATTGCTTACTGAAAGGGTTGTCACCACATAAAGCTTCTAGTTACGGCTGGATAGGTGGATTTGTAGAAACTCAGGCAATGTTGTGATACCAGACAAACTGTCCCAACATAAGAACATAAAAAGAGTCCTACTCAGGGCAAAGGCCCATCTAGTCCAGCTTCCCGTATCTCACATTGGCCCACCAGATGCCTTGGGAAGCACACAAAACAACAAGAGACCTGCATCCTGGTGCCCTCCCTTGCATCTTGCATTTGCCCATTTCTAAAATCAGGAGGCTGCAGATTACACATCATGGCTTGTAACCTGTGATGGACTTTTTCTCCAGAAATTTGTCCAATCCCCTTTTAAAGGCATCTAGGTCAGATGCCATTATCACATCCTGTGGCAAGGAATTCCACAGACTAACTACATGCTGGGTAAAGAAATACAAAGGCAGCTACTTGCGCATCTGGTAAACGCCAGGTAACCAGATTCTTCTATGCACCCCTGCTTCTCATTTTGTCTGGTCACCTGTCCACATCCAAATTACTTGCTGGGTTCCCAAAGGACTCTGTAGGTCAAAGGGATTGAATAATACTTCCCCAGAAGGCACCAAAATCAACCAGAGATGGGCACTCGACTTGGGCTGATGTGACTTAAGTCACACAAAAATGCTGTTTTTGATTACTCAAGTCAGTTCGAATTATGGACATCACTGATCCCAACTTGACTTAGGGCAAGTAACTCTAAAAATGCGTCAAGACTTGAAATGACCTGTGTTCCTATCTCGAATCCCTTGTGTGTGTGTGTGTGTTCTTGGTTACTTTTTTCCCCACTGCTTATGCGTTGCCCCAAAGACCTCATGGGCAATCTGGAAGCTGGCCTTCAGACTAATGGCAGCATCAGATGTGGTGAGAAAAGGGTAGGTTTATTTCCAGGAGGTGGGGGCAGGGGGTTGAGGGGAGGATGAAGGCTTAAGTAGTTTTCTTTTTTCTGTGAGGTTTTTTCCTCAGGAAAGTCCTTTACTCAGGACTTGACTCATTCTCAAAATCTCAACAAGGGACTCAAAAGACTCAAAAATGTTCATGAGTCAAGTTGCAACAGCTGTGCATTATGACTTGTGAGTTGAGTTGAGTTGTGGGGTCACTGACTTGCAACTCAACGTGTGACTCAAGCTTACTAACTGGAGCAAATCCCTTAATTCAACACAATACAGGTCCTCCAGTCCTAAATCAGACCAGCAGTCCAGGAGGATGCTACAATTGATAGTATCAAAAGCCACTGAGAGGTCCAGTTGAATGAACAGGTACATTATCACTGTTCAGCTCCTACCACAGGCCATTCACCAGTGTGACCGTCTCAGTGTGACCAAGGCAGTCTTGGTTCCCAAACTGGGCCTGAATCCAGCATTGATAAGGATCTAGGTTTTTGATTGTTTGGAAAGGTCATTCTCACCTTTTCTTCTGAAAAGCACAGCAGTGATTTTCATGGCAAATAGATCAGATTAAATCTAATAGGAGAAAAAACAACTGTATAAAGAGTATAACAATAGAATTCTGAGCATGTACAAAAAAGGAGTCCCAGAGTGCCAACCCTCCAATCCCTACACAAGCTGCAGTAAGAATTGTAATGATGCTTGATATGTGGGATGGCTGACTGTGCCATCATATCAGTATCTGCAGGTGGTCTTCAGGGGGTGCTGAGCTCCTTGATTAATTGTGGGTGAGGCAGATAACGTCACCCCTGCCCTTCAAAGGGCATAGATAAAGGCACTCTGAAAATTCAGGTGGAAGCCTTGGCTGTTGAACTGATGCTGTTTTCTTCTGCACGCAGGAAACCTGAATCAGGAGAAAATCAACCTCTTATCCATCAGTTCTTTGCTTGAAATGCTAGTACCACTACACATGGCATTAAATGTGTCACTGGCCCTGATTTGCTTTAAGTTTCCTTGGCAAACAGCACCCAGATCAGAAGTTACTGTGGTCTAGTATAAGAAGATGCACTGGGAATGCCTTCCCCTCATCCTCTTTGCCAAGAGAAAAAAGCTTGCAGTTTTGCCAGTGGTAGACAAATAGCATATGGGAATGGGCGGGATCTGGACTGGGATTGAGGTGACATAGATTAAAGTCCCCATACCTACCCACTGTCGTCCCAATCTAAAGGGAGTGCCCAAACCAGAATAATTTTATGAGATGTTCCATTTCTCAGAGGTATGTTTTGCACATCTCACCAGATTTTTAAAAAGCAAATTTGAACTCCAGGTACACTTATTTACCTGGGAGTAAGCCCCACTGAACACAAGAAGACTTACTTCCACACAGGCTTGTGCTGTTGAAGGTTCTTTTTCAGGCAAAATGGTTGCAAAATTTTGAGGGAGCCAGAAGAGTTAAATTTCTCTGTGCAGGAGCAGGGAGATGCACCTCCTTAGCGGAGCTTCAAGTTCTCTTGAAATGCAGATGGTTCCGTTTGCCAAGAGCCTGCAGTGGACACAGCTTGTGAAAAGTGACACTACCCAATGTGGGAAGCCAATAAAGCAGGGCACATAGGACATTTGTCATGTCAGATTTCAAAGAAACCGTGAACTTTATTTTAAGAGCAGGCACCCCACTGGAGATCATTAGTGAATATAACCTTTCAGAGTTTGGCACAGCCTTCAGAATGAATAAAAGCCTTAAATGTTGGGATCCTGTCATTTTTCGGAGGTCAGTAACTTTAAAATGCATCACAGATGTTTAACCGGTTTATTGGCCACGGCTTTTATTTTGTGTACAATATTTACCTCTTTTGCTCCAGAAGAGATAGCTCTGTTGAAACACAGAATCTATTCAGACTGTGAAAAAAATACAGCTTTCTTAAATGCAACCTTTAAGAACAGTTCACTGACACAGTTGATAGCATGTAAATGTTCACATCTTTAAACTGGAATATGCTACAGGGTCCACGAGAGGGGGGTAAAGGGGGTAATTAGTACCCTGGCCCAAGGTCAGAAAGGGGGCCCAGGAGCCAAAGGAGGGAGACCAGAAATTTCCTGGGATCTTACATTTTCCTATCTCACCAGGACCCACTGTCCTCATGAGACGCTGGGTGTGTGGCTGTTGCTGCTACCCATAGCCATATGTGCTGGGCCAAGGAATTCGTACATGACACTCCTTAACACAGTGTCAAATCTGGGAGGAAATTGGCCTGCTACAGTAGCTCTTTGGCTTGTGGATCCACTTACCATAATGAAGTGTAGGGGAACAAAGCTGCAGGGCTACAGCTGCTGCAGAAGCAGGTTTTGGTACACACAAGACACTTTCCATTCTAGTGCGGGCCCAAATACAATGTTGCTAATTTTCTGCAATGACTTTCCATATTTAAAAGATTTTAGAGCGACTTAGGGGCACCCTTGGTTTTCCATATTACTATATCTAGCTGCCGTCGCTGCATGGGCAGGTAGACCTGGGCTCTGCATTGGGAGGGTAGATCCAGCAGAGTTGACACATGGCAGAGCCTATCACCTCCTTTCTCTCCTTGGACTTGTTGCAACTACAGAGCTGGAGCATGTCCGAGGAGACCCATTGCAGAGTGGGAGTTTTATGGAGGGGTAATCAATTTTCCCTCTGAAGTCGCCCAACCCCTCCCCCCACTGGATACAAAGTGCTCCTTTTGGGCACATCTGTAAGCAGTCCGGGGAGAGGTTAGGACTGGGCTCTAAGGTATGTGGTGTTGACAGATCTTCCTTAATTCTACCAGTTCACTCAGACCATTCAAAGATAAACTTCAGCCCTTGAAAAGCTGCCAGGTGTCCCTTACAGTCTCCACAGTTCCCTACTTTCACTCCTACCTTGTGTCTCAAGTGCCACCTGGCTATCATGTCATTTAGAAGTCATTTCTTTTTGAAGCTGCAAATTGTCAAGAAACCTTTTGTATCCTTTGATTATCCTGGGAATACCAGCTTGCCTTTCAAATGCAGTTCCTTGATGTTTCAGAATCTCTCCTAACCACACAAAATGCGACTTTTTTACCCTTAACAGCCTGCATTGTTTCAGACATGGGATTTGACTGTGCCTCATCCAGTCTTCTTTTTGTCATATGATGTGAAAGATGGAAGAACAGATCAATAGTATTGAGTGCTAACATGTTGCCCTGTTAAGCTGAAAGACAGTCTTTATTTTTATGTACCCAGAAAGTGGCATCTATTGTTGCCAACACTGCTCTTATACACCTGCATGTGTGTCTAAAACACACAGACACAAGCCTGGGTCTGCCCCGTCCAGAATTAAGCCAAAGTGGGGGGTTATAATGCAAGAGATCAAAATGCAGTATCTGGTTGCTTTGGGGCACAAGCCTAACCAGGTCTACTCAGATGTAAGTCCTATTTTGTTCAGTAGGGCTTACTCTCAGGAAAGTGTGGTTAGGATTGCAGCCATAGTGCTTAATGGAAAAAGGACAGAATGAGCATGGGTTGAAAAAGAGACTGTAGGAACTATGGCAGAGAGAGAGAGAGAGAGAGAGAGAGCGCGCATGTCCAAGGATATTTAATGAGTTAAGAAGAGTTGAACAGGTATTTAAAACTGGGTCTGTCAGTCACAAAACTTTAACAAGCAATCAAATTGCTTTTAAAATGACTTTTAAAATGTACAGCTAAGGATGGGACTAGGTGCTAAACTTCATGTGACTGCCATCAAAAAGGGCAACCCAACATTTTGTTCTCCCCATTCTCCCAGTAATACCTAGGAATGGTTGCTATACTGAGTGCTGTCATCATGTTGCAACTTCCCTGTCCCCACAATCAACAGCCAATGAATCTGAGGAGAGATGGGGAATATTTAACTCGAGGACATTGGATCACATACATGTTAGATCATTTGAGATGTTATATGCGGCAGAAAAGAAGGCATGGAGCTAGACCTTTTCGATGATAGTCCCATGACTGCCATACTGCCTAATTCTTAAACTTTTCTAACTACTTTTCGGTGTGTCCATGTGCAATGAGGCAGATTTGGAGAATGTTTTGTCGACAAAATTGATCCCTGGGTTAATAGTTAATTAAAAACCCATTCCTGCCTTATCTGGATTAGAAGACACAATTTACCTTCTAGCAGCCATGTAACTCAGGCTAGTTCTAGAGGTATTGAACTATAGATTTATATGCTTAATTTTATCTCTTTGTCCCAATGCTGTGAAATATATCCAAATGAGCTCTATTCATGTATAGCAGGGGTCTCCAAACATTTTGGCCAAAGGGCCACATCAAATATCTAGCACAGTGTAGAGGACTGGGGGAAAAAATAAATTTTTAATATGAAATTTAAATAAATACATTAGAGATGAAACTTAGATGAATGAATAAATGAATGAATGGACTCAAATTTCCAGGATTTTTCCAAGTACAAACACACACCTCAGAAATAAAGCACACACTTGTATGGATCCCATTCCCCCACCGCACAAGCACTGCTCTGGTTGTGTTTGGTGTCAGGTGTATAGTGTCAGGTTGCTCAGGTGAAGAGAGAAAAACTGGAAAGTTGGCATGGAATCCATTTGCATAAAACTTAAGGTTGCAATTGTAGAACCGTAGAATCATAAAGTTGGAAGGGACCTACAAGGGTATCTAGTCCAACCCCCTGCCTGTAGCAGGAAATTCTCCTAAAGCATTTCCAGCAGGTAGCTGTCGGAGCTTCTGCTTGAAGATCTCTGGTGAGGCAGAATCCATCACCTCCCTCAGCAATCTGTTCCACTGCCGAACCACCCTTACTGTTAAGAATTTCTTCCGGATGTCCAGTTGGACTCTCTTCTCAACAACAAAACAAAAGCAACAACAAAAACCTACTTACAAAACACAGAAATGGCAACTGCTGAAAGACTGAGGTTGACAGAAGGGTGATTAATTCAAAGCATGTTCTTCTCTTCATTGAAGACTAGGCACCTAAGAACCTGGCGTTCAGAGTGATCACATTCACTTTTGGCTTTCGATATTTGAATCTTCAGAATAAATAGATTTAAGTGCCTGCATATTACACAAGGGGCACAGGAACGCTCTGATCTTTATAAATTCAGCATCTTTGATCCATCTCGGCAACATCTGCTGCTACTTGTCCCCATGGCCTTTGGTTGTGTGTTGCCCAGGGTTTCATCTTCCCCCTGTTTAACATATACATGAAGCTACTGGGAACAGCTCCCTGGAAAGATGAGATGTTGAGCCTTCAGCGTGCTGATGATACCCCAGCTGTGACTCTTGTTTCCATTTGATTCTAGAGAGGGAATGGGGATCTCTGTGGCCCCACCAGCCCAGTTTATTAAGTTAGTTTTGGATTTATTTTTGCTGTTCTTAAGTTTTCATTTTAACATCTGCCATCGTGAGCTTTCTCTGAATAGAAAGGTGGGGTAGAAATATCTTCCGTACATACTTTGCAGGATGCATGACAATGTTCTTACCCCCCAGAGCATCTGCCCTTGGCTAGTTCTACCTGCAGAGAGAGAAGGAGTGAATGCCATTCCTTCCCAGTGATGTTACCCAGCAGGTGCAGGATTTGTTGCTACCTGAAATCAGGTTGATCTCCTCTTTCCTTCCCATCTGGCTTCAGGTACAAATGGTGCTTTTAAGATGTGCTTTTGTGATTTTACACAATTGGACATTTGCCATTGGTATTTTTCTTTCTAATAGTGGCTACTGTGTGATTTATTAAACATTTTTATTCTGCTTGATTGTTCAATTGTTTTAAATTGTTAATTATGAACTGTAAACTCCCTGGAGGTCCCTTAAGTGGAGTGGAAAAGCAGGGTCTAAATATGTTAATTAGGCTGAAGTCCACACATTTATCCGTCTGTAAGTCTCATTGAAAACAATGGGACTTACCCAGAAGCAGACATGGCTAGGTTTGTGCTGATAATGACTGATTGTTCTTAAGGAGCAGCACCCTAAACTGCAAGGAAGCACACTGGTGGGTAAGCGGCCCTAACCACCAAGGGCCCAATCCTATCAGTGCTTACTTGGGAGTAAACTACTTGGAAGCACCTGAAACTCTGGCATCATTTTTATTTAAAATATTGATATAAGCAGTTTATGTGATTTATGTATTTTATGTAAGTGGTTCACATAGCAAAAGAAGTAGCAGAGCCAGGGTGGTGTAGTGGCTAGGAAGGTAGACTTAGACCTGGAAGATCCAGGTTCAAATCCCCCCTCAGCCACAAAGCTTCCTGGGTGACCTTGGGCCAGTCACTTTCTCTCAGCCTCACCTACCTCACAGGGTTGTTGTGAGGACAAAAGGAGGGGAGCAGCTGTGTACACCGCTCTGAGCTCTTTGGAGGAAGAAAATGTGGTATAGAAATGTGGGAAAACTGCAATTCTTGACACTTCCCTGATACAGACTACATTAGGACATTAGGCAGTCAACCATACCACACGAATTCCAGTACTAAAGCTCCTGCCAGAGAGATTACAACTCAGATGAGAAGACACGTGGCATGGGGCTATACTCCTCTGGACTCTCAAAGGGGAATTTTGGTACCATGGTGAAAGGGCACTTGGTACACAAACAATCTCTTGTCCATCTCAACAGGCAGGGAAGGAGATTGAGTTAACTCTTGTCGTTTCAGAACTTATTTGCAGGCATTCTGCCCCAGGAGGTCTCCACACACAAAGACCCAACTGGAATGTCTACCTCACCACCTCCATAAGGAAATGTACCCCATGCAGGTCAGCATAGTAGGTGAGGGACTCTCATGCTGCAATGTATTGATGCGGTATCTCCCTCTCATGTCTCTGCACCCCCTAGTAACCTGATAACTGTAAGTGTTATCAGGGTTACTAGGGTCAATGAGGGTCAAACTACATGTGTTTATTGATTTCCTAAGAAGCAGATAGCTCCTCCTTATCATTTTTTAGCAAGTATAGTCATGGTGTGTGTGCGTGTTTGTGTGGTTCTAGTCAGGATAGTGGTATACAGGAAGAAAAGGGTTCACCCTCTCCCACCACAACATTTTCTTTGGGTAAAAATCACCCCTTGAGGCTCTTATTTGCCCCTGAAGCTGCTATTTTCAGCAAACAGTAGTCCACCTCACTCCATGGATCCGACCAGAACTGTGCCCTTCTCCTGACTGCACTTATTAAAGAAAGAGAGGAGGGGGCAGCAAAGCTTCAACTTAATCATTCAATACACATCATACAGTTTGACCTTTGATGGAGAAAGGTTTGAGACCCTTCTCACCCCTGACCTTCTGCACTGAATAGCCACACAAGGGAAGTTCAAAACAAAACAACAACATCAACAGGAAGTCCTCCTCCAGAGTTTGGTTAGCTGGTTTCAGAAACTCATCTCCATGCTGTGCTAGTTTAGTGAACGTAATTATTTGCGATTGCTATTAAGAATTGCATAAGTTTGTATTAAGCATTCAGTTTCCCATCAAGCTGTTCTCGCTGCACTGATAGCTTGGTAATTATTACAGATCATTTATAGGCATTTAGTAAACAAACAATTTGAACTAAATTGAAAAAGAAAAGTCAATTTGACTCAGAAAAATGGGTCTTTTTAATGATGCACACTTCGGTGTTTTCGTGTACTGGCAGGGGAGGTGATAACCAAGATTCAAGTCGTGTTTTCCATAAAATACTGAATTGTTTTTAAACTACTAAGATTTTTCTACCCAGTGCTGCAAACATCAATCTCTCTCTCTTTCTTTTTTTAACAAAGAAATATAATATTCTCATAAACTGGTGCTTACTGGGACTGGGAAGAACATCGGCTGTTTGTCCGAAATTATACAGAAATTGCTTTGGTTGAAAATACCTATTTGTCACAAAGCACCTTATGTGTCTTGACACGCAGCATTCATATTCCATCAGTGCAAGCATTTGTTGAAGGATATTATCTAGCGCCAGATATTCTGGGGCGTCTTTTTATTTATTTATTTCACTCCAAGGGCACCCTGTGATAAATAACAGTGAAGATCAGACTTGGCAGGATCATGTCATTTCTCAAAACAGAACTTTCTTTATATATAAGAACTGTAAGGAGGTGGCACCCATTGCATGCATGCAAATGTAATTTTACATGGCCTTAAAGGATCAGTGATGCAGAATGTGGGACCTGGGGAATCTAGGCTGCCTTGATCTGTCCCAGCTTAATAACCCTGAAGAGGAACAGTGGCATGTAACATAATGGGCGAGGACAAATGAATTCTCAGGCATATTCATTCTATAAGGTTCGTTTGGGATTTGTCAGATTCTGTCAACAAATACAAAGGATCCTTTAGCCCTTTGAAGTTTTTTGATTTTGATTTTAATCACTGTATGAACAATGGTTGGCAACCTTCAGTCTCGAAAGACTATGGTATAAGCCTACAGCACCCGGTATTCCCAGGTGTTCTCCCATCCAAGTACTAACCAGGCCTGACCCTGCTTAGCTTCCAAGATCAGACGAGATCGGGCATGTGCAGGGTAACAGTTGCTGTAAGAACAATGGCAGTATGTGAAGTGTGTGTGATGGGGTGGGACTCAAGGTAGTGTGTGGCTGCCATTGGATTCTATGCATTCAAACTGATACAAACACTTAAATGTAATGCTCTGTCGTAGCCTATTGATTGTCTGGTATGAAGCCTCAGAATCTGAAGTATCTTTTCAATTTATTAGAGTCAGATTATCGTACGATTAGGCATGATATAACAGCAGGCAAGCAAACTGCCCCCCCCCCAAAGATTTTTGTTTTTAATGCAGCTGCAAGGAGATTTGAATTTGCAGGGAGAAGGGTTAAACAACCTGCTACTTGGGGGGAGGGGGCACTGCTGCCCAATCACCATTATAGCCACAAATGCTTGAGCAGCTGGTAAAGTGAAACTTTTTAAATGTGGTTCCTGATGCTAAAACATTTGAGAACCACTGCTATATTGTCTATGCTAAAATGTGAGAGTAATGTGACTCTGTCATGATTACACAAAATAAGAATAGTCTGCACATGATTTAGACCCTACATTCCTGAAGCTGAAATTATGACATACAGTTTCTATTTTTTATATTTTATATCATCCTTCCTGCCAGGATGGCATGTGTGGTTCTCCTATCCCAATCACCAGTGATGATGCTAGGGGTGTGTGGTCCACACCAGGTGACACGCACGGGAGGGTGGTGACACCACTACTGGCCAAAATCTTGGTGTTTTCGAATAATACCATCATGCCATATGTTGATCAATGTATAATTGCATGTAAAACGTAATGAAACAAACCTTGATGGAATATCTCAATTCTATCAAATGCTATAGCCAAAAAAAGCCAGCAGGGCAGGGCTATGATACATCACCATGCCCACTACCCAGGGCAGTGCCCTGCCCACTGCATGGGGGAGGTCCATTATAGGGGCGACACACTGGCCTCCCACACTGGGTGAAGCAAGCCCTAGTGATGCCACTGCTACTCACCCGCTGACGCATTTTATGCACAAACAGCTCCATGAGGTGGGTTGGGTGGTGAAAGCGATGCTGGCCAAAGGTCACCCACTGACCTTCATGGCTGGTTGGAGATTTGAGTCCAGGTCTTCCCAGTCCACCATTCTAATCACTACCAAGATGAAGCCTGTCCCCACACTGCCATCCTGAATGTTGCCTCTCTATGTATGAATGCTTGCATGCACATCCCACGGATAAGTGGGAGGGCAGGCGGGCAAACAAGCAGGCTTCCCCCCTTCCTTCAACTTACAACAAGCCTGTTGGGTGGTGTACCTGCTGCTTTTGTTTGTCATTTCAAATTGGTTCATTTCAAAGAGAAGCAGCACACAACAGGGAGGCTGCCTGTAGCTCTCATCATAAGTAAAGGGAGGGGCAAGCTAATTTGCCTTCCCCTGCCTACTTGGTGCTTTGTAAGGAACCCTGGTACCTTTTCTCTTCTGCTTCCTCTTTGAGCAGTGCTGCAGGGAGATGGAGGCTGCCACTGCTTACTGAGAGCAAGTTGAAAGAGGGTCTGAACCTCCAAAGGAGCAGCTGGCTAGGGAAGTCAGCATGGGGGCTTTTCTGTTCACCATCCCACCAAGGGTGCCAAGATTATTTCACATCTCTGCATGTCAAGGCCATCCTTGACCAATGCATCACACTGACTCCCTAGCTGGTTCTTCAGCTTTTCCTGAAGTTCCCAAAAAATGTTTGCGTTTCCATTTTTTTTCCCTAGCCAAAAATCACCTAGGTCCTTGGAGACTGTAATCTTGAACTGAGGAGTGATTGAGAGGGAGGTGCTTCTTAACTGTTTCCCATTCAAGCTTGTTTTTTTTCTGAATCTGCCAGCTGCTTTTTCTCCCAAGAGGAAAAAAGATATAAATACCTGCATCTTTTCCCCACAGTATGGAACAACAGATGGGTGGACATTGAGTAGAAAAATGGCTGGGGGATGAAAGAGTTAAAACAGTCCCTTCCTGCTAGCCCTCTGCTCAGGATTCCAAGCAGGCAGGTTCATCACCTAATGCTACTGTAGTCAAGTGATGACCTGTAAGTGTGAATGAGCCATCACAGAAATAAAACCTCCTGTGATTTCCAACAGAATGAACTTTTAATGGAGGCTGTAAAGATTTCAGTAGGGGAAAAAGGCCTTTTTTTCTCATACATGTTTCTCTCTCTTTCTTTTCCAGACAGGAAAAGGGGGTAAAAGCTAAAGGTGCAGGTACAAGGTGGTAAACCAGTGTTTCTCAAACTGTGGGTCGGGACCCACTAGGTGGGTCACGAGCCAATTTCAGGTGGGTTCCCATTCATTTCAATATTTTATTTTTAATATACTAGTCTTGATGCTATCATGGTACGTGACTGCATTTGGGGAAATGTTACAGACCTGTACTTTTAATAAGCTACTATCGATATTTTTTTGAACAATGATAATAAATGGGACTTACTCCTGGGCAAGTGTGGGTAGATTTGCAGCCTAGGATTGTTAAAAATTTTCCTGCTTGATGATGTCACTTCCAGTCATGACATCACTTCTTGTGGGTCCTGACAGATTCTCGGTCTAAAAGTGGGTCCTGGTGCTAAATGTGTGAGAACCACTGTGGTAAACCTTTCTCATAACAATTTTGACTGTTTAGAAACTTATTTGATTTTATCCAGCAACACATTCAAAGAAGACTTATTTTGCTGAATTATCGGGCACTTTTCCTCCTTGTTTTTCCACAACTCTCACCACTTTGCTTTGCAAGGAAAATCCGGATCGCTATTTTTTCGGCTTTTACACCCTCTCTTTACCTTTCTTCACTTGAGAGGTTCTCCTCTCTGCTTAGAAAACCTCTTTGAACTGTCACCGAATGTTGCTTTTAGAAGTCAGTCTTCAAACTAGAAGGAGCATTGAAGGCATTCGACACTCCTGACTATTTTTGGCATTACGAAAAAGGAAGGCAGTCAGGTGGCTTGTAACTACTCACAAAACAGATTGTGAGCAGGCCCAGTGCCAATAAATGTCATCTTTGAGCTCCTTAATGTTTCCTACACTCACCCCTACTCCCATCCCTCGTGGCCTCACCAATCTGTCACTTCCACCTGTCCTGAGGCTGTCCTTTCACCAAGGCCCCCGAGCTGCCCACTCCATGCCAACTGCTGTGCCACCAAACATCAGGGGTTGCAGTGTGGCTGGCTTCCTTGCTGGGTAATGCAAGGCTTGCTGGGGTGCCACGCAGCAAGGTAGCTGACCCTCACAGTGACCCTTGAGATTGGGCAGTGCAGAACTGAGCCAGTGGCCTTGCGGAGGGTGATGGGATGATGGGATAAGGGGTAATCAACCTGTAAATTACAGATGGATTTTGTGGAAGTGATTAGTGATACTTTGGTGAGTCCAGTTGTCCTCCAGATGTGGTGCCCCCGGGCCTTGTGAACTTGGTTGTACAGTCGTTTTGTGTTACCCCCTGATGGTGTCACTTGGTGCAGTCTGAACTCATGTAGTGATGCCACTGCCTGCACTGTTCCCGGCCATAGCATTGTGGCTGCTGTCCCCTCTAGTGGAGATACCAGTTTTATATCCCATAATGCCTTAGAGTGACAATATGTCAGGGGCATTGTGAAACAAAAAAATGGTAGCCAATGGCTGATGGAAGGAGCTCTTCTGCTACCACTGATATGCTTGCTACCAAGGTAAGCTCCCTTAAAGAGACAACCTATGTCATGGTCATGTGCTGTCTGCAACAAAACAGGCAGTAGACATAGATTGTAGAAGAATGAAGATTTTCCTTATCTGTCCAAAGAGAAGCTATTAGGAACAAGACTTATAGGATTTTCACACAGGCGAAAATGGGGTCTCTTAGCAGGGCCTTGCCACTGCTTTCATGAGATCTGCAGCATGTAAGCAAGAGAGATCATTAAATATTCTATATGTGTGATTTTTTTTTTTAAATGCTGTCCATAAGCATTCCTTGCCTTAGAGATGGAAGGGAGCAGTTTGATACTGGAAAGAAACAGAGATGCTACTGGTAGCCATATGAGAGAGGCATGGATCTTATGCATAGATCAGGTGCTCTAACTGGTTCATTAAGATGCAACCACCCCTTGCCTTGCATAGGATAAGGGGGTTGGGAGAATATTTAAAGAGGGAGAGAGATTGTGCGACAGCAAATATGGCAAGAATTCGGCCCGTACCCCCAGCACTCGCATATCAAACTGCCCATCTCCTTCCAAAACTGAGACTCAATAGGAATGGAGGGTTTTCTGGCAGCACCAACAGCCCAACAGGGATCATGTGACCCACACATAATCCTGTGTAGACTTGAAGTGCTCCTCTCAAGCAGGGAGTCAGCAGTTCCAGTTTTCTGAAGGAAAACCATCTGAATTGGTTTTTTAGGTTCAGGTTTGGGTATGATCTGATTTTTCAGATCAAATGTGGGTATGACCCACATTTTTCATGGTTTGAGCCCCTGCTCTTAATTTCAACCTTTTTGTCCATTCATTCACCCATTATGTTGTGGAGCAGTGACATAGCTAGAAAAGGTGCAAAGCACTAAGTTTTGCAGAGAGCCGTACTGCAGCGTGCAAGGGGCCCTTCCCCCTCAGAGCCATTCCAGGTGGTGGGAGCAAAACTGAGGCAGGGGAGGAGCCCCTTGCACGCTGTGGTGAGGCTCCCTGCAAAACTTAGTGCTTTGCACCCCGTCTAGCAATACCACTGTTACAGAGTCCTTCCGCTGAGACCCCCCCTTTTTTTTTTTTTTGGCAGAGCTAGCTTTTCTGATGAACTCCATGCTCCTGTCTTGCCAAAGGCAAGCCTGAGATCTGGGTTATTAGAAGTCGTCACCAGTTTCATATTTGGAAGACATATTTTACACACATTTAATAATTTATTTGGTTTAATATTGCTCTCCCCTGGAGGCATGTGCTGTGAGGATTCGAATTAATGAAAGCATCTGTCTTTGGAGGTGCAGGGAGAGAATTGGAAAATAGTACAAATGGAAGCTATAAATATCTTCTAAGCTGCTAGCAAAGTGGGCGGTTTTTGTCTTATGCCTGCGCAAGACACACCACCGAACTTGATTCACGTTGAAATGGACGGGAGGAGAACATTGAAATACTGTTCCTTTTTTTAAGTTGTGGCTTTCAGGAATAATAATATAATAATAATAATAACAGGTATTTATATACCGCCTTTCTTGGTCTTCATTCAAGACTTTATTCAAGGCGGTTTACATAGGCAGGCTTTATTAAATCCCTATTTAAATAGGGATTTTTACAATTTCAAAGAAGGTTCTTTCTTTCAAGAACGACTACATTCAAGGTGTTTCATTCCGATCTGGCTTCACATTCTGGCCTCCATCCTCCCATGCTCAGAGCAGATGAAATAGCTCGGCTTCAGCTTGTCAGCTGCTCCAAGGTCGCACGGTGCCGGTGGCCTCGAACTGGCGACCTTGTGGATGTTATCTTCAGGCAGACGGAGGCTCTACCCTCTAGACCAGACCTCCTGCCCCCAGACCTGCTGCCCAGACCTCCTGTCCCCAGACATCTCACTGCCACTGGTACATATTTCACAAGCCCAGTGCCAGACCATAGACTGAAAGGTCATGAGTTAGATCTGCAGGAGCAGGGAAGTGCCAGGATAGGAAACCAACAGGGCTGGTGAAGCCACTCTGAGGGTGAGACTAGACGTAACATGGGAGTGCTGTGATTGGAATTCCTAATGTCTCTTTTCTTTTTGAAAAAGTAGGGGAACAATTTGAATCAGGATCACTTAACACAAGTGGGGGGGGGGGGGAATCAAACTCTTTCCCGTGCACTGTGACCCTAATCCAAATTGTGCAGTTTGATGACGAAGCTGCACCATGTGCTTGCACATCACCAGTCCAATTTGGCCCTGGGAATTGTTTCAGAGTGGAACTGAGTTACACAAAGCATTTTATATATACAATATAGGCACCCCCCATATCTGCAGGGGATCTGTTCTAGACCTCCCCACGGTTATGGAAACCATGGATACCGGGGAATCCTATAGGTGTAATGGTCAACGGCCTCCCACACCCATTACCTTCTATTTTCTTCATTAATAGGCATGCTTCTTTCCACTGGCAGTCCTAGAGGGGAGCAAATGGGGCAAATGCCCCGAGTGCCGACCCTCCAGGGGCGCCTCTGGAGCAGTGCGGAAGGCAAGCAGTGCGGAAGGCTCCGTGGGGGCCTCGGCTGCCTCCTCTGTTCCCCCTTGTTTTCAAAAGGGGAATGGAGAAGGCAGCTGCGTGGAAGTAATTGCGGTGACAATGACGTCACCGCAATTACTTCTGGGTCAAGTGTGGGGGTAGAGAAGGGGGTGAAATGGTGGGGGGCGGAAAACTGGAGGTTGCCCCGGGTGCAGGGACCCCCAGGAACGCCACTGCTTCTTTCTTTTAGGGACACTATAAGACCAAAGTTGCAGGCAGAGAGCCTGCATGCTAGGGAGACCAAGGGCCCAATCTTATCCAACTTTCTAACACTGGTGCAGCCGCGATGCAGTCTCGAGGTATGGGAACAAATGTTCCCATACCTCGAGGAGGCCTCTGTGTCTGCCCCACCACCACAGGATGCAGCGCATGCCCCATTGGCATGGCTGCACCGGCACTGGAAAATTGGATAGGATTGGGCTCACAGTCAGAATATTCCTGCTTCCTGTTAACGTTCTGAGTGTGACCCCTGCCATGCAGGCTGCCTGCTGCTTTGGTCTTATACCATCTGTAAAATCAAGAAGCATGCCTGATTGCTGATAGAGAAAATGGAAGGTAGAGGGCATGGCAGGTGCAGGTGGTTGAGGATTACTGTGGATAACTGAAACCATGGATACCAGGTCTGCAGATATGCGAAGATGCCTATTCTGCAAAAAATGAGCAAGATAAGCAACCGGTCAAAGCTGCTGAAGACATAAAACAACAAGACAGGAAAAGAAGGTAGTGAGAAGTCTAAACAAAGTAGGAGAAAGCACTCTACAAGCATTTATACGTCGGAACCGCAATAGGTGACTGCTTCTACTATTTGTGGGGATGAACATATACATGTCCATGCCCACAGTTACTCTGCAGATCTAGTTGTTGCATGCTATAGCTCCTTCAGCAAGAACTGCAGAGCTTGGAATCTATGAGGCACTGCTTGTTTTTCACTGACTTTTGTATTTCTTGGGGAGAACTGAAATAAGAATGGGCAAGTTGTTCTAGTTCCATTCCATCTGGAATTTGCACAGTTTCTTTTGATTACTATCCTGCTCTCTTTCACTAAAAATGCCTAAATTTGTTTTTTTGTGATCATAAGAAGAAAATAATTATTTTGTATTTAAATACAAATTTAAATTTATGTAATTTTTTTTCAAATACTTTCACATATTCTCTATCCAAACAGGTGGTGTGATAATGCATGGCAAAATACACATTTAAATGTGTACTTTTTCTGCTAACAAACACAATGCATAGAATCTATCGACACATCCTTATTTTATAAAATCAGTCTGCTGGGGAGAGGGACAGGGTTGAAATATGCGCCCATTTTCAACAAGGAGGAGTTTGGTAACATCTCGAACCAGAAAAGCCTATTATACAGCAATATGGCCTCTTTGTATCTTGCTCTTCATCACCCTACGGTCAAACTGCATGTGATACAGGTGATCAGTGAGCATCCTATCGTGGTCTGCTGGCGCATGCTTTCATAAAAGAACTATAAAGCATTTTCTGACACATTAATACTGCAGCCTTCTTGTGTGTGCTGTTGGCTGTTGGGATGCCCACCTGACCAAGTATTGTATGTCCAGTGTGGGGAGGGTGGGGGTGGAACAAGAAGAGATGGGGTGGGGAATGGGTGGATCAGGGCCAGGAAGGGGCAGGACCTGTGGTGCCAGTGCATGCCATATCCTAACGCCCTTCCAAGGCCTGATCTGCCTAGCACCTTGCTGGCACAGGTCCACATTGACACATTGTGGCTGCTCGTCTTACTGTGGGGCAAGGGGATAAATGTCCAGCAATTAAAATTCCCCATGGGATACAGTGTAGCCAGCGCTGCTGCATTACCATGTAAGAATTTAGATAGGCTTGAGCTGCCCTACTGCATCTCCCAGCACTTTTCTTGAAGCAGTCGTGGGAAATGTATTGGTTTGGGACCTTGTTGGCAACCTTCAGTCTCGAAGACTATGGTATCGCGCTCTGAAAGGTGGTTCTGGCACAGCGTCTAGTGTGGCTGAAAAGGCCAATCCGGGAGTGACAATCCCTTCCACACCAGGAGCAAGTGCAGTCTGTCCCTGGTCTGTCTCCCTGGCTATGGGCCTTCCTTCTTTGCCTCTTAGCCTCAGACTGTTGGCCAAGTGTCTCTTCAAACTGGGAAAGGCCATGCTGCACAGCCTGCCTCCAAGCGGGCCGCTCAGAGGCCAGGGTTTCCCACATGTTGAGGTCCACTCCTAAGGCCTTCAGATCCCTCTTGCAGATGTCCTTGTATCGCAGCTGTGGTCTACTTGTAGGGCGCTTTCCTTGCTCGAGTTCTCCATAGAGGAGATCCTTTGGGATCTGGCCATCATCCATTCTCACGACACAGCAGTGTGAAAGAGGGTACTTAGTCCTTTTCCCCATGTCATTTCCCTAACTTAAATTTTCCCCACCCAGGCATATAGCCAGTGGTGGGATTCAGCCGGTTCGCACCGGTTCTGTAGAACCTGCACCTAATGTAGCTAGGGTTTTGAGAACCGTTTGCTAAGCCGCTCACAGGACAAACTTCACAGCCACACCCCGCAGGGTGTCCATTGGCTGCAGAGGTCCCCACCGGGAAGCCAGCTCCTATAGTAAGTTGCGCGGGGCTGCGCCTGCGCCTCGGAGACTTGCAGCTCCCATGCTTTGTCAGGCAAGGGCACAACAGAGCCTCAGAGGTGCCAGCGGGGAGGAGATGCAAGCGCAGGAGCGGAGTCTCGCTGGCCACCGCGCTTTCCCAGCGGCAGCAGCCTGGTGGTTCCAACCGCTGCGGACCCCAAAGCCGGGCTCCTCAAAGCCGCCCTGGCCACCCCTTGGAGGAGCATCATCATCAGGGTAGCGCCTCATTCATTCTCTCTCAGAGTGAGTGTGGGTGTGCTTGTGTGTGTGTGAGTGAATGTGGGGTGAATGAGTGAGTGAGTGCAGGGTGTGTGTGTGAGGGTGGGTGTGGGGGTGGGTAAGTGTGACTGTGTGAGTGAGTGTGGGGGGAGTGTGTGGTGTGTGTGTGTGTGAGCGAGCGGTGGGTGTGGGGGGTGTGAGAGTGTGAGTGTGGGTTGTGTGTGTGAGAGGGTGGGTGTGGGGCTGGGTAAGGTTGACTGTGTGAGTGAGTGTGGGGGGACTGTGCGGGGTGTGTGTGTGTGTGAGAGAGAGTGTGAGTGAATGTGGGGTGAGCGAGTGAGTGAGTGTGGGGTGTGTGTGAGAGGGTGGGTGTGGGGTGTGTGAGTGTGAGTGTGGGTTGTGTGTGTGAGGGTGGGTGTGGGGGTGAGTAAGTGTTACTGTGTGTGAGTGAGTGTGGGAGGAGTGTGTTGGGTGGTTGTGTGTGTGTGTGAGTGAGGGTGGGTGTGGGGGGTATGGGTTGTGTGTGTGAAGGGGTGGGTAAGTGACTGTGAGTGAGTGTGGGGGGAGTGTGTGGGGTGTGTGTGTTTGAGTGAGCGAGCGGTGGGTGTGGGGGTGTGAGTGTGTGGGGTGTGTGTATGAGAGGGTGGGTGTGGGGGTGGGTAAGTGTGACTATGTGAATGAGTGTGGGGGAGTGTGTGGGGTGTGTGTGTGTGAGTGAGCGAGCAAGCAGTGGGTGTGGGGTGTGTAAGAGTGTGTGTGGGGTGTGTGTGTGAAAGGGTGGGTGTGGGTAAGTCTGAGTGTGTGTGAGTGAGTGTGGTGTGTGTGTGTGCCGCCTCTTTCCCTCCTGCTCTGAGGATGGTACCATTCACACATGACGTTTGCCCTGCATGGTGTTCCTCTTGGCTCTCCAGGGCTTTGCTGCTGCCTCTCACTCAGCAGACGTGCCCGCTGTTGGCCAGTGAGGGGGTGGCTGACCACATGGTCCATACTGGGGCGGACCCCAGTATTCCCATTAATTATCCAGACACCCACGGCCCCCGGACCCCCTTTGCAGCCTTGCCTGCTTTCACTAACTTACCTTCGAAGTCCTGCTGCCTTTCATATGTCTTAAAATGGTCATTAGGACATAGAACCTGTTGTTAATTTATTTGAATCCCACCACTGCATATAGCCCTACTGAGGGAAGGGCAGAGAGGTATCTCTATTGTGCCTCCCTTATTCTCCATGAAGATAGCCTCACATCGCCACTGTTAATAGCCTATTAACAGTTTTGACGGGATGTTGGTTTTAATCAAGAATATGGGGCAAGGAGAAGGATGATGACAAATCTCCCAGAACCATTGCCCTCGGCCACTCAGGCTGTATGGATGTTTGTAAGCTTAAAAAAGATATTAGGAGAGTGAATCATGGATCTCACACCATGTGCACTTTAATCCTTACCCTGCATGAAGGACAATATTGAGCACCAAGGGTTGAGAAATCTCAGGGCCAGACACACAAAACCCTCCAGCTGCATTTACCATCTTAGAAAGACACTGGGTGATCAAATGCCATGGGTGGCTTTGTTCTGCTTTTTCAATTCTTTTTGCTCAGTTGCCTGCCTCTTACACCAGCTAATATGTGTGCAGGATAAAGTGCAGGATTATCCACAGGTATTACGTACACTGGAGTGCAAGCGGAGAATCTTTCATGCCATCTTCCATCATCATATGAAAAGCACAATTTTATAAAGGAAACAAGTCACACTTCAAGGACAGAACACAGGTATTCTGCACTGCAGGACCTTGTAAATTTGCTATCTAAATGCAAACCATTCCTCACATATTTTCCAGTCTGTTACTAAGCAGTAACAGTGACAGACAACATCATACATTTTCCCCTTGCAACCTTGCCAGAGATCGTGCTAATGAAGAACTTTCTGGTCCATTCATCTTACAGATTGCCAACCTATAATACACACACACAATAATACAGACATGAAACAACTTACAAGGGAACGTTTGTTTACATATTCCTAAACACGTTACCCAATGTTTCTGCCCACAGGGACCTCAGCGTACCGCACAATATCATAAAAATACATTACAACCTTCAGAAAACTAACACAAACACAATGGGGGCAAAGTCAGAAAGAGGAAAATACCAATTTAGCTGCTATTCCATCCCAAGACTCTGGAAATGAGTTTTTGCTTTTCTCCAAGGGAGAGGAAGAGAGGGGCAAAGCAAGCATTCCTTGGGAAGGAGTCCCATCACTGGGGAGAGGGACCAAATAAAAGTCTCTTTTGTCAACTAACCTACCCTCTGCCAGAGCTAGAATAAGAAGCAGGGAGTCCCTGTGTCTGCTGGAAAAGAAAATGATGGGCAGCGCCATTGTAAAGAGCGGTAGGGCCAGCCATTTTCAACCACTGTGCCATGGCACACCGGTGTGCCACGGATGGTCTGCAGGGTGTGCCACAAGAGTTTAGGGGAGGGTTGTTTGTTAGTAGGACCACCAGGGGATGCAAGCCCCTGCTGTCAGTGGGTGTGCCTTGTCAATTGTCAAAAAACAGATGGTGTGCCGTGACAATTTTAGTGCCTTGTCAGCGTGCTGTGAGATGAAATAGGTTTAGAATCGCTGGGCAGGGGTAAAACAAGCAAAACAAAAGAAATTGGAGGAAAACAAATTGGCCCAATAATAATAATAATAATAATAATAATAATAATACAGGTATTTCTATACCGCTTTTCTTGGTCCTCAGATTTCTCCTTAGACTTTATTCAAGGCGGTTTACATAGGCAGGCAAATTAAATCCTGCCTATGTAAAATCCTGTAGGGATTTTTACAATTTGAAAGCAGGTTTCTATCTCTCAAGAAACCACAACATTATTATTATTATTATTATTAACAGTATTTATATACCGCTTTTCAACTAAAAGTTCACAAAGCGGTTTACAGAGAAAAATCAAATAGCATTCTTGAATAAAGTCTAAGGAGAAATCTGAGGACCAAGAAAAGCGGTATAGAAATACCTGTATTATTATTATTATTATTATTATTATTATTATTATTATTATTATTATTATTATTATTATTGGGCCAATTTGTACTCATTGGCCAGAGCCCTGGAGAGTGGGAGCAGTGGGGAGTGGGAATTACTTAATTCCTAGTGGGCAATTGAGTAGAATATGACTCTTTTTACAGCCCACTTCTATCCAGGTCTTGCACTGATGGAACTTGCGTTCTGTCAGCACAAGACCTGGGCCACTGGTGTGGCAGCCACAGCTAAAGTACACAGGCCAGGGCCACTAGTGCAAATGGCCTAGGCACATACCAATGGAACACACAGAGCAGGTAAGTCAATGGGGTGGTGTTCTGGAGGAGAAGTTGGATGGCGAACAGAGGCATGTCAAGGGCAGGCTGGAGTGGATTTGGCAGTGGCAACTCTTCTAATACCCAATGCTCCCAACCTGTTGAAGGAGCTGATGCAGATCCAAGTAGGTCCATCAGGACCAACAGCATTCCATTCACAATGTGCACTAAGCAGTAGGAACATAAGAACAGCCTTGCTGGATCAGGCCATAGGCCCATCTAGTCCAGCTTCCTGTATCTCCCAGCGGCCCACCAAATGCCCCAGGGAGCACACCAGATAACAAGAGACCTGTAAGGCTTTCTGGGAATTGTAGTTAAGAACATAAGAACAGCCCCACTGGATCAGGCCATAGGCCCATCTAGTCCAGCTTCCTGTATCTCACAGCGGCCCACCAAATGCCCCAGGGAGCACACCAGATAACAAGAGACCTGCATCCTGGTGCTCTCCCTTGAAGTAAACACAGCTGCAAGTATTTGCTTGCCTGTTGCTGCCTGGTCCCCAGCTGGCCCATAGCATGCAACAGAGGCTGTGACGGCATCGCTATGGGCTGGCCCAGGATAGGATTGGGCTGTAACTTACAAGTAAGTGGGCTACAGCAGCATTTCTGAAACTGTGGGTTATGACCCAAAGTGTGGTTGATCACAACCCCGTGTGCACCGGGCCATGATGCGATGCTCCCTGTAGCACTGCAATGTCATATTGTGAGCTCCCGGAGGCCACTTTTGGCTATGGCCTTGGGAGCAGTTGACCACTGTAGAGAGTCTCCATCCCTATCAGAATTTTCATGGGTGCCCCTGCTTCTTCTGCTGATATGGTTGAACATACAATGTGATCAGAAAGAACTGAAAATCCACCCAATGGTTCTTAATAAATTGTTTCGCCTGACATGATCAAAGTCTCACATTGTTTTAGTCTTTGGGTTTGCCATGTTTTGCTTGTCTGCAAAGCATCAACATAATCTCAGTCATTAATATTATTCCACTAGATTAGAGCAGGCCTTCACAGACATTGAATAAGGCCTTGTCAAATACTTGCAGCTGTGTTTACTGTTCAATCCGCACTGTGAATGAAACTTAAATAGCACAATTGCACAGAAGTGGGCAGTCAGTATCTCCAGTGGTAAATTTAAACGGCTCAGGAAAAAAATCTACCATTCATGTTGTCCATTTTTAGTTCCAAGATAGAATCATAAAGTCCGAGGGATCTTGTAGACCACCTAGTTCAATCTCCTGCTAAATGTTATTAGATCAGGTTATCAGTTTGGATTGGGATTGCTTCTGAATCCAGAGTTATCTAGTCTCCGGCATTACCAAGTTATGTTCAAGATTGCCTTGTATCAGGTACATTATGTGCACCAGCTGTATTGTCTCTTCTGTAATGCCCTCTAATGTCAATACTGGCCTGTAGTTATATCACCGATCCCAAGAGTGCTGCCAGAATTCACATTCTGGCACATGGTGCCACATGGTGGTTGGCAGTACAAGATTCTCTATGGCTGTTGCAAAAAGCACACACCATTCAGTGTGGCCCACCGATGACCCTTAGCAGAGTAGGGGCCAGGAGGGAGGCAGGAGTGGATGGAACAGGATGGGTGGGGGAGGAACGGGGTGGCCAGGAACAGGGTGGTATCAGCAGTTGAGTCTTTCTTTCTTTCTTTCTTTCTTTCTTTCTTTCTTTCTTTCTTTCTTTCTTTCTTTCTTTCTTTCTTTCTTTCTTTCTTTCTTTCTTTCTTCACATGTTTAAAAGCTGGTAGAGCTGGTGCCAGGTCCTAGTAGACTCTAGTGTGGCATTCACGGTCATCAAGGCTGCCAAACTCGTAACACTTTTGTACAAGCAAAGAAGAGCAAACTCAGTGGAAAGATTAGCCAAAAGGAGCCTTCAGTGTGCCAGCTTTTCCTCTTATTGTTTCTCTCTAAGGAAATGTTGGTTTATCTCCCCTTTTCAGTCCCATGTCACGCTTACTGTCACAATTGCAGAGCTGCTCAGTCTCTGGAGTCCATGATTACCAGGTCCTCCACGTACAGTGATAACTGTTAAATCTCAGCAGGGCCTCATAACTGTGCCTGCTGACTTATATCAACCTGCTGCGAAGGGACTTGAAGGCTGTAACCCACAAGCTCCTTTCTTTAGAACAGACTAAGGGCCCAATCCTACACTTTCCCCCACCATAGCATGCAACTGCATCAAAATGCAACTGCACCACATGCCGTGGGGAGGGGTAGTCGGGAAGTTAGGGAGGGAAAAGGAAAAATGTTTTCCCTTATCCTGCCAGCTGACTGCCAGTTAGTCTCTTCAGCCCTGTTCCAGCTCTTTAGCTGGCACATGTCCAAGGACACAAAGGGGACGTGGTGGCTCACTCTGGAGGGGATGGTATCCAGCAAAAGTCACCTGAACTGGGTGTCATCCCCTCCCACCTCCAACATGCCCTCAACACTCCTCCTGTTCCACCCCGTTAAGCCCAACCCCATACTCACCCCACCAACTCACCAATATCAGTGGGCCTTCTTCTCTGGTGGTCAGGAAGTGGGAAAACATGTGTAACAAATCACAAGTTAGAACAGTCATAAAGTGTGTTCCGCCCCCGGAACTCCAGTATTGGTGGTGGCGGGGCTGCATAGAATTGGGCAATAAGAGAAACCTTAAAGGCTGCAGGCTGACTTCAACATGATTCTCCTAGTGGGAAGTGTTTTTGGACTGCAGTCTGAGCCATAAACCAGTGATGATGAGATATAGTATCTGTTCAAGAAATTATTTTTTGGAAAAAAGGACTTTTTAATGAGAAACATGGCTTTGCAATTTTTGAAATAGGAGCTAAATCAGCCATTGGAACAACTGCCTGTTTCAGGTCCTAGGTGAAGAAGTGCTGGCAGGTATTGCGTGGTTGCCAGCTGCAAGATCTTGCCCAGCTAGCAACACAGAGAACAAGCCGAATGTTTGTTTTGGGCTGCATTGAAATCACTGGCAAATTAATTATCATGGCCATGCTAGTAATCAATTTCCATTGCACCCATGCTGAGAGTTTCAGAAAGGGAAAGCAAAAAGAGACTATACAAACCTGTTGCTGAGCAGAAAAAATTTAGAACAATTCTGCAGATGTATGTACATAACAGAGCTTTGCTACTGCAGATTTAATAGTGGGAGATCTTTAAAAATCCAACCCAATACCAAAGGTTAAGAACAGATCTGCTCTGATCCATCTAGTGAAACCTGTATGTGAAAGTAGGCTTCTGCAGATCATGTGCTCATCCAAGCCCCAGTAAACTGGCTGGTTTTGGCCCAAATCCTAA
The DNA here is from genome assembly GCF_035046505.1 of Tiliqua scincoides. Taxonomy (NCBI): domain Eukaryota; kingdom Metazoa; phylum Chordata; class Lepidosauria; order Squamata; family Scincidae; genus Tiliqua; species Tiliqua scincoides. The sequence goes on from NC_089823.1 coordinate 19,578,694, forward strand.
CCAACTTTCCAGCCCTGGCGTAGGTGTGTCAATGGGACGTGTGCTGCATCCTGCAGTTGGGTAGCACTCACGGAAGCATCCTCAAAATAAGGGAATGTTTGTTCCCTTACCTCGAAACTGTGTTGCCCTTATGTTGGTGCTGGAAAGTAGGTTAGGACTGCTCCCTTTGTCTCTTAATGCAGATTGAAATGGGTCTTCCCAACCAGGGCAGCTAGTTGTGTATGACTAGAGCTAGATCAAGGCCATAAATACATCCTTATGGAATGAGACCAAGCATTCATCTTGTCAAGCATTCTGTCTCCAAAAGCAGGTAGACAGAGCTGTCATTGACAAGGAGAGCATGAAGAAGATGACCATCCTCTGTGCTTCACTGTATGTCTACCACACTACCCATCTCTTGTGTCTCCTTTGAAAAAGTAGAGTGCTTGGAGATTAAAGTTCTCTGGGGCACTTTGGACTTGAAAGGGCTGGCCCAAGACTTCCTAATTCCTGAGGTGGCATGGCAAATGCTTCCCCAACTTCTGAGCCCCAACCTCTGCTCCTTCCACTCTCCAGGGTTCTAGCTCAGTGCTCCCTTTGACACTTCCTCTTCCTCTCTGTCCTCCTCTTCCATTTCCAATGCAGGTAGTGTTAGAAGGAGGAGCAGTAGAGGCAAGGAGGTGGACAGAGATGGGCACCTCCTACCAATCTGAAGTGATGGCTCTAGTTGGCCCCCAGGGATGGGCTGACTCCGAATGTAAGGGGCAAAGGGGTGAAAGGGTGTTACTGCTCCCACCTGCCCGAGAGCGGAATAGAATCTTGTAAATCAACTAGCATTCAAACTGTAATAAATGAATAATATGCATTATTATCCAGAACTCATTTTTATCTTCGTGCTGCAGTGGCATTGAAAGCACCATAAAACTCCTTTCATGCCCCATTTCTCCTTTCTTCCATAAATCGCTTTTTGCTCCATTTCATTGTGCTTCCCAATAGTTAAAACGGACTTCTCATACCACCTGTGAATAGCTGACCCAAGTCATTTTGCTGCTCATGATGAACATAGTACATTCTATGATTTGCATTGCCAGGGGTCCCGAGACACCCCATTCCCATGATGCATTGCTTCACTGGCTACCACAAGCAACTCGCCCAAATGGTACATATAATGTTTATGCAAGGGGAAGGGTTATCTCTGTCTCCCTCTTTTATCCTGGCTGGATGTTGTGACATAAACAAGAAGGGACTGCTGAATCAGCAGTCATGGAGGTCTGGTCCTGTTATTGGGGCTTTGCCGTTTGTTCTGGTACAGCATCCACCCTGATCTTGAACTCCCAAGAAAGAATATTTAACCATAAGAGCCTGATGAGCTGAAAAGTTAAAGCATCCTTCCATGTATAGGTATTCCATTGCGCTTTTTTCCATGCTAAATGGAATAAGATGGTGCCCAGAAGAGGATACTGTGACATAGGGTAAGTTATGTCCCTATTAGTTTTTCAAATAAATCTCCTGAATCACAGAACATATTTCTCGTCTCTTTTGACTTGGGGAATGAAGTCTGCCAACAGTCCAGCTTTAGACACTCACACATACCCTGGAACATTGCAGAATGAAGGTTGATTTCAAAAGGGCAGTACAAGCATCTCCCCTCAAATCCATGTTCAAATATAAATATAGATCTGGATGGCTGGAACTGCTGATGCTTCACTGTTAGGATTTTGTTCATCGACCCAGAGAGGGGCAGTATTATCTCAGGCAATGCAAGTCTTTGCTCTCTCCTAGTCTGCAGCACTGGAACATCTTGCACGTTATAGACAGTCTTTTAGTAGCTAGGAAGTGTGGTCTTTTGATGTGGTAAGCAGTTGGTCTCAGACTGTGTTCTAAGGAAACTTGGGGTTGATCAGAAGCCAATTATGGGTCCCTCAATGAGAAGATCAAACATGGCAGATACGCTTCCTTGAGGGACAGTATCCTCAGCATTATTGATCTGTGGCTTGTCAACACGTATAGCCACAGGGGAATTTGGGGTGTGGTGTAGGCTGGCCTTCCAGTTAGCACAGGTGACAGTAGGTCAATGAGATCTAGCCAGCACTGCTCAGGAACTGAGTTTGTGCCCTATAATGACACAAGTACCAGAATCCTTTGCAATGTGACTCTGTTCAGGCGTTCACTCAGATAGAACTAATAGGTGGGAGAGGGAAAATTGGGGCTTAACCCATAACCTTCTTGTGTTCCAGAGTCCTGTGTGCACAGAGTCAATTCACATAGATCCAGTTATGTAAAGGCTCCTGTATACATGATTTGTATCCTGAAAAATGGAAGCAGTGCCATTATGAAGGCAATGTGTTATATGGGTGTATGTGCATAGGCTTCATGCACATGAGGTACTGAAATACATGCAGGTCAGGGGCAGAATCCAATGGTCACAACCTCAATTTCCCACTGATGCTTTCATTTCCACTCAAATGATCATCTGAAGAGGGCTGTCACCTCCTGCCACTTTTCTGATATTCCTTATAATGATAGCAGAACACCCAGCAAATTCCCTGCTTTTGTTCTCACATAACATTTTCTTCCATCCATGCTCTGCCCCAAACCCACTCAATTCTGCTTTTGCTCTGCCTGCCCTCCTAGTTCTGCGCAGAAAGCCAGTATTTTAAATCAGTACCAATTTTCTTCAGAGCTAACTTATCCACTTTTCTCAAGAAAAATCAATCTACATTTTGAGTTTTGTTTCATCCTGTTAGCCTGGCCATTAACAGCTGTGAGTTTCCATTGCAGGATTTGGATTTATAGGTACGCATGTGTGCACTGTCATGGATTCTGGAGGGTTTTCGTTTGCACAAACAGTAGTTCTTGCACATGCCTATTTTATTCAAAGTTCTAATGAATTCTGGATTTTGGAATCTTTCACCAGATAAATGCAAGTTGAATTTGGGCTGCAGCCTGCTTTGAAGATGATTCTACATCAGTAGATCTCCAACAATGTTGCATCAAAGTGTTTAGATATTATTTTAATGTCAATCCTGGTTTCTAGTCCTCATGACTTATGGAGGAAATACAAGCTCTCTCTCTCTCTCTCTCTCTCTCTCTCTCATCATGCAAAAAGGAAGGAGTAGTGGCAGAGATCTTGTGCAAGAACAGCTGTCCCTGCAAGGTAGGTGATTACAGGGGATTACCATGGGGTATAAGCAAAGTCAGGTCCTGTTCTGGAACACACTAATTATTAGGATGTATGCTGGTGAGAGAAATTTTGCTCTTTCTGGCCCAATGTGATGTATTAGTAGCAAACTTAGAGCTCAGGTTCAGCCTTCATCATGGGTTCGGAACCCACAGTTAGTTAAACTGTGCATCCTGAATCCATGTGCAGGTGTGTGCCACTCAACGACGGGGATACGTTCTCTGATCTCCGTTGTTAAGCAATTAGATTGTTAAGTGAACATTCCACCCAATCTAGTGCCTTTGATGTGTAAACAGACAGTCCCTGCCAGACACTTGCTGGCTGTAAAGGCACTGGAGATAGACTGCCTATCCTTTGAATTAAGAGCCTCCTTGATGTGTAAAGAGACACTCTGCTGCAAGCTATGGGAGACTTGATTGCCTCATTAAGAACCTCTTTGTTGTGCTTTGACCACCATCACATATGTGGCCCGTTGTTATGTGGTTTGTTGCTAAGTGGCACATGCCTGTATATGGAGTGGAGTTTTTTTTTTTAAAATGGGACAAGCATCTTGTTTTGGTGTTATTTGGAGGCTGTGGGGCTTTATATGTGAATTATAGATTGCAACAACCTGTCATAGCTGGTAACCTTTAATAACTTGGGAGTTTAAGAAAAGAAGCTGCAAGGTCTGATTGATGTAGTACCCAAAGTGCAATGCAATTTAGTTCTCTTTTTTTTTTTAAAGGTGAATATCCATACTGATTGCATCTGATGACTGAATCTTCTGTTTTAATTACATGTGTCAGAAGTAATTTATCAACAGAGAAGTTATTAATCGTCACATTAAGAAGCAATATTGCTGATGATCACTAAAGGGAAAAATAATCCCCCCTTTTTGGCCTCAGGAAACCCTAAGGTATGGCAGATGTGATTAACTGAGGATCATGTTGTATTAAGTTATTTACAATCATTTAGTTTAAATGCAAATTTGTTAAGAAAGCTGCAGATAAGGAATTCAGAAATATTACAGACTGTAAGGCATATTTTTTTTTTCTTTTAATGGCACTTGTAAATCCAAGATGAACAATGTTATTAGAGATTTTTTTAAAAATATATTTTATTTATTTATTACAGATACAGGTATCCCCTGGGGGCTGGGGATAAGAATAGGCCCTGAGTTTGGCTGTACTTGTCGTAAGAGGCGACTAAACAGCCACCGGGTAGATGGGACTCGTCAGCCTGGGAAGGCAGCTCATCTGAGAGAAGGAAAACTCTGATCCCAAACCTCCTCTGCCTTGTGGCTGCATCCAGTTATGGAAAAGGCTTCAGGAGTCAACCTCGAGGCAAAATCCAGAGCCGGAGTCCCTGAGGCAGTTCATGGCTGATCACAGTCACGTTCTGGCAACTCCTGCGACGCCGCTGGAACCAACCGTATTGGCCTCTGCCTTTCCATTTAACCATTTCTGCGACGTGAAGAGGGGGGATTTGCTGCATGGGTAACAGCCTATCCTCCATACCTACTTTACCCAGGCTTCGTGCACTGTAGAGGACACTCTGTTTGAGAACCACCATTCAGAGCGTGACACCATAGTCTTCCGAGACTGAAGGATGCCAACAACAACAGATACAGGAGAGGAAATAGGTTTAACTTTGGGTGGGTAGAACACAGGTTACTAAGGTTTGGCCCCAGATTCCAACATACATCATGCAGATAACACAAAAAAACCACAATAATCATCAATACAAAGGCTCGCATATTTATCAAACAATGTTATTAGAGATTTTTAGAAGGACCCTCAAGCACGCAAAAGGATGTGTGTGCAGAATATCTCTCTCCATTTAGGAAAATGGCAGGACTCCTCATTTTGCTCAACCCTCCTCACTAAGGTGAGCAAAGGGTTGCCCTCTGATGAATGAGACAAGTGAACCCCAGCCTCCCTCTCAATTTTGGAGCTGCAGAGGTAGGCGGGGACTGCCCTGCAGTTGTGTGGCAATCTCTGTTGCCTCCCCAATTTGTGTGCTGGGAGGAACGGTTGCAGGAGGTGTTGCTGAGGTTCTCGGGATATACTGCACTAAGACAGAGCCAATCCTGTGAAGCCAGAAAGGGCCTTTGGCCATTGCACTGCTGAGACATCTGACATAGGGCCAACTCAGGAATCTCCCTGAACCTTTGCAAGTTTGGGTGACTAGTGTAGTATAGTTTTAGATCTACCTGAACCTTTCATGGGATGTCTGACCACAGATTCCAGTCTGTGCAATAACTAAACTTGAATTGAAAACAATCTGAAGTTGAATTGGCAGTGAAGAAGGCCAATTCTATGCTTGGGATCATTAGGAAGGGTATTGAGAACAAAACAGCTAGTATTATAATGCCGTTGTACAAATCGATGGTAAGGCCACACCTGGAGTATTGTGTCCAGTTCTGGTCGCCGCATCTCAAAAATGGGCTATGAAATGGGCTATGTCAGAAGGCCAGATGGAGGGCACCAGGATGAGGTCTCTTGTTATCTGGTGTGCTCCCTGGGGCATTTGGTGGGCCGCTGGGAGATACAGGAAGCTGGACGAGATGGGCCTATGGCCTGATCCAGTGGGGCTGTTCTTATGTTCTTATGTTCTTATGTTCTTAATCTGGATTCTAACATACTAACAGCCCAGGCCTAGCTCCTATGTGGTGATGCAGTAACTCCAACATGGTATCTGCTATATCCCATAAGGGACTTTCAGCCTTCAGAGGCCTCCTTGGGATAAGGGAATATTTGTTCCCCCAGCCAAGGGTAAGCTTCTACCAGCCTGCCAGGTCTACTTGGTCCTGCACCAGTGATAGTCCTCCTTTTCCTTTCCCTTTTCCAATGTTGGAAGCAGAAGGAGAAGGAAGAGCAGTGGTGGCAAGTAGGCAGGCAGAGATGGGTTCCCCCTACCCAGTTGATGCTAGGGCAAGGCTGAGGGGAGAAAGAAACCTCTGTGCGACCTGGAGGTGGGTCTTTCAGGTCAAAAAAGAGCTGCAGAGACTTGGAAACAGCACAGTTTGAAAACCCAACAGTAGGAAACCCAATTTTGGTGGTTTTTTGTGTGTTTAAAGGGATTTAAAATTGGACCCCGCTACCTACAGATTCTGAATCTGTGGGGGGTTCTGAAACGGAACCCCTGTGGATACCAAGGTCATATTGTACAGTATATTGAAAGCAGAGAAAGTAGGCCTGTGGGACAGCCTTAAATGAACCCCTTATGCTTGTATACTTGGTGCTTATTCACTGAATGTGCACTAGTAGCTCTGATTTGTATCTCATCTTTTTCCTTAATGCCTTCCAGTCTTTTAGAAGATCTGCTTAATTTGTACCAACTCTTTAATTCATCAAGCCTTGAATAAGCATTGCATGTTTCCTAACTCAAGATGAGAGCAGATGCCATAAGAATGAGTGAACAACCGCAAAGCATCATTAAGCTCTATTTCTGTGGGAAACAAGTCAATAAACCTTACGAGGAAAGCAGAGCTATTTCTAGATAGCTAAGAAATTACAAGGAAAGCAGAAGAAACAGGTGCTTGAATGAGATACCCAGGCAGCATAGCTGCCAGAAGGCCACCCAGATCTTTCTTTGGAAGTCTGCATGCAGTTAAAGATCGCTTCCTGCTTTGCAGGAGAAAAACTGACAATATTGCAGGGCCATCTTATTAGTGGCAAATATCAGAAAAGGCAGGATAATATCCCTGACATGAGGCAAAAAGATTCAGGCAGCCAACCATGTCTTTCCCAGGATTACGCTGATAAAGATTCAGGTTGATAAAGATTTTAGTTATTCCATCTTCACGCCAGAAGTCAATCTTCCTCACAACTGTTGTGTTGTGTGTGTGGAGTGTGTGTTGCAAGTTGTAAATAGCAGAAGATTGGCACGGTGCACTTTAAGAAGTTCTTGAAACTTTTGGACTAACAAGATATCAGCTGGTATGGACATCAATCGACAGTAACTAAAAAGAAAAACCTTCCTTACAGCATGTTTGTGCCTCCTTGTGAGTCAGGGAGGCCAGCGTGTGTCCTTGTGCTACTTTCCCTGTGCCGGATCCCAGCGGGCAATGGGTGAGTTCACACTGGCCTAAGGATGCCAATGCTGGGGGGCTGGGGATGGTAGCAGGAGGGCAGAATAGGGGTGTTTTGGGGGGGGAGGGCAAGAGAAAGCATGACACTGGGCTGCTTGGATCTGCGCCAGCAATTTCAGTGGCACAGATCCAATTAGCCCATTGAGGTGGCTGCCACACTATACAGGGTGAAATAAATCCCTTTACTCCAAGTTGCCCTTACTCTGGGACAGCTCTTATCCCTTACTCCGTGGCAGTCACCACCCACCCTGCGTTAAATACAGCGCAGGCCAGTCAGCCTGCCAGTTCCAGCGCAAGTTAGGATCGGGGTGCCTATGTGTCAGGTAAGAGTCTCCACTAGCTGCACAATACTCTGAAACTTTGGAAGGCTTCCCAACCACGTTGGATACGGGTAGCTATATTTGCACTTTAAAGACATTAAAGGTCCCCAGACACTCTGAAAGCAGGGTAGACCTCTTCAGCAGACGACACAAAATACCTGGCAACCTCAAATCACAATGGACGCTAGAAGCGGAGACAGCTAAAATGACCGTGTCTGAAAGCCTTGGTCCGAAGTCACTGAAAACAGCCAATTTAGGTGAAAAAGTTTCTGCGCCTCGGCTTATTTGGTTGATTGGCTTGAGAGAAAAAAAAGAAAAGAATGAAAGAAATTGACATGCAGTATTCATCCAGTTTCCAGCACTGCCCATGGCTGAGAAAGTTTTGTATGACCCTTCTGTCACAGTAAGATATTGTGGGCTGACAAAAGACACCTTTTCATTTTTAGAAGATAGCAGAGCACCTTTGACACACAAGAGCTCACTCATCTATTGAGAATAGATGCCTGTGCTTTCTTAAAATGTCACATCCAGGAGTACTGGACATTAATAAACTGCCCAAGCGGCAAGAACAAGATAAAAAAAGACTTGAGTGGAATTCAGCTACTGTATATTAAGCAGATTACAGAAGTGGAAATTATATTTTCTTAGCCATGGAAAACTCTGCTACGTGATGTGCACAAAACAGATAGCATAGCATTGCTACACTGGCAACCTATTCTTGGCAAGTATGCCTTCCTCTATCAATTGATATGGGCCAATTGGAGCTTTTGGTCCTTGCAAATAGCAGCTGCAAAGGCCCCTGATCCTGGTCAGGACTAGGATGAGGGTAAGGTTGAAGCCCCCTACTCTCTTCTGTGGTCCCAATCCATCGGCAAAGGGGACGATTCAGCTGCTGCTCACCAAATTGCATGAGGGCCAAAGATACATTTAACATCAACTTCAGTTTGGCTTGACATTGCACCCCCCTCCCCCGCCACAGTCTTCCCTCTGGTCAAATTAATGGCCCAAGCAATGTAAGTAAAGGTGCAATCCTATCCACAATTACCTGGGAGTAAGCCTCATTGACTATAATGGGACTTACTTCTGAGTAGACATGCATAGGATTGGGCTCTTAGTCACAGCCCAGTCCTAACTAAATGCTGCCCAAAGGGCCCAGTGGGCATGAGAGTGAAGAAGGAAGGAAAAGAATGTTTTACTTACTATCCTCTGCACCTGCAGGGTCCCCAATAGGTCTACTTGACCAATGGGTCTACTTGTGTAGAGCAAAGCAGGTGTGACAGGGACAAAACAGAGTTTAGGATATTGGCGGTGCTGTCACCCACAAGCTCCACCCCACCCACCCTGCTCCTTCCTCACCCTGTTCCACACACTCCTGCCCCATTCCACCCACTACCCGCCCCCACTGGCATCTTACCTGCACCCGCAGGTGCAGTGGGGTCCAGTGCTCTTTTCGTTCTGCTGCCTCTTGTGGCAGTGCACCAGAAAATGGCAACCACATAGCGCCGTGTACAACTCTGTCAGCCATTTTACACAGCAACAGAAATCCTTTCCACTGCCATAAGTAGCTTGGCACACTGGCCCAGTCCTAGGCCTTGGATTGGGCCAATAAATTTTTATAATGAAACTAATGAACTAGGAGGGTGTCAGTGTTATGACTGGCTGCAATCCGAGGCATACTTTTGAGGGAATGTCATTGTTCATACTTACTACCTTGCTTATGAGGATGGGCCTTAAGGGGATTATAGTGCTACAGTAAGACCTGTGCAGAAGCAGGGCTCTGATTCAGCTTTCAGCTGATAATGGAAGGGCAATGCTTCAGCAGCACTCAAGAGCCGCAGTGTGGAAAAGACTTCAGACTCACCAGCCTTGTGAATTGTTGTGAGGACCACAGCATATGGGGGGATGGACCTCGTATGCTGCCCCCAGCTCCTTGGAGAAAGGCAAAGATAAAAAATATGAAATAAAGGAACACTTATGCCTATTAGGTGTACAAAAACCTCAAGCGGGTTTTCATTTAATTTACAGAACACCACGGCATTCCCAGTACAATACAGTGCATGGGAGTTCATGCATGCTAGAAGGTCTCAGCCTCAAACATAAAGCCAGCACATTTCTTTTAATGGTTTCGAAAGAAAACTGAAGTTATAATTGTTTTGAGTCTATGTCCTGGGAATGAAGGGTTCTTTGCCTTGACTTTTAACAGGCTTTTAACTCGAGCTCATCCAGAAATAATAATTGTGAGGATATTTACAGGCCAGGAGGATATATGAGCGAATTCTTTGATAGTTTTTCCTGGCTCACATTTTTCATCTCTCTGATGACTTCTTTGGAAAGAGGGTCTGATCCTTCTCTACAGAAGCAAGTCAGAAGTAATTACCCTTATAACAACAGCACAGCCTCGGACAGAGAGCAAGAGAGGGAGGGCTATGTTTGTCTCATAGCGTACTTAGGGCACAGGCTGAACCAGGTCTACTCGGAAGTAAGTCCTATTTTGTTCAATGGGGCTTACTCTCAAGAAAGTGTGGTTAGGATTGCAGCCCTTACTTAGCATATTTCTATCCTGCTTTTGACTGATATTGCCAAAGTCGCTTACATAATAAGCATAATCAAGTTAGCAAGCTTGCATCCTATGAGTGTTTCTTTCCCGGGAATTGCCCTAATGGACATGAATGACTATATCAGACAAATGTTGGGGACAGGCTCTAATGGAAATGTGCAAGATCCCTGGAGGAGATAGGGGGTGGTGTCAACAGGGCCCTTTGCTCTGGCAGGCAAGCATGGGGTTAACACCAGGACCTTAGATTGCAGTGGGTTTGCTGCACAGCTGCAGCCACTCCAAGGTAATAGGGCCCTCATGGATAAAAGCAGCACCTGCAGGAAGGAATGGGGTGAGGGTAGTAGAGGGAGGGGAACTGAACTGATCTGATAGATTAATGGACTAGCTGATGGATTACTGGACATGTTGACTGACCAATGGACTAGCTGACTAACAGACAGACAGATGGATGAATGAATAGACTGCTGGAACAGGGACTGCTGGAGACACTAGAGATTGGTGTGTGGCTGCCGCACCCAAGACCTGCTGAGGATCAAGATGTTGCTGCAGTGCCTGGAGAAGCTGCTGCCAGGAGAGGGAAGGAAGACCTCTGCAAGTTGAACAGGTGAGCTACCCTGGTGGTGGGGTTCAGCAGTGCTGTAGTGGAGAACTGGGGCCACTGTTGGGGAACTAATTAGCTTAGAGTGGACATAGCTTCTCTAAGTGAAACTTGGATTGGGAATCAGGCAAAACAAATTGGTACCAGGAGTGGGGTTCAAGCCCAAGGCAATTAGTATCCCCTTGTGTAATAGGAGAGCAAAGCAAATGGGTCCCTGGCAGATGTGGGAGGCACTAGACCTTGTTATACAGAAGGCAAACTCTCCCACCATATTATGGGACATCTGGGCTATTTTAAGCATTTTTTGGACCATATTTCAAATAATTCAGAATATGGGGGGATCATTTAATGTGGAATCTTTTCTCTAAAAAAGCTCTCAGGTTGAGTGGGGAGGATGCAGAAAAGAAAGCCCTGAGAGAGGAAATAGTTTGCAGAGAGAGAGAGAAATCTTGCATATGTGGAGGCCTTAGCAAATGCCCACAAAGAGATATAGGCAGCAGAAAGCCTTAATAAGGTTCAGGCAGGGTGCCTGGCTGAACAGAAGTGCCAGTCTCAGCTAGAAATAAAGCTGGGGGCTGCAGGAGCTGCAGAGAGGGCCTTTTTGACTCTTTTCAGGCTGGCAGATTAGGAAGCACTGTGTTTGTGACCAATCTGAACTACAAACATAAGAAGAGCCCCGTTGGATCAGGCCAAAGGCCCATCTAGTCCAGCTTCCTGTGTCTCACAGTGGCCCACTAGATGTCTCAGGGAGCATGCAAGATCACAAGAAACCTTCATCTTGGTGCCCTCCCTTGCATCTGGCATTCTGAGGTAGCCTTCTTCTAAAATCGGAACTTGTGCCAAGGGCGCCCCAATACTGATGGGATGACCATGAACAACATGGAAAACCAAAGGGGTGACTGGAGATTCCAGGCCCCTCCAACAAGTTTTGGGTTTAGACCGAGCCTTCAGGGAGCCCCCAGGGCTCTTCTCAGGCAGAGCCAGGCTGCTTTCTGCACGGCAGGTATAAAGTGTAGTTAATTTTGAGCATCACAGAGTATGTTTCAGTTTCCAAAATCAATCTTGGATTATTTTGTGTGTGTTCTGTTTTGCATGGAAAAGCCGAGAGATTAGTTTTTGGATTAATTTTCTTTCAGTTAATTGCCTTTATTTTTTGCCCTGGCGAACATGCACAGGATGACATATTTGATAGATACGCCTGTAGGGGAAAAGATTTGTAATTGGTATGAGAACAAAATAAAGCCCAGATTAATGAAGTGATATTGATGCAGGGTGTGAGGTAAATCACCAGTTAGAAGATCAGTAGACCTCTAGCAGTAGAAAATATACATTCTAGAATAATTAGCAATAATTATGTTAATACAAGGGGGGGGAGAGCTTTAGAAAAACTGGAAGAAAGTGATAAATGAGTAAGTGGCCTATGGTGCCTTTCTACACAACTAATTTAATTCTAGTCCGTCCCTTCAGACATAAATTTAATACAGAGAACAAAGATCAAAGAATTAGTTCAACGCCTTTCATAATAGTCAGATACTGGCCCCTTTCAAGCAACATTCTATGTCAGTGAACCCAATCTTTCCTTAGGAGAGACAAAGACAAACTTCTCTGTTGCTCATCGTACTATCCACCTCCTCCATCTCTCTTCTCCCCTTCATCCAGATGAATTATTGTTGCTTAAGTTGTTTTTCATTCACATTGCACATCTACTTAACAATATTAACGGGGGATGTCTGCAATATTCAGGGAGAAAGGAAGCAATGTATCACTCCCCCCAGCCAAGTTTCATAGAATGAAATAATTCTTCAGCATCTATTGAGATGGTTACCCCATCATTCCTCCAAGGACCTCAGGTTGGTGTTCTCTTTATCCTCGCAATAATCTTTATAGGTCGGTTAGGCTGTGAGAAAATGACTGACCCAGTAATCCTTGTGGCCAAGTGTGTCCCCAGAGTGGAAGTCCAACATGCCTTTCACTCTACCGCATTGCCTTGCCCATTGAAGTACCTAAATTTGCGGCCAACTCATTGGTTCTAAACATGAATGACTTTTGTTGTAAACACCTGGAACTACACACCTTTGCTGTTAAGAAAGCATATGTGATTACTGAAACATTCATACAGTCTAATCCTATTCTTTCTAGTGCCTGGAGGAACAGCGGCACTAAAATGACAGCCTCTGTGTTGACCCAGAGTTTTGGTTCCTCCCAAAATGTACACATTTGCACTCCCTATAGCAGCGGTCTTCAACGTTTTTCATGCCAGGACAGAAACAAACAAGAGACTGAGGACACCCCGCTGATCCTGCCCCCCCTTCCTGGGACTCAATCTGCCTGCCACCTGCCCCACCTGTCTCCTTTCCCCCTACCTCTTGTGTCTTCACAACAACCTTGGGAGGCAGCAGCCAGAGGCGGCCCAGCCTTAGGAGTAGTGGGGCAAGACAGCAAGAAGAGGCTATGTAGGATTGTATCAATAACCCAGTTTTGATGAAGCAAAACCATTATTGGATTGGATCTATGTCCTTGCACAGGCATTGAAAGATTGCTGTGACCCCCAATATGAGGTTTCATGACTGCATTGGGGTCATGACCCACAGGTTGAAGAACACTGCCCTGTAGGCACTCAGAGATTAGAGTACATTTACTTGTGTTTTCACTGATTACCTCTTTTCTACATACCAAATAGTACCATCCATTTACAGCAGGGAAAAGAAGCCTATCTTACTACATCCAGTTTTTATTTTGTTTCTCTGTTCACTGTACTATCTTAGGACTGCAGAAAAACATGGAACAAAAAACAAAGAAGCCCGAATAAGAAGATTGGTTTTATCTGCCCTTTATCTTCTGCTTCCTGAACAAAAGTGGATGATTTCTGGTGTAGAGGGTTTCAAAAGATAGTGCTTCTCTCTCTCTCTCTCTCTCTCTCTCTCTCTCTCTCTTGCTCTCTTTCTTTAAAATTCCTATTGTCTTGCACAGCATTCAGAATATCTGGAACCACAGAACTCCTCCTGGCTAAAACTGCACTGGGGAAACAAACCCTGAAAGGCAAACCACATTTCCAGAGTTCAAGTACTAGGCAGAAATCAAAAGCCACTGTTTGAGTTGGGCATGTAGAGCTCTCAGTAGCGAAGTCATAGTTTGTCATTGTACCTTTTCTGCACAAACCGGCTACAATGAAATGCCTGCAGTGTTGACAGTCTGGATGTTGATATTTCAGATTAGTCTGAATAAGCTGGGTGGTATGAAATATACAAGCCTGGAAAAAAGAAAATTGTGCCTTTTAAAAAAATTATTGTGTTATGTTGCGTGTTCATTGTGCACCACTTTGACTATTGTTTTTAGAAAAGCAGCGTACAAATATTGTAAGTGAAAACATAAAATTAAGTGCAAAATAAACGTTAAAAACCCTGCTGATCTGCTTCTGTATGGACAAGTGGATACTGGAGGCAGCCCCCAGTGACCATGAGAAGCAATAGTCAGTCCATCTACCCAATGACTCATCTCTCTGTATCTATTCTTAGCTGTGGTGGGTTGTTCGCATCTAAATCCTTGTCTTTTTGCATCTCTAAATGGAGGCTTTGAATGGTAGGATTGCTTCCTCCCAGCCTGTAGGTAATACAATCCCTCCCCCAGCAGCCTGATATCTTTTTGTTTGCCACCTATTAAAGTGGCCTTAACCATGCCAGACATGCTGCATTGTACTGATGGTGATAGTACATTAAATAATAAGAGATATGTCAGCAGGATGAGAATATTTTGAAGCTGCACCAAGCCAATAAGAAGTAGTTACCGCAGATACTCGCCTATATAGTAGTGAAATTTTTGCCAAGTAATCAAGTTCAAATTATCACTTCGCCTTATCGCCAGGTCAATCAGAGGGCAAAGCCTTTCAACTCTGAAAAGTTTTGCTTCTCAAGGGCAGACAGGCCCCAAGTTTCTCAAGCAGCAGGCAGGCACAGCTCCTTAGAAGCAATTTGTTAACCTTTTATTCTCCTTCCTTCTGCTGCAGCCTGGTTCTGCTTTGCAAATGCTTGCAAAGCAGGTCTGTTTTTTGAAACACCAGGATGGGAATCCTCCTTTCCATCTGAAGCAGGCTACAATTCAATGCACCCTTATGTAAGAATAACACCCATGGAAAGCAGTGGGTCTACTTCTGAGTAAAAAGGTTGCAAATATATGCAGCTGCATCTCTCTGCTGTGAATTGAATTGCACACTCCCAGTTATGTGCTATGGGTTGTATGTTGTACGTAGAGCTTCTGGCTTAACACACCAGACACCTTAAAGGTGGATTTGATTCATGGATCTCCTGCAGTGGTTCCCAACCTTTTTCACTTGCATATCCCTTGGCAGCCCATTTCCATAAATTGTACCCTTCATATTAGCAAAATGTTCGTAATTAATAATACAAGCCCATATCTCCTCAATATGAAAGCCCAGACTTCATGTATTTATCACAGTGTTTTCTCTTTTTATCTGTTTGAAGAACAGAAGACTCTGCCTTTGCACTGTTTTGCATCAGAAGTGTGCTGAGAAATTCTGGGTGATTGATCACGTTCCATATTATGTTTCAGCTCTTTTACTGGCTTGGTTTTCAATCACTGGTTCCTAGATGAATTGATGAACAAAAACTAGCTATTGGTGGGGCTTTAACAGCCAACAAGCTACCTCCCTTCCTGCCTTGCTGGTCCTTGCAAGGCATTCCTGTCTTGCAAGGCATTCTGGAGCATGAGCTGCCCTTTTCTACCATTATTCCATTCTTTTTCAAGTACCCCTAAGGGTCCTGTTGAGTGTCCCTGGGAGTACATGAATACCAGGTTGGGAACCACTGTTTTACTGGTATGTTGTTTACAGGGCACTTACTCTGATAGTGCTTACAAAAAGGTGATGAAGACCAGAATTTAAAAAGAATAAAAATGTATCTTATGATCTTTTACTATGTTTTAATAAATTAGAGACTACAGTTCTTCGGTAACAATTAGCGGTGGGTTATTTTTCAGGATCTGGCCTTGAGTAAAATCAGACAAAACCATAGTCAGACACACACACCCCTAAGTTTAACCCCTGACTTATCTGAGGGTCATAAAAATTCCATGATTGTTGGCTCAAAACCTGCCCTTGACTTTGTGGGATTGACTTATAGGTGAGTATCTACGGTATATCACAATCCAACAAAAACAAATTACCAGTTTGTACAACAAGCAGCAGGAAACACAGTATGACAGCTTAGAAACAAAGTTATATTGCTTTTCTTGATAGCGTCCTTAGTGCTATATTGCTTTTATTCCTCTGGACTTTGTCCTTTAAAAAAAAAAAAAAGGAAACAGTTGAAATACCTGGCTCTCAAGGGGGAAAAGGGATTGCATTGATGACCTGTCTGGAGAGGTTGCATCACTAACAGATCTAGATGATCCCTTTGCTGAATGCTGAAAGGCCCTTCTGTGAAAAATGGCAATTTGCTGTTGGAATCAATACACTTTCTCTTTGGATTGCAGGAAAGCTAACTCTGACTGTGCAGGCAGAAGCTTCGAAAGGAAGCAGTGAAGGAGCCAGAAGCAGGGAGCTAGAAACTTCCATGCAGCCTCATCGTGGGCATGTTTACTCAGAAATAAATCCCCTTCCAAAAAGTATCCTAGTGCAAAAACCAAACATGCACTGTTAAAAGGTGCCACATGCTAACTGCATGCTATGCCGGCGGAATATGCATTCCACCAACATAGTGCACTTTGCAGCTATCACAAACATGACTCTGCCAGAGAGTGCAGTCTGGCCACTGCCAGAGGTGAGGGTCTGTGTGGTTATGGTTGGCAGATGCCTGCTGCCTCATGTAAGGCTGCGCAGGGGCTGGGAGGGGGTGTATTGGGGCAGTGGGTGGGCTGAATGAGGTGGTGACTGGTGAAGGTGGGAGTCGGATTGAGCCCAGGGGCAAGTTTGGCAGCTCCTCTTCCTAGACCTGACCCCCTTCCCGTGATATTGCTGACTCAGGTCCAATTTGACCCACCGGGCTGGCAGGCTTACCCCAAGACAAGGGAACAAATGTTCTCTTACCCGAGTAGACCCCACAAGGCCAAAACTCCTCTGCAGGATTCAGTGGATGCCACGTCAGTGCTGCGGCATTGCTGTGTGGGGAGTTGTGGTGTATGGGATAATACTGAACTCCACCTTCCATTGGTGGTTCATGAATGAGATTTAAAGCAGTTATCAGTACTAATGACATGTCTCTGATACAAAGTTGATTGGTAATAGCCCAAGATGCTTATCCTAATGCTCCATAATGATCAAGGAACAGCGGAGGCTGCAATTTACCCATGGTTACCTAGGAGTAAGCCCTATTGACTATACTGAGACTTACTTCTGAGTAGACATGCATAGGCTTGGGTTGTCAGAGATGCCTGGAGATGGCTCTGGGATGTGGAAAAGACATCAGAGCTGGAAGAGCTGCTCCCCAAGGTAATGGGAGGGCTTGTGTGTGAGTGAAAAGCAAAGGCCATTCTGCCACTTCTGGATGAAACAGACAGAAGGAGAAACGGAAAGCCTGAGTGCCGAGCTGACTGAATGGTGCAGGGGTATCCGTCAGGGGATCTCATGAGAGACAGTGAACTCAGCTGCCTGGCAGAAGTGCATGCTGTTTGCTCCGTTTTGGTGTCTGAACATTCGTAAGTTAACCTAATCATACAAAGCACTTGTAAGCCACTAGTAATCCCGCTTCCAAAGGAAGCAAAGCCTGAGTAGGGTTGGTCCTGGAACTTCTCAGCACTCATGGACGGATACTGGAGAACATGTAACAATTGTTCAACAACTGTTGTACTTGCGGAACAAACATGCAATTGTTCAGCTATTAAGTCTATTGGATTCTGAATCAGGGTAGGAAATCCCTGCAATCAAACTAATAACAAAATAAATACAGTTCTGACCTGCTATCAAATGCAGACTTCTGGATAGTGAAATCATTAGGTGCCAGATACAGATATAAAATCTGTTGAGAATATCCAGCCAAGCAGAGATTTCCTGCCATACTGCACCTGTAGAAGAGGGAGAGGCACTGGGAAGGTCCCTTCAGGGGACCTGGGGAAAACCTTCACCACTGCCTTAGGGCTTCTCGGATCCGCACCTGCTATTTTGCAGGTGTAAATCCAAAGCATATAACGGCAGCAACTGTTATCCTGCACGTGCCTGATCTCGTTTGATCTCAGAAGCTAAGCAGGGTCAGGCCTGGTTAGTACTTGGATGGGAGACCGCCTGGGAATACCGGGTCCTGTAGGCTTATACCATAGTCTTTCGAGACTGAAGGTTGCCAACCAATGGTGGCAGAAGGGAGACAGAAGGGGCTAGGATATCGGCACGTGTGAGTGCAACCAATCCAGCCTCCCAGTCTGCCTCCCTCCCAGCCCCTTGACCTTCCTGGGAACTCACTTATGCATTCCACCCGCTTCCATTGCTGTTCTCAGTCTGGTGGTGGGCCTCCTGCGTTGCCACTAGATGTTGTGTGCACCACTGTGGCTATCTAACCCTGTTCTGCTGTCATAAACCCATCCATACGCTGGCCCAATTCTGGATAGGATTGGGCTGCAAAAGCAATAAAGGATAGTTTTGCCTAGAAAGCTTATTTGACCTTTGATTCTTGAGTCGATTTTCACAGAGCATTTTCAGGAGGTGAGTGAGTGAGTGAAAAGGAGGGGGACAAATAAGGTCTAGGAATCTACAGTGTTGCATGTTTATATATCTGTCTCAAGCAAAATTTTTACAGACAAAAAAAGCTGAAAGACTTTCTCATTCCCATTGTCTTTTTACCCAGTATTTCACTGAAATTTGACTAGACACGTGATCAGACAATAGTGCAGTGGTTCTCAAACTTTTAGCACCTGGACCCACCTTCTAGAAAGAGAACGTCAGGACCCACCGGAAGTGATGTCATGATCAGAAGTGACATCATCAAGCAGGAAAATTTTTCACAATCCTATGCTGCAATCCTACCTGCACTTACCCAAGAGTAAGTCCCATTTGCTATCATTGTTAAAAGCATATACAGAGTAGCCTGTTAAAAGTACATAGCTGTAACATATTAAAAATAAAATATTGAAATGAATGGGAAGCCACCTGAAATTGGTTTGCTACCTACTCGTGGGTCCCAGCCCACAGTCTGAGAAACACTGCAATAATGTAGAGCAGGGAGGAGAATCCATCCCAGTTCAACATTTTACTTTAAGAGAACAGCTGGGAAAGCAGAACTGCAGGATCTTTTTCTCCTTCACCTTGCCGATGGTTCGAGACTTTTTTTCATTGAGCAGGCCTACACCATAGAAAGATTTTCCTGTTCACTTCCATCAATCTTGGGTTTTTTATTCCTTATTCTTCTCTTCTGCAGTAACCCAGCCTCTCCATGCCCTATGGGTTTTGTTTGCAATCTCCATGCTTCTTTCATTCCAGAACCTGTCAACTCTAAACTTCTTTCTGTCTTTTCTCTTGTCACACATGTCTCCGCTATTCAATTTCCTCTGCTTTACCACAATTCCCGCCCTGCTCCTGCGGCAAGAACTGGTTTAATCTGATGTCAGATCCTTTAAGTGGAAAATTGATTCTGTAAGAATGTTTTGTATCTTTCAAAGTGGCCAGGCAGGCAACATGAACAGGAATGTGGTGATCCACAAAGGAAGTTGGGAATCTGGTGGTTTGCAAAGTTAATTGAAGGAACATTTTCCTCATCAACATGTCTTCTGAAGAATCCTGAGCATCTGCCAAAGAATCATCACAGCCTGGCAAGAGGATTCTGTGAGTGTATTCTAGGATGCACACTGTTCATTCAAGGCATCAGTGCGAAGCTGGTCATTGATCACATTGCAGGCAATCAGTGTGGAAGCTTGCCTCCCAAGGATATTTGCTTTATACAACAGTTCTCACTGAGAACTGGACTCTAACAGCTCAATTCAATCCATCCTGGCGCCTTTGGTTACAGCGGCACCAAAATAGCTTCTGGTGTATCCAGTGGGGCCAGGGAGGCTGCTGGAGGTCTTCTTGGGGGAAGGAGACCTTTGTCACCTCCCCCTAAGGAAAGCACCAAGCCCCACAATGGGGTTACTTGAGTCTTGGGCCAGCTATTTTGCCATTGCAGACTTGAGAAGCCCCGTGTTGGGCTTTGCAGCCTGACACATGGCATAGGATCAGGTAGAGGAGGCGTCCGCTGGTCCAACCTCATCCCTCCCAAATTCCACCCTCCTCCACCCCCAGAACACCTTCCCCCCCACCCCAAAAAACTGCACCGAAACTCGGCGGTGCTAATTACTCCCGTCCACTCTTCACTGGCCTCCTCCCAGCACTGAGGTCCAGCACTGAATCGCACTTGTACCATAAATGTGCTTTATGGCATGTTTGCAGCACCCAGCGCCAGCGATATGTTCGCACCTCTAGTGCTCAAGTCCTTAATATTACTACAATCATTAATATTACTCCAACTACTTTGTGAGCTGCCACGGCATCCGTCTTAGTGCCAAAATGTAGATTAAAATTTTTTACCAAGTAAAAATAAATGAGAGTCTGTGGTTGCAAAGCAAAGTTTAATACGCAAATATGAGTGCAATGTTTGCATTTGTGCTGCTTCACAGGTAATATGCTGACTTTCTCATTTCCTTTTCCTGCCCTTAGATATTGACCCATTCATTACTTCAGCATTTTAAAATTCAACATATCTGCCGTCCTAGCCTGGCAGCCTAGGCTGGGCATTGAGTTATATTAATACAATGCATCAAAGTGTAACATTAGTGATAAGGCAATCATCTGAAAAAAACCAAACAGCATTTGAGGCACGATGTCCACTAACCGTGGCAATATTTTAATAGGAACTTGTTTTATCTTTTATGTATGAACGCCATGCCCAGCAGTTTATTTGCTTCTTACTACATCTATTATCTATTATATCAGCCATCCCTAGAGAGATACAATCTAAGCTTGACTGCTGAGTATTAACACCAATACAATCTTTCAAATAGCATTGCGGCTGAAGAAGTTGTGAACTGTTCGTTAGACGGATCCAAGCGTCTATCTCACTTTGTTGAAAAGTGGTATATAAATACTGTTAACCATAATAATAACCTAGCAGGCTATTCCCAATAGTGCCCAACCAGATACATATGGATAGTGGTGTAGCTAGAAGGGGTGCTAAGCACTAAGTTTTGCAGGAAGCCTCACCATGGAATGCAAGCAGCCCCTTACCCTCCCCTTAGGAGCCATTCTGGGCGGTGGGGGAGGGAGCAAAACAGAGATGTGTTGATGAACATTACGAGGAAAAGGTCTCTTTTCATCAAGATGAAAGAAAGGAAAAGAAGGAAAAGCCTCCTGCACTTTTTCTTCCATAATGAACTTGACGGCACAATCCGATACTTCAATGTTTCTCAAACTGTGGGTTGGGACCCACTAGGTGAGTCATGAGCCATTTTCAGGTGGGTCCCCATTCATTTCAATATTTTATTTTTAATATCTTAGACTTGGTGCTACCACGGTGTGTGACTGCATCTGGGGAAACGTTACAGCTCTGTACTTTTAGCCAGCTACTATGTATATGCTTTTACCAATGACAATAAATGGAACTTACTCTTGGGTAAGTGTGGGTAGGATCGTTAAAAATTTTCCTGCTTGATGATGTTACTTCTAGTCATGATATCACTTCCGGTGGGTCCTCACGGAGTCTCATTCTAAAAAGTGGGTTCCGGTGTTAAATCTGTGAGAACCACTGTTATAGATATCTACTCACAAGTGCTTGATGGGACTTACTCTCAGGAAAGGCATGTTTAGGATTACAGCCTGAAGCTAGTAATATAATTCATGGATTCAGAAAAAAAAATCTATTTATTAATTCATTCATAAATTCGATTTATATCACTTTGGGCCCTCACAATGGCTTCTGGTCCCACAAGTTAAAATCAGATTTAAACATCCGGCACAAAACTACAGAGTCCAAACGTTACAGCAGAGCAGACTGGAGCCACAGGGACAGAAATTCACTGGCTACATAAGCTCCCTGCCCAAATAAGACATTTTTTCTCTTGCTTCTTGGACACCAAAACATTGTGAGATGTAGCATTTTATCACTTCCCTTGTACCTATGACTGCCAAGTATTACAATGGATCGACAGACTAATTGCTTGCTAAGCTCCTTTATAGAGTTTTCAGTCATCAGTCCATGAGTCTTGTGTAATTAGATCGCTGGCGTACCTGTTTGCTAAGATTAATTTGGGACCTTTCGGGCACAGAAATGTGAACATATTCTTCTGATTTCAGTGTCATTTATTTTTTCAGCCCAAGACCATTGCTCTTACTCTCCTTTTGCCTTTATTTGCCTTGGCATTCTTCCTTTTTTCTTTTCTATTTTGATAACTCAGGCACAAATGGAAGCATTCCCAGACAATTTAAGTACTGCTTCTCGACTTAAAATAAAAAAGAAAAGGGCTGTGAGAACTCAATACAAACACACCCAGCCGACATGCTAAAAAAAGCAGGTGAATCCGGGTTATTTATGATTGCAGATTATGCTCTTTCAGGGTCTTTGCTGCTGCCTGTCTGGCCATTCAAACAATGATGACAGCAGTTCAACCACATAAAAATCTAGAGAGTCACAAACATTGTGAGTATCACAGTGCCCTGATCTAGACCCATCAGCATAATGGATGAGAACACAAGCTTTGCCTAAGCCTTGAGATTTTGCAATGGTTGCATGGGGGCTGCTGTGCAAATCCCTAGGAGCCACACTTGAAATCTGCATTACTTATTATTGCTAATTTGAATTTTATCAAAGGGTTTGAAGAGGTGACAATACACTGTACAACTTTAAAAAAAAGCTTTCCAGCTTAGTATTTGTCAAAAAATATGGTTTTTCAAGGCCACATCTTAAGAGTAAGCATCTAAGGACATGACAGAGGAATTTAGTTTATCGCTTAAATGCACCAATGCATTTTGGCTGTTTCACTGATTCATTTTTTAAGCCAAAAATTCTGCAATGTCCCATGCGTTCATATGATTCTCAGCCTCAAACCGAGCCAGACCATTAGTCCATCTAGCCCAGTGTGGTTGAACAGTCCTCCCTTCCAATTTTGGAGAGGTGAAATTTTGTTTGGGTCTCCACTCCCTCTTTTTTTGTGACACATCTCCCTTTGTGGAAATATGAACTGTTTGGTGCGGTAAGTAATTGAAAGCATAAAAGAGAGCAGCAACACTCTCTGATTCTGATGAGGTCACAACATGGCAGGTGGCAAGGAGTGTAGCCTGATAACAGTCCAAGCAGCTGTGTTTATTATCTCTGATCCCAATTTGATGTGACTGGGAGCAGTACAGTAACAAGGCTGTCACTGATATCTCACTTACCGTTCCGTTTTATAGAGAAGAGATTTAACAAGGCACCCAGGGATGGCTTGCGATTGTGTTGAGTGCAGTGACACTTTGAACATGCATTTCATGGTCCCTTATGGCAGATTCATAATGCTGGAAGGAATGAAAAGAATTGAAGAGTAAATTGCTCCAGAAGACTAAAAGGATACATTGCAAAAGAAGGAAAGAAACCTGTTTGGCGGCGGTCACATGTGAGTGAGTGGTTTATCACTTGATTGAGAGCTGTTCTACGCATATGGTACAGTCTGGTGGAATCCTTAGATGATAGAATGGACTGTTCCATTTCCATACCAAGATCCAGGTCTACAGAGCTTGCGTCCTGAGTACACTTCTGTACTGCAGTGAGTCATGGACTCTTCGCTCACAACAGGAGAGGAAACTGAACGCTTTCCACATGCACTGCCTCCGACGCATTCTCGGCATCACCTGGCAGGACAGAGTTCCAAACAACACAGTCCTGGAACGTGCTGGAATCCCTAGCATGTATGCACTGCTGAAACAGAGACGCCTGCGTTGGCTCGGTCATGTTGTGAGAATGGATGATGGCCGGATCCCAAAGGATCTCCTCTATGGAGAACTTATGCAAGGAAAGCACCCTACAGGTAGACCACAGCTGCGATACAAGGACATTTGCAGGAGGGATCTGAAGGCCTTAGGAGTGGACCTCAACAGGTGGGAAACCCTGGCCTCTGAGCGGCCCACTTGGAGGCAGGCTATGCAGCATGGCTTTTCCCAGTTTGAAGAGACACTTGGCCAACAGTCTGAGGCTAAGAGGCAAAGAAGGAAGGCCCATAGCCAGGGAGACAGACCAGGGACAGACTGCACTTGCTCCCAGTGTGAAAGGGATTGTCACTCCCGAATTGGCCTTTTCAACCACACTAGATGCTGTTCCAGGACCACCATTCAGAGCGCAATACCATAGTCTTTTGAGACTGAAGGTTGCCAACAGAATGGACTGTTCCATTTCAGATTTCAGGTGTGGTTTGCATCACATTTTAAATCCTCCCTTATGTGCAACTCACCCACCCCTCAAAAAACACCCAAAACAAAAACCATCTCTTTCAAATTGAAAATGAACATATTAGGAAATACCATGGGCTAGAACCTTTCTCCCAGATGTCGTAGTTTAAAGAAAAAACCAACATTGGGGTGTATTGAAAATGGTACCTCTCAACTTCAGTCTAAACAGGTACAGTCCATTCTACCATCACCATCCAATTCTGCTCCATTGTAGGTGGTGACCCAGGCCATACTTGCACATGTGACTGAGTCATCAGGAAGTTTTGAGAGAATATTCACTTGTTGTCTCAAGCACAATAGTTTTTGATGACACAGCATGGTATACGTTTACATTAGTCAAATATTTTGGGATGTATCCAAAGGAAGTCCTGCTTAAGCGCAATCAAGATCAATGAGACAAGTTAGTCACGATAAACATAAGCCTCATTAATTACAATGGAACTTAACTATGACGTACAGCACAGTTCTAGATCGTATTCACTCAAAAGTACATCCCATTATATTCAGTGGGGCATTCTCCCCAAAATTGCAGCCTTCAGGTCCAATCCTATTCTTGGCCAGTCGTTTGTGATTCAGAGACACTGATGCAGCCTCTGTTGCATCCTGTGGGCCAGCTGAAGACCAGGCCAGTATGATAAATAAAGAATATTTTTACTTGCTTCTTTCACCACTCCCTGGTCTCCAATGACCCTAGTCATATCTAATCAGCTATTTTACTACTGTAAAACTGTTAGGCCGAAGGGGGCATGTTGAGCCCAGAACAAGGGCTCCAGATCTTGCAGAGACCATTGCCTCTGAGATCCATCCCACTCCATCTCAAATTCACCCCTGGCCCAGCCTGAACCCCTTCCCAATCTAGCCCCATCACCAACCTACCTTTGTTGCCAGCTGGTCTGTGGCCTGCTGCTGGTAATGTGGGGCTTTCTGATTGCTGTGCCATTTGCAGGACTCCCTGGACCATCAGTGGCTTATGCAATGGCAATCTGTACAATTCAGTGGTGGATTGTGAGATCCCTCAGTGTATCATGAGGATAGGATTGGGCTGTAAGTTTTTAGGATACACCCAGAATAGTCCAGTGATGCACATGTGTGTGAACATCCTAAAGTTATTTAGTGTAGTGTGTGTTGCTCTTGCTTTGACAAACACCCAGAACGCCTTTAGTCATATGGTTGGAACCTGGGAATTAAGGCCTCTTGCTAAATGTTCATTTCTAGGTACTGTATTCCAGTTAATAAAAACATTTCTTTGATACTCATCTTGCCTTTGCTGCTGCTTCCTGATGCTGAAGAACCGACAACTAGTAAATCTGAAGTGAGGAAAAAAGCCTTCTTGAGCCCAAATACAGTTAACCAGACTTATGAACATAAGTGGGAGCGGCTGCTTACACAGTGCATTGTGACACCTGCAATAATTACCACACCGCTCCTGGGAATACCGGGTGCTGTAGGCTTATACCATGATCTCGGAAGCTAAGCAGGGTCAGGCCTGGTTTGTACTTGGATGGGAGACTGCCTGGGAATACCGGGTGCTGTAGGCTTATACCATAGTCTTTCGAGACTGAAGGTAGCCGACCAACCAACCACCCCGGCTATGCTACTATCTGGAGAAGTATTGAATTCAGGGACACTTTATTCCACTCCAAACGAGTGGCCTATTGGCTAGGAGTTTGGATGTGAAGGGAAATGCTCCCGGGAGGGGAGTGGCCAAGGAACACATTGGAGTGAGGTGTGCGGCTGGCCAGTGCGCTACTGTTCTTCCTCTACGTAGGTGCCTGAACAGCATTTTTGTGACTGGGACATGTGTCAAACAAGGCACTGCTATTCAGGGCCACATTGCTCTGTCAACCATGAATGGTCCATGGCTTACAATTTAAAAATCATTTGTACTCTGTCAGGTTTGCTATTTTGCCAGAAGGAGATTTCAAGTCAATCCCAACTTTTTATTGAGTGTTTTCATCTCATGCCTCTTTTCCATCACTGTCAGGCATGCGATTCTGATGTGCTCGGCCCCCTACGGCCATTATCATAACCTCCTTATTCATCTAGGTTTTCATAGAAGTCTTCTGTTAATGCTCTGCCATGTCTAGAAATTGTAAAATGAGTATATTCTCCCCATCTCTTGTGAGTC
Organism: Tiliqua scincoides; assembly: GCF_035046505.1. Taxonomy (NCBI): domain Eukaryota; kingdom Metazoa; phylum Chordata; class Lepidosauria; order Squamata; family Scincidae; genus Tiliqua; species Tiliqua scincoides. The sequence continues at coordinate 19,604,916 of NC_089823.1, forward strand.
TGTTCTAAAAATCAATCCCTTGGGGCTCTGGTAAGTACTGTTCTGGGTGAATCTTTTTCTGTCTGTTGCTCTTTGCTTAGCCTGTGTATGCTGCCTTCCAATTAATTAGAGATGCACTGAAACTGCAACATTTTGTTTGGGTGCTCACTTTTTATTCTATGTTTCTGATAATTGGGTCACTGTTTTCTCTTCACTGACCTGCTCTCCCAGCATATCACTCTTGCAGGTGCTAATTAGATCAGGGTGGAAATGTGTGCACACTCACCAGATGAAAGTTGCTTAAAAGACAAGATATGTTATCAAACTCTCTACAGCTTCAACAGGCTCTCGGGCTTTATAAATGAACCTTTGCAGGTGACGTCTGGCAAGACATTTTGTGCTCAGGTTCCTCCAGTATAGAGTGCGGTGGCATCCATTTATCCATAACATTGTCGTACAAAAGCAAGTAGCGATGGAGAAAAGTTTTAGACATGTTTTTTCTGTTGGGGAGAGAATTTCAGAGGACCATACAGTATTTCAGTCTGCTAATGCTGAAATATAAATTGACTTTATAATGCCATCAGCTCTGCATTTATCTTGTATACACTGGAGGCATTCCATAGCCTTATGCCCCCCCCCAGGGTGCAAATGTTTTTCACTTCTCTGCACCCACAACAAGACAAGACCATGGCAACATGAGGAGACCCTGGCTGGCTGGGTCAGGCAAAGAGCCTATGTGGCCTAGAATCCTGTTTCCCATAGCAGCCCACAAATGCTGCTGGGAAGCTTAGAAGCAGGCTATGATCTCTCTCCCAACTTTATTCCCTAGTAACTGGTATTCAGAGACATGCTGACTGTGCACCTGGAGGTAGCACATGGCCTTCATGATAAGCAGCCATCAATAGACCAGTTCAGCACTTCCCAAACTGCTTTCCCAGTTCTCACCCTTCTTTCATGGTGGCATCTTCTTCCTAGCTCTCCGGGGTGCCACTATCTTGGATCACGCAAGATCTTGCACAATCCAAGATGGTGGCACCAGAGAAAGCCACGAAGAAGAAATCGCTGGGGGCATCCCATGGCGCCCCTGTGAGTTCATTGTGGTGACTTTAGGCACCATGGCACACAGTTTGGGAATCACTGGACTAGTTCCTCATTAATAGAATGGAATATATATTGTGAACAATCAATATCTTTCAGGAAAATTCCTGTCTATGCACATATGCCACCTGAACATCCTACCTCTTTCATAGATCAAAGTAGATTCCAGTCCATATTTCCAGTCCAGTTCATACACAAGTGGTTTTTGCTCTGCCCAGACCATAAAACATGGAGTGGGAGTGAAAAAGATAAGCAGGGAGCAGCTTTATATAAATTTTTGCCCTTTGGAACTTCCTCTTTTGAGCCAAGAAAGTTTGGAAAAGAACCTTTGGCTCAGCTCAAATGACTGGAGCCAGTTTAGAGACCAACTAAGCATTACTTTAAAGGTGTGACTGGCACCCAAAATGGCAATCAGCTGGGTAGAGCTTCTTTCACTCTATTATGTCTAGCAGAACTTACCAGAAGCTGTGACATCATGATATTCTGTTTTTCCCTATCCCCTCTACACAGGGCCAGCCTATCTATGAGGCCAACGGAAGTGGCTGTCTCAGGCAGAAGAATAACCGTGTGTGTGTGTGTGTGTGTGTGTGTGTGTGTGTGTGTGTGTGTGTGTGTGTGTGTGTGCGCGCGCTTATCTCTGCCTACTTGACTCCACTGCTGCTCCTCCTCTGGATTGGAGCTTATTCCCTGGATTGGAAAAGGGAGACGGAGCAGAAGTAATGTGGAGGGGAAGAGAGTGATGAGTTGGTACATTGGGGAGTGGAAGGATCATAGACTGGCAAATCATCAGGTAAGCGGTGGCAGAAGGTGGGGGCAGCATCAGGAAGTCTTGGGCTGTTCCTGTCGACACATCAATGTCAGCCACTACCAGCAAAGTAGGGATATAGTTCATGTTCTGACATTTCGCATGTCCTACTAGGTATTATAGATGGGGAGAGGAGAATAGAATGAATGGTTGTTGTCTTGGACAATAGAAAAGTAACATCTAGATTGGCCCTTACAATGCAGTTTTCTAGCTTGCAGATTTGAGAACATTATGACTCAAAGATTTGGTCCAGTGGGCTTGATCCCAGCTCTCTCTCTCTCTCTGTGCCTCAGTGCTCTCTCTGAAAAAAGTCTTTAATTGCTTTTTCTCACAGAGGTATTTTGAGGACAAGTAAGCAAACAACCTTGCATGTTAAAAGTGCAGTTTATCAATAACAATAATTTACTTTCCTACAAGGCGAGGCAAAGAGTAGGCACATTTCCCCCAAAGTGTGGGAGAGATGAGAGATTATTTACAGGCCTGAGGGGCTCTGTGAGGAAGCCTGTTGTCGCCTTCAGTCAGCCTAGGTAAACAAAAAATGACAAGAATCAATAGTCAGGCCTCTGCAGTGGCTCGGTACTTCCAGTTCACTGAATGGAAATAGATATTGCATCCTGCCGGCCCAACAATTGCGCCAAAAAGAAGAAGACTGGATTGCACAAGAACAAACAAAATCCTACAGAAGTTCACTCACCAGAACAGCGGAGGTAAATACACAGAAAGCCAAAAAGGCAGTGATCCTTAAGAAACAGGCCGTCAGAAGGTGTTAGACATTTACAGGAAGGTGGCAGGAGGAATACACGCAAGAAAATGATATGAAAACACCAGGTGTAAATGCTAGCAGGTGACAACACTGTACGATGGCATTGACATTTATTTCCCTATTGTTTTTATGGCTGTGATCTGTTTTGCTCTGCTGTGTTATTTGACTGCATTTTAATCCCATGAGAGTTGTCCTGTGTGGATCTTCATATAGAATGACAGGATGCAAAATCAAGTATCGGGCATCCATGTGGAGTGCGCAAACAATCCAGGCAGGGGTCGTGTCATGCCTTCTGATGCCGTCGCAGGTTTGCCGTCTCTGTGCTTCCCAAATATTTAAAAAAAAAATCCAAAACCCTTAACATGCTCCTTGTGTGTGTGCACTTCTGGAAGTCACTGCAGTGCGCAAGGAGCATGATTAAGGAGGGAATGATCTGCTTCCTGCTTGAGCAAGCAGAGTACTGTGGTTGGCATTGGCGGCAGGTTGGAGGGAGGTGGCAGCAGCAGATTCAAAATGAACAGCACCCTGAATCCACCACCCCCTGGGATCCCTTGCAATCTGCTGCTGGGCTGCACTTATAGCTGGGCTGGCAATGAGTCCTAACAGAGCCAGGATGGTGTAGCGGTTCCGGAGCTGGAGATAGATAGATGGGGAAGATCCAGGTTCAAATCCCTACTCAGCCGTGAAGCTTCCTGCGTGACCTTGGGCCAGTCACTCTCAGCCTCACCTACTTCGCAAGGTCGTTGTTGGGACAAAAGGAGGGGAGGAACCATGTATACCACCCTGAGCTCCTTGGAGTACGGGTGGTATCAAAATGTGGAAAATAAATAATACTATGTGATATTTGCTCCAACTCCTTTGAAAAGCCATCCCACTGATCAATTTCAAAGTGGATTCTTCTTCATGCAGATTCTGCTGATACACAGAACATTAGCCGTTGTCATCCTAGGAGAGCTTGCGGATGACGACACCTTTTTCAGAAACCACTCAGTAAAGTGTAAAAATCATGTTGGTCTCCTTAATCTCAGCCTATGACCATCAAGCAATGTTGCAAGGAAGATCAAATTGATATTCTACAACAGGGGTGTCTAAACGTTTAGGTCAGAGGGCCACATCAAATATCTGGCATGGTGTCAAGGGCCAGAAGAATAAATTTTAAATATAAAATTTAAATAAATACATTAGAAAGCCTAAGGCCTTCAGACTGCTCGAAAACATCACTTCTGGTTTTACAGGAAAACCAGGAAGAGATTTGTTTAGACCTTTAGAAGGCATTCTGAGGAGAGGCACACGGCCACCCCAGTTCTCAGAACAACCTCCAGATGCAACTGGAGCACAGCTCTGGTCACATTTGGTTGAGTGGGCCAGAGGCTTGCAGGGTTCCAGCGGCTTGCCAAATAGAGGCTTGTCGTGGGCCGCATTTGGCCCCTGGGCCAGGATTTGGAGACCCCTGTTCTACAAGAACACTTAAAAGGTAGTGTTACATTTTAACACTGGCAATGAGTCCTAACAGAGTGTTACATTTTAACACTAAAAACACTTAAAAGGCAGAGGGGCGGATCTTCTCAGAATACTCACAATGCCGGTTTCCCCATCAGGAAAGAATTTCACAAGCTGTTGAAAATAACCATTTTCTAGAAAAACCAATCAACAGAGAATTGAGGTTCCCAAACCCTGAGCTGCCTGGATTTTGATTGGAGTGCAAGTATAAACCACAAAAATCCAACCTGCCATCAATTCTGTGAGTTACTTATTTGTTTCTGGATTCAGTTCAGAATACTCGTGGGCTGGTTTGGGTGGTACCGACCCATCAGTCACCCCATTGTGTGAGAAGTCAGTGCGCATATGTCTCCCCATCCCAGTGGCATCACTAGGCTTTGCGCCACCCAGTGCAAGAAGCCAGAGCATCACCCCCATGATGAACCTCCTCGCATGCAGTGGGCAGGACAATGTCCCAGGGGGTGGGCGTGGTGATGCACCATTGCCCCATCCTTGCTGGTTTTGGGGCTATAACGTTTGATAGAATAGAGATATTTCAACAGAGTTTGTTTCATTGCATTCTACATGAAATTACCCATAGAATGATGTATAACATTATGGTATTATTTGAAAATACCAAGTTTTTTTGTCTAGTAGTAGTGTCACCCCTCCATGTACATCACCTGATGTGGCCTGCATACCCCTGGCAATGCCACTGCACCATCCTCTCCCTCACTTTTGGGATGGTCCCAAGGTAAAGCTCCTGTGTTCTGGGGCAAATTGTCTAAGGGGGGGGCAGCATAGTTACTTTCTGCAATTTAGCAGATGTTCCCTGATTTCCAACCAAGTATTGCAGCGACCCCAGGAGAACCAAAACATTGCTGAAACAGCAGCCAGGCTTCATTAGCATCACTGTCATAGCTGGGATAAAGGTGCCAAAGGTTATGGTGTCTGCTGCCAGGATCAACATTTCGGCTAATTATCCTCATTCCCGAGGAGCCCTCTTCAGAACGCCTCTGACATTAGGGCTTTGGATTTGCAATTCTAATGAAACATGACAACATGCTGGCCTCCCAAGTCATCAAATCCAAATGACCAGGTTGTCTTTCTCATGGCTTCCTGTTCCATATACATTACAGATGTCCTCGCCAAAGCAGCCTCCCATGAGTTCTAGTTACTGCAATGATTCCAGCATGACGGAAAGCGCAGGCGCCAGTCTCATAATGGCTTAGAGACTGAGCTGCAAATCAAACCTGCCTGCCACTCTGCCAGCCACTCCCTTGGCGGCATGGAGCAAGGCGCTCCCTCCCAATTGCCGACTACAGGCTAGTTGTGAGGATAACATCAACATGATACTTGGTACTCTCAAAAAGTGGAATGTGGCTGTCAAGCATTGGTTTTGAAGTCATCCCCTTAGAATGGCACTTATAATCTAAACTAGGGTGGCAAGTTTTAATCGCAGCCCAATTTTATTCAGCCCTGGTGCAGAGGGGCCGCTGGGAGGGGAGGGGAGGGTGGAGGGTGCAACAGAGGCGGGGAGGGGGTGCTTTGGGGTGGGAAGAGCGGGCAGGGGTGGTTCAGGCCCAGGGGTGGAAATGGCATATCCTAACCCTGTCCCAGGCCTGAAAATGGGGTTACCCTGTTCTCTGGTTTAGCTGGAGCAGATCTGAGTAGCCAAACTGAGCAGACTGGGGCTCTGCACAGGCTAAGGCAGGGGTGTCCAAAGTTTTTGGCAGGAGGGCCACATCATCTCTCTGACACAGTGTCGGGGGCCGGGGAAAAAAGAATTAATATACATTTAAAATTTGAATAAATGTACATAAGTTTACATAAATGACTATATTAAAGATGAACTTATATGAATGAATGAAGGTCTTTCAATAGCTCAAGGCCTATAAAAGGCCTTGCACAAAGCAAGGCTGGCCTTTCCTTTGCTGTCACTACTGCATCTCGTGAAACAACAAGCAGTGGAGGGAGCCCTCATCCACAGCTCATGCGAGAGGTTAAACAGTCGCCCTCACGCTGACAGCAGTTGCGTTGGGCCAGTGTGGGCTCCAACAAATCTCCGGAGGGCCAAAGGCTCATTGGAGACTGGGGGCTCCCTGAGGGCCGCATTGAGAGGCCTCGAGGGCCGCAAGTGGCCCCAGGGCCGGGGTTTGGGCACCCGTGGGCTAAGGGAACAAATCCCCCCCCCACTGTGCTCACAACCCACCTCTGTTTGCAAACACTTTGCAAAAGGTAGCGTTTGTTCCTTTACACATACGAGACCTCTGCAACTGTCCTGCAGGATGCAGCTCAAGCTGTTTCGGTGGTGATGGTGGTGGAAGGATAGGCTTGGGCTGTTGGTTGGAAATCACCCATCACCATTAGGCCCAGATTCCAAACCTACAGACTGGCTTAAGCTAATGTGGCACTGCAAGTTCTCAAACAAGATTTTGGATCTATAGAACTATAGACTATGGCAGAACCAGTGGATAGGTGCAATTGTTAGCCCAGGGGTGTCAAACATGTTTCATACAGAGGGTCAAAGTTAGTATTCAGGGCACCTATTGAGGGTTGGAAGTGAAGTCATTAAGCAGAAAGTGACATCATTAAGCAGCTGATGGCCAGAAATCAGTACCTTGCTCTCATATAGAAGTTCATTAACTGTAAATGACAAAAGAGAAAATACACAAATCCTGATCATATTTCAAGATATGGGAAAGCCCAATTTTCATGTGGGCTGCTGTTTCAGTGGTAACACCTCAGCACTGCTCAGAGGCTAAGAGCCTGAAGGCCAGATAAAAAGCTTCCGGGGGCCGCATCTGGCCCCCGGGCCTTATGTTTGACACCCCTGTGTTAGACCACTCTATATACCTCGACTTGCAGCCCATTTGGATGGGCCACCAATTGAGTTGCAGCATAGAGGAGAGGATTTGCATGTCCAGGAGTGTTACGCAGGTTTCAGTCACCAACGCTGTGATGATATTCCAGTCCTCCATTAAGTTGCATTGGTTGCTAAGACACTAGAAGCTTTTCATAGGCACAGTTGGTACCTCCATCATAGGGGCTTCTTAGGATGTCTGTGCTGGAATGGGAAGCCTGGTTAGTTTTCACTCGGCAGATATATTTTAGTCTAGGAAAATATCCTATAGCAGCAGTGCCATCATAAACCAATGATGGAGTCATGCATTCTTTGAAGGAATGGGCATTCCAGCATGAAAGCAGTAAGAGTCCAATCCTTTCCCAAAAATTATGTATTTATTTATTTTATTAACACACACAAACATATAACATACATTTAGGAGTGCTAAATACCATATACCATTACTAATTAATCATACCATATCTCCTAATCTACTTACTCATCTATTTCTACCTCTTATTGATTTATCCATTTATTTATATAATATACAATAAATTTTCCCTAATGCCCTATATTATATTTTCTAAATATTCACTTTCTACCAAGCGTAAACTAACTTCAATTGCTCATTAATATTAAAACAAAATAATCTAATTACCAAAATTATCACCTCAGCTATTTCAACTCCAGTCTAATTTTCCAATCTAATTACATTTTTTTCTTTGACATAATAACCACATATAAAACAATTCTTCCACCCATTTACATTTCCAGCTATATTTTTTAATACATTCTAATTCATATTTATCAATTTCATACGTATTTTTTTTTTCCTTCAAATAAATTTGGGCCATTTTTATTAGCTAAATAAATCCTCCAATTTTCTTTAACCCTTAGATTACCCCTCAGGGTTCTTTTTCTTTTTTACTTTACATTTTTTCTCCTGTAATAACTTTAATAATTTATCTCAATAACAGATTCTGATAGATCCACACTTTCTTATATAGGGTGTGTTCATTCTTCCAGTTAACTGGGATATATTTTCTCCTTTTTGTTCCAACAAATTTTGTGATTTGTGCACTCCTGTTACTCTGTCCATCTTATCTTTCTTGATCTCCATCAGCGCCTCTTCTTCGTCCTGTTGATCCACATTTCTGGAGAGTCCATTTTGCAATTTCTCTCTAGTCCACTAGATGTCCACAACATATTATTCTCCTCACTTCCACCACATCATTACTACTCTGCCATCCGCATTCCTTACATACCTCTTGCAGATAACAGTCCAGTGCGGTTAATGGAGAGAAAAACAAAACGAAAGAAAACAGTCTCACCGTCTCTGGTGCAGAGAAAACAAAGTTCTTTCAAATCTAATGAGAATTATATTTATATCCAATTATGTCCAAGAATAATTCTGGATTTTAGTTCACACCCAAGTTATGGTTGTAATTATAATCCACCACCAATTTATTCCACAACAGAGAAAAAGAGCACTTTCAACCTCCTTAAAAAGTTTCTCGTTAACGCCTCCAATATATCCAGGGCTTTTAGCCAAATCAGTTAATCAGAGCCGGGGGCAATATTAACACTTGCTTATCTTAAATTTCCAGCTTAAACTTTACATTTCACGTTTCTTTTTTTCCTCCATATGACATCTCAGCATGGAGCCAGCAGCTTGGTTAGATTCCTCTGAGAAGAAAGCCCCCCTTCAGTTTCCCAGATACCTGCACTGATGAAGATCTTGTCTCTTCTAACAAAGATCTTCAGGTCCTCTTCAGACCTGCAGTATTTGGGGGAAAACAAACTGTCTCCCAGGAGCTCCTGGGGACATGTCTTTTTGTCCACTGTTGGCTCCTCCTCCAACCAGGAGTAAGAGGCCAATCCTGAACTGCCTGGGCATGTGGCTGCAGCAGCACCTGACTGCCGCTATATCCTGTGTGCCCTAGGCAGCCATGGGCGGCACCTCAGGAGAAAGGAACTTTCATCTCCCCAGGTAAAGGGAGTAGCCCTGCAATGGGGCTACTTGATTGTGGTAAAAGCCTCCATGTCAGGTGGCAAGCCTGATGCAGAGGCTCAGGATCCGGTGGAGCATCGCTCTACCAGTCCCGCCTCCCTCGCGCCATGCCTCTCCTACCCTCTCCTCACCTCCCGCGTCCCGGTCATGCCTCCCAGTCATGCCTCCTCCCTGCCCTCTCCTTGCCCTCTGCCCGCCTCCCCCCTCCCCAGAATGCCTGCTCCCCACCTCCCCCCACATCCCCACTTTCCTCTCCACATCTCAGCGTTCTGCTGCTCTAGTTAAGCTATAGCAGGGTTTTTCAAACTGGGGTGCCGCGACGCCTCAGCCCGAAGGCCCTGGCTTCTGCCCCCTTAAGGGGCAGGGGCAGGGAGGAGGCCGTGACACAATCCCCAGGATCGCATTGATAAGGGGGCTGCAGGGGCTTGGCTGGACTTACCAGAGCCTCCTGCAGCCTCCCGGGGATATGGGAAGCCCTGTGTGAGCGTCTACAGGGCTCCCCAGGTCTTCAAAAGTGAAAGAGAGCGATCAAGCTCCACCTCCGCAAAACCTGCCTCCTTGCTGCCCCCACCCCTTAAGGGGGCAGAGGCCAAGGCTGGGGATCCTGGAGACTGCGTCGCTGCTTCCTCACCCTGCCCCCGCAAGGACTTACTGCAGGGCTCAAACTCCCTTGGAGTCTGAGAACCACTGACCTATAGCCTAGCTATAGACCTCCACTCCTCCAGGTCCACCACCTCTAACTGCTCCAAGTCTTTTGGTTCCTTTAAGAATTCCACCAGTTCTCCCCACATAAGCCTGGTACTATTTTCCAGGACTTTTTCCCCTCAAGATTTAAGGGACACAAGTCATTCCACAAGTGCCAATTAGAATAAGCCCAAAGTTTATCAACATACTAGATTTTGTTTAGCATGTGCTTCTTCATCTTACACAACAGGAAATTAACAATATTGTATGCATTTCAGTTGAGAGGCGATGCCTCACAGGGACACTAGCATTTCCTATTGTATACAAATCCATGTATTTCCTCTCGTATAAGAACATGAAGCTCTGCACATTAATGGTATGGACTACTGCAGTGTTCAGTACAGGTACCATCAGTGGTACTTGAGATGGAATCTCGTGGTACTCAAGGGACTGCTGGACACCTGCCACATGGCAGCAAGACCAGGAACATGACACAACAAGACCAGGAACACGACACAACAAACAGCTGTAGAAGGCTCGGCTTGGAAGGCAGAGCTCCAAAGCATGATTTTCTGTGCTCGAAAAAGCCCACCCATCCACCCTGAGCCTCTTACTGGTGCTTGTCTCATCGTATCTGGCCCCCCAACTTAGAAGTAACTGGTGATGATGTCATCGCCAGTTGTATCTGGTGGGACTTGGTGGACTTGGTGGACCATGTGAAGTGGTACAGCTGAGGACAAATGTTGAGAAACACTGGACTACTGATTTTAAGATGTGAAAAACTTATACCCTTTTACCGAAATGTTTGTCACAGTACACACAAAGCAAACATCCAACAACATTTATTAGGTTTGTCATAAGATTTATTGATGTAAATATAGTTTAAATAATTGCTCAGACATTCAAGGGCAAGGAAAATGTATTTTCCTTTAAAACATAAAACTGGGATATGGAGAGTATAAATAGAAGAACACACAACAGTCATAATCACTTAAATTTTTTTATCCTCCAGATTTACTGTCAATGCTTTGATTTTCTTCATATACAAATTCATCTTGTTCTGAAGTTGGTGAATCTAGAAATTTTTGCATAATGAACCAATGCTATTTACACCGCGTATGACACACACAAAAAATATACAAAAGTGATTAAAAGGCTTTTGTTGCATGAAAGCATGGAAGATACATTAGATATTTTGATTAAGGGCACAATCCAGCATGCAGTGTTGTTGCATGACCTCCCTCAATCAGATCCAGAGATCCCTTTGTATGGGATTGGTACTGACAGATCTGCCAATGTTTGTCATCTTTTGATGGGGGGGGCGGGGGGGGGGGAAGCTAAGGAAAAGGATGGCTGGAATTAATACAGTATTTCCATATCCCAGTAGATAATTTTCATTGTTAGGGCCAAACTAGATGAGATTTCTGATCAGATCTCCTGTCTTCCAAATTCTAAATTTGGTTTGGCCCTTTAGGCAGAAAGTTTATGGTATGCACAACTGGTGGCTTTTGCTAAAAATGGCCTCCCTGTGTTGACTCTGCCCCCCAGTTGGTAGAATCATTTGCCCAATGCTGGGACAACTTACCATATGTTTCTGTAGCTGTGCATAAAATGTATTTCTGCACTCAGAAATGGTAGCATTGAGCACTAATTTGGTAGGTGTGCATGAGGTCACAAATTCAATAAGGGTGCCATGGATACAGTACTGGGTCCTGATTCTTAATTTTCAATTTCATGAAGCAGCACCCATTTGTAGGTGCAGAACTCCACCTTGATAGAAAAGTCTTTTCCTGTATGCAGGTCACTCTTGCTATAGTAGAGCACTTATCTTCAACAGGATTTGTGTGAGTTGCCCTCACAAACCCCAGTGAATGAGTAGACACTGGGCCCAATCCTATCCAGTTTTCCAGTGCCAGTGCAGCTGTGCCAATGGGGCGTGCGCTGCATCTTGTAGTGGGGAGGCAGTCACAGGGCCCTCCTCAAGGTATGGGAATGTTTGTTCCTTTACCACGGGGCTACATTGTGGCTGCACTGGTGCTGGAAAGTTGGATAGGATCGGGCCCACTACTTGTTGTGTTCCACCCCAGCTCTGTAAATTGTACAAGTTGAAATGGATCATTCCTGTCTGAAATTACTACTGATATTGTACCTCATAGGCCCAAATCCTAACCAATTTTCCTACACCGACACAACCGTGCCAGGGGAGCATGTGAAGTCACAGAGTCCTCCTCAAGGTAAGGGAATGTTTCTTCCCTTACCTCAGAGCTGGAAAGTTGGTTAGGATTGTGCCCATAGTATATTAACTTTGAAAATACTGGTTGGCTGAATGCAAAAAGAAGGGGGAAGGGTTCTCCCCTTTGAGAGAAAGGGGGGGAAAAACAGCAACCACTAAAGATAAAATATTATTTGGAACTGTACATATTTGAGAAGTATATTTTGTTGAGAAAACAAAAGCCAAATATTTCTGACATTGTAAGCTATGATACAAGCCTCTGAGACACATGCCATACAGATGCATTTGAATATGGAAGCAATGTGGCACGATGGCATTGCAATTGCTGTGTGATATATCAACAACAGTTTCAGAAGAAAATTCACATGGCAAATTGGTATAATAAAAGAGCAGATGTACAATGATGTACAAGGTTATTTACATTGCCAACTAAAGAAGAGAGCATGGCCCTATGAAAATGCACCCAATTGCTCAGAATAGTAAAAATCACAGACCTGATTCATAAAATATATGCATATGTACGTATATATATAAAGGTATGGACATTTACAAACTTTAACAGAGCAGAAAGATATGGATTATTTCTTTTTGACAAATATTAGAGCTGTTTTAAAAGAGTTCTCCATTCCCTAGAAATTCTGACATTTCAGAACCAATATGCAAAGCAAAACAAAAAGACCAGTGATCCAGCAGCTCCAGGGTAGACTTTGGGGTTCCATGTGTATATTGAGCTCTGCCTGAACGGTGGTGGCCCCATTCACTTTGATGGGAATTTGTATGGATGCCTTCTCCGCTGTTAAAGTAAATGGAGAAGGCCTGATCTAAAGTAAATTCAGCTAATGTTAAGCCCATTTAACTTCCACTGATTTAATGAGAATTGATTTTAATTTGATTTTTTTGAACTGAACTAATTAAATTTTGATTATTTTAAGTGTGTTCTTAGATTCGACCCACTGAAATCGAATCTACAATCCTAAACACCCTTACAGCACAATCTTGTGCATACCTAGTCAAATATAAGTCCCGTTGTGTTCAATGAGTCTTACTCCCAGGAAGTGTGTATAGGTTTGCAACCTTAGTAGGTAGTCAGTCCTATTTAACTAAGTAGGACTTACTTCAGAGTAAACATGCTTAAGACAATGCCTTGAAAGTACTTGCCTTTCTGTGATTTATGTCCTGTGTGCGCATTTGAAGCCCCTGGAACTTTGGATCAAAGTATAAATGTTTCTCTAATGATACATTGCTGTGAAACAGGTTATAACTGCAGTAGAAAGTGAGATCGGGTCATTATTACAAAACCTGTGCCTCCATGTTTTTGTATGGTGTGATGAACCATATAAGCATATAAGGCCCTCCATACAGAAGCTACCACATTCACATGCAGCATTATTACAATCTCTGTATTAAGGAAGTTCTTTCAATTATGTTCAGGAAAGAAGAATGAAATGCAATGACAATGTTAATTCAAATAATGTTCAGAACCTTTCCTTGAGACATTGCACTTTACAATAAAGCAAAACGCACCCTCATTTTGACACTTTGTGTCAAATAATTAAAATGTCATTGGAATTAAAATTTTCTCATCCCCATATCTCTGATGACGTAACTCTAAAAACAATTCAGGGGCAAGTGACGTTGTTGGAGGTGAAGTCAATGACTCATATGAGGCCAGTTGTCAGTGAATTCCACTAATAAGACTAGCAACACAGTACCAACCATCTTTGGACAAAATCCTATTTCAGTAGAATTACTCACTTGATTTAAGTTACACACATTCATAAGTGCTTGTAACAAAGGGGACTGATTGTGGTGCATTTAGTTGTGAAAGCCAAATGCTGGGTTCTAGGAAAGTGCCTCTTTTGGGGACAATGGGGGGTCAGGATGGATGCAACACATTAGAAATTCACTTTAAAAAAAAATCCCTGTAGCTGCTTATGGAGGAATTGGATTGCCACATGTTCCATCCCATTTCTCATTAGTATTTCTTAATTCATTTACATGCCAGTCAATTTTATAGTTACCCTGTGACCCATCAAAACATTTGCCGAGTATCATTCAGGCAGAGTTGAGGGAGGGAAACAAAACAAAACAGGACTTGGAGTCAGAGAACTTTAAAGGTACTTTTTGAAGTCATCATGTACATGCCATTTTAAATAAAAGGACAAAGCATGTAGGAGTTTTGAAAAAAAGCTGATATCCTACCAATCAGCTGTTTGGCACAGAAAATGGAATCCCCCTCCCATTCTCCATCATTTGGATTTCAACATTCAAAGAGGTTGACATGCTTGCAGAGAGGAGCGAGAGAAAATGCAGAAAAGAAAATTGCTATAATGACTCAAGAATGTGAGAACTTGAATAAATGCCCGTATCCCTGAGTCCTTATATAAGCAAAGTTTTCAAGACTTTAGCGATCTGAACAGCGCTAATAACATATTGAACAAGGATGCTGGATTGTTATTATTATTTTTAATGAATCAGGTACCATGTCAAGGTCACACAAGAAACAGCTCATTAATTTTCTTCTTTCTCTTTAAAAACCTTTTTGTCAGCAAGATTATAAAATGCGACTGGTTGGTCAAGGGTTAGAAAAAGTGGGAGTGGAAGAAGTATCGGCTGAAGTTATTATTATTATTAATAATATTATTGTATGAATATTTGGAGAAAGCCCGGTGACTCCGCTTGGTCCAGTGAGTAATATTAAAAACCCTGCATCCTGTTTATAAACATTTATAAGAATACGTAGCTTATAGCTATGGAGGCGTCGAGTGAAAAGATGTGGAGTATATATTGCTTTCTTTATAAGAGTGTATCTTTAGGCTTCTAATATGGCAACAGACAAGTAGGCTTCTTCAGGACAAAGTGTGAACACTTTATTGTAACGCGCGCACACACACGGACAGAGCACTGAAGCAGAGGTTTCACTGTGGAAGCCAGATGATGACTCACAACACAAACCAGAGAAGTTAGTACAAGGTAAGCTCAAACATTTCTTTCATTTAGAAATAGAATGGCAATTCCCGGTTTCACAGGCAAACTGAAAAGGTGCAGGGGCTCTCTTGGCCTAGTGTAGGTTCAGCTTTTCCTGACCTTTGTCGCAAAACGGCAAATTCATGTGACCACTGGGGAGGGTGAAGGGTCTGTCAGGGAGACTGGTTTCCTTCCTTTCCAGTGGCAGCATTTTGCTTTCGGTGACTGAGTCATGGGATTTGGTACACACAAACACTGCCAGTGTTGTACGCCACTGCAAACATGGTATGTCAAAGTGGGAGCACTCTCGTTAGGGATGTCACATGACCCTGCTTTCCTCAAGCATAGATTTCTTCCTGCTTTGAAGAACAGAACCTCTCGAGGTGATGACAACAAAAGTGTGAGGGGAATCAAATGCTTGCATGCGCAGATTGCTTCCAAAGCACATGAACGTCAGTTGCCACTTTCTGGGGCTCTGGTGAGGGACTGAGCACCATGCAAACTATGTTGGGTGGGTGGGCAGTGCAGTGTATCTACTGAGTAACCAATCCCTTAGTTTGCATAGGTGCAACTACTACGAAGCACCAAGCACATATTAAAGCAGGTGACACACTACTCATTTCAAACTCCACATCAAGTTAGTCTTAACCAAGAAACATCGAGACTTCTATCCAGTATTTCACCCACATGTGAGCTCCCCACCGTGGCCCTGAATCTGGCTTCTCTGAACAACTCACTCTTCACAGATTTCATAAACAGACCCTCCTTCCGTGAGGACCCAGGAAAGGAGAGGACCTCAACCAATGGTAACAAAGAAACACCCAGTGTTCAGGGCAACCCAATTTCTACCAGTCAGTCACAAGATATTAGTATGTTTGCTGCCCTCAAAGACTAGTTTCAACATACTGTAAAATGGACCACACCTTTTCTACATAATAAACATTTTCTAGAATGCCTTGTGGTCTGCCCATCTCTCGATTCCACTTACTGCCCACCCATTTTTACTCTTTACTCTTGGAGTGGCTTAGAGAACTTCGCCTTCCAAATAACTGTACAGGGCTAACTGTATTAGGGCTAGAAGTGATTTGAAGCAAAATGAAAAAGGGAGTTTTTGAAAGGTGCCTGGTCCCTTCCACTGAAGAATATCAGCACCCTTTCATGTAATGGAAATGGAAGAGTCTACGCTTTACTTACAGAAAGTCTCAGGTTTAATCCCTGGCATCTCAAGTAGCCCAGCAACAACCTGGGAGTTGCAGGGAGAGGTGCTACTACTTCCAGTCTACAATACCTGCAAGTCTGACTCAGTATAAAACAGTTTCCTAGGTCCATGGGGCTCCTTAGACTGTCCCTCCCAGCCCACAACATTAAGTATAAAAAATGCCAACAACAAAAAACATCACATGAAGACGCTGTTAAGTTACAAAGACTCCCAGAGCAGAAATGAAACAAAGAGCAGGAGAAACCCTAGCAAATTGTTTTTGCAGAAGTTCACAGGGGCAGGGGTCACTGCTATGAAAAATACATTCAGCTATCGTGGACAGTGGTTTGAATGTTAAAGCTTTAAGACCATGTGTAGTGTTTTCACTGCACATAGACAATGTCTCTCATGGCCTATACGTATGGCACAGTTATTGACACACAAATTCTTGTACTCTCCATGCAGGGAGGAATTAAGGTTTCCTTCCATGCTCTTCTAATGCTGCTGCCTTCAAGTAATTCCTGGTCAATATACGTTTCTCCATTATTTTGCTGGTATGTTTAAAATGTAGTTCATATACTACCATCGTTAAACAACCAAGGCCATGATCCAGCCAAAATGACACACTTAAAAAAGTCTCACTGGTTCCAGAAGGAAAGGCTGAATTACATGCTTAACTCTCCAGCTGAAATCACTGGGACCTAAATGTGTTTTATGTTGGCTGGACCATGCCCCAGATTTGGTGAATACTCGTAGGCTGCAATCCTAACCCACTTTCCAGCACTGACATAAGGGCAATGCAACTCCAAGATAAAGGAACAAACATTGCCTTGCCTTGAGGAGGCCTCCATAACTGCCCCCCAACTGCAGGATGCAGCACATGTCTCACTGGCACAGCAATGCCAATGCTGGAAAGTTGGTTAGGATTGCACCCTTATTCAAGTAGATAATTGAAATCTTTGGTCAGATGTACATTCTGTTACTTTGGGGGAGCTAATCCTAACTCAATCCTAACTCCTACAGTAAAGGAGACAAAACATCCACACACGGCAATTGTCTGATGGTCATCATCCACACTCTAATTAAGCACTGGGGGGTGGGATCCCAAGAGACCAATGCACGCTCCTAAAATGTGGTACTGTAATAAAATATCTCCATGGACAGAATTTGGTGATTTCTGCTTTCTGCTGTAGGCCCTCACAAGATCAAATGTATCACCAGAGTCCTTTGATCTTCTTGAGTGGCTCTTGTTGAGACACAATGCAAACACCTCATCTACGGAAGCAACATCACAGTTATTTGGAGTACCGTGAATAGCGGCTCAGTATGGTTGACTACACTTGCAAATCTGCTTCATGAAAATCAGCTGGGAGCTTTGCCAATGACTTCAATGGAAGCAGGAGGTAACATCTGTTATGTGGTCAAAGATGCACTATTTGCCCAGATTTGAAATCTACCTAACCAGTTCAAAAACAAGATTTCAGGGTTAAGATTTCAGCTTATAAAGGAATTTCAATAGAAAAATTTACCAGTGAAAATCTATTCCAACACAGATTGAATTCTGCTAAAGAATCCTGAAGAAGGAAATGCATTCATTCGGGAAGATGGGGTTCTACGGGATGGCCAAATTAAACCATGGCCAAATTAAACTCCTGTCATGAAACTTTTTCCAATCTGAAAATTCCTCTGTACTAGGACAACCTGGTGGTTGTACTTTGCCTGCACCTGATATAATGAGATAGTTTATTGCAACACACCATTCCTTGTAGGCTGAAACACTTGTCATTTATTTGGTGTTTTTAACTGGCTATAAACTGCACTAGGAGTTCCTTGGAAGTGAAGTATGGGATGATAAGTGAAGCTTGGGGGTCCACCTGGACTCACAGCTGCTCCTGGATTCCCAGGTGGCGGGTGTGGCTAGGGAGCCCTTCGCTCAACTTCGGCTGGTGCGCCAGCTGCGTCCGTACTTGGATCGTGCAGACCTGGCCACGGTGATCCATGCTATGGTGACATCGAGGTTAGATTATTGTAACGTGCTTTATGTGGGGCTGCCCCTGAAGACGGTTCAGAAACTGCAATTAGTGCAGAATGCGGCGGCCCGTGTGGTCACTGGAGCTAGGCGGTTTGACTCGGTCAGTCCACTTCTCCGGGGGCTACATTGGCTGCCCATTCGTTTCCGGGCCCAATTCAAGGTGCTGGTTTTGACCTTTAAAGCCCTATACTGCTCTGGGCCAGGCTATCTTAGAGATCGCCTACTCCCGTACAATCTGGCTCGTCCTCTCAGGTAATTAGAGAAGGTCTTTTTACAATTTAGAGAAGTGACACCGCCCAAGGAGGTTCGTGGGTCCGCAGCAAGAAATAGGGCCTTCTCAGTAGTGGCACCAATGTTGTGGAACTCCCTTCCCCTTGACTTGAGAATGGCTCCCTCTCTTGAGTTTTTTCGGCGAGGCCTGAAGACCCTGCTCTTTAAACAAGCCTTCTGATTCCATGGCCTTTTTAACACTTTTATACATTCTTTTAGTTTCTTTTGACAGGCTGGATTCCTCTATGATTTGCTGTTTTATGCTCTTTTTATTCTGACTTTATTCTGACTACTGTTTTTATGGCCTCTGTTAATGTGTTTTTAATATGTTTTTATCTGTGTTAAATCATGCTTTTTAAAATTGTTTTTACAAGTTGTAAGCCGCCCTGGGTCCTTTTCAGGGAGAAGGGCGGGATACAAATAAAGTTTATTATTATTTATTATTATTATTATAAAAGCCCTAGCTAAATAATAAATACATTTTGTATCTTTCCTGAAAGATCAAGACAGGAAAATCTTGGATCTCCACTCTTTATCCTGCTGAAACAGAAGAATAATACATGGTTTCTCAGGATTTCTAAAGTAGTTCTTAAATACTCGCAGCATCCTCTGAAATATGCTCTCTTGGACATAAATTTCACCATGTTCAATGGCACTTATTTCCTTGTAAATGGATTTAGGATTGAGGCCCTAATTGAATTTCTTCTGCTGTAAGAGCTTCTTCTAAAATGCTTAACATCATTGACCATGTATTTAAAACCACTGGAGGACATGCTCTTTTTCTTTAACAATAAGCATTATTTCAAGGATATGGCACCAGTATTACTAAATGTTGAGTGGCATCACTGAATACCCTCCCTGGGCCATTAACATCAAAATTCTCATTAGCTGCCATTTTACTTTCATCTTGCTTTCTACAAAGTGCTGCAGCTGAAGTACAACGTATTTTTTTTAAAGTGCAAATGGTGCTTGATTTGAAGTGTATACATGATTAAATGCTATTTGATGCCAATAAAAAGATCTCTCTCTCTCTTTTCCCCCAAATCTATGCCTACATAAAGTACTTTATTTCCAAATGATGCCTTCTTGGAGCAGTAGAGTTTGGACTTTGCTTTAAGGCTCTAAATCTACAAAGCTGACATAGTGGAGGACCCCTACCTTTTACGTAAGTTGACTCTTAAAACTGGAGGCCAGAGAGCATCTACTGACATCCCTTGTGTCAGGCATGATGTTGCCCAGATTCACATGATGCATCACAGGAAATCTGTGGGTGTTCTGTTGGTTTCATTTTGGAAGGGGCAGGTCAATTTTTAGGGGGGAGGGACAGTCCCATGACTTGAGATACATTGGAGGGAAATTGTGTAGTTTGACTTTCACTGATGTAAACAATTCTTTGCTGAATTGGAAGAGTTGTCATTTAACATGCTTGGTGCTGGAGTAATTCAACAAGCCACAGGCCCAATGTCAGGAATCTGAATCGTCAAAGCACCAGTAAGGGAGCCATTGACAATCAGAGCTGGTGCTGGGCAACAACATGAATGAATGAGCTTTATGCCTGGATCAATATACCTGGAGCTTCAGATAGGTGGAGCTCTAAGGTGGAGCTGCCTTTCTTTGTGGCTCTCCATCTTTGGTTGCTGTCCCATCCATGGCTGACCCATCCATGAGTCTGGCTGCACCTGTTTCATCTCAAGTGGCTGGCTGGGAGAGGCAGTGGTCAGTGAGGAGTGGATCGCCACCAGGACAGTCCATCCATTAGAAGAGCTGATACAGGTTGCATGAGTGGCAGATTTGGGGGCGTGAGAGGGAGGCGGATGTAGAGTGCCCTTCCCTTGAGTCGGCCACTGCTTCTACATGCACCTCAAAGCTACGAGCACCTTGTGCAACTGTCAGAAAGTGCATTCTAACAGTTCACCCATTGGGCCATTTACCTGCTATATTAAAGCTTCCCTTAACTGGGGTACACTGTATTATACAATAGCACACAGGTTCCCAAACTATCAAGGAGAGTTTGGGACCTGGTAAGTGTTTGTGGGGGAGGGAAGTTTGCACGACAAAACCAGAAGTGGTTTTTTATTTTTATTTTTTGCCTTTGGAGAAGTTTGGAGACACGGGGAGGCCTGCAGAGGGTGTTGCTGGCTTCCCAGACCCTCTGGAGGACCCCCAGGCAAGTTTTTAAAAAACTTCTTTTTTCCCTGGAGGTGGCAGGATCATGGCAATTGTGTTGCTGCTATCGCCCCACCCCTTAAAGAGGCAGTGACAGAGATTCCCTCACTGGGGTGTCACAATGCCCCGGTTTGGGAACCTCTGAATAGCAGGTAAGAACAGTCCTGGTTTCTATGAAGTTGTAATTGTGCTGAAAAAAAGCTTAACTAAGAAAGGATCATCATTCATTGACAAAGGAATTTCAATGAGACTTTGGCATGAAATCATTAGATTAGAATTTATCAGGTGGTTTGTTCAGGCTTGACTCAAAACAATGGTTTCTTGTATTTATACGTGTTAGGATACAATCTTATGCAGATTTGCCTGGGATTAAGCCCCACTGGATACAGCGGGATGTACTTCTATGTGGAAATGCATAACATTGACTGCACTATAATTAATTTAGCAAATCTGGAAGGTGGATGTGAGCACCAATTACTGCTGTTGTGAATTCTCACTATGCTTATTTTACCTATATTTAAGCTTGTCATACACTTTACATACACTTGTCACAATATTCTCCTAACATTTCATGGTCCTTTGCTCATGCTCTTTCAAGCTTTTTCTTTTAATACATGTGTTTTCTTTTAATACATGATTGTATGTCTACACACACACACATATACTCTTGTCCACCATCAACATTTCATGCATCTGATGAAATGGATTATAGTCCACAAAAGTGTATGCCACAATATATTTGTTAACCTCCAAGCCAAACAACCAGTGCCATTCCCAGAGGGAGGGATGCAGCAAGAAGTTTTGCAGGGCACCTCAGTGTGCCATATTAAGTGGCCCTCCCCCCTTGCAGTTGGAGCCAAGTGAGAGCAAAGAAGAGGAGTCACTTATATGGCATGTTGTGTAACCCTGCAAAACTTAGTGTTGAACCTCCACCCCCCCCCCGAGAATGCCACCGCACACAGCTCTTTGTTTTCTTTTTCCAGTTATGATTTAAACATTCTGAAAAACACAGTCCTCATAAATCAGTGGCAGAAATGCGAATGGAACATGTTTTATCAAAGACAGGTTATTGGTTATAGATGTCTCAAGTAAGATCCAGGTATCTGGGGAAGATCCTTCTCTTTCGACTTGGATTACCTACCTCACAAGTTTGTGGTGGAGACAGAATGCAATTAAGATTTAATGATCACTTTAAATAAATTAAAACATGTTATACTTAAAAAAGTTACCCTGTGGTAGAAAAACACACACACCATGAATGGCCATTGGAAGTAGACACCTTCAAACAATCGTGCTGCAAAGAGAGTTCATCTTCTGGCTTCTAAAAGTAGCCCAGACAAACTTTAAAATACTATGGCCAGGGAAACAGTTCCTGTCTGTTCCCCAAGCAGCAAAAACTTTCAACTGGCATAGAACCATTCCTGTGTTTTAGGATACGGATGTTACCAAGTCCTTCTCTTGTTCAAATCTGTGAAGGAACTCATGGTTCTGGAACCTTTCCTGCTCTCCAGAGGGTCAACTTTTATAAGACATGAACATGTTTATAGATTGTAAGCAGTCCGTAGTTTTACAGATAAAGAAAAAAAGGCATTTAAATGCACATTCCCTTGTTTCAAAGGGGATATGTAAAAATGAAAAAGACATAGTTAAATATGCATTTACTGTAGTTTTTTGCAATGATGAAAAAACTATCAGATTTTTTGTCAGAAGAGAGTAAAACAGAAATTAAAAAAACAAAACTGTGAAGTTTGGATTCAATGGAAACTGAATGAGCTGTCCATGGCTTTTGGGGGTGGGGGCACACAGTTAATTTGAGCCTAGCTGGCTGTATTTTTACAGTTTTAACTGGTGCTTTGCAATACATCTGAATGACAAACTGCTAGAACGTCCTTGCGTTTCAATACATTCAAGTTCCAATCAGTAGCAATTAAGCCAATGTCAAACCTTAGCATAATCAACATCTCCATTTGCCCAGCTTTTTTCATGCCTACCCTAAGCTTTAAGTAATTGGTCACATTACATATCCATCTGTCATGTATGTATTTCTGCCTACACTCTTGCTGTTACTGGGTTGTATCCTAAGGTGTTTCTCCCATCTGCAGAAGAAGTTACATCCCTGCAAGGGGGTGAGATGATTTTTGATATCTCCCTTCTCCTTGAAGATGCCAACATCTTCAGAGGAAAAGGGTGAATGAGAAAAACCTCCCCTTCCTTCCCTGCACAAATAGAGCTTCTTTCACAAATGAAAGAAGCACTTAGAATACAACCAGTGCATCCAAGAAAATCATACTTTGATGTGGTAAACATTAGGATGCACACTGGCAGAAATGAATGCTGAGATGTGTTACTGTGTTCTCTGCAGTTAACGCTCCATCTCAGAAGCTACTTATTGCTTTGTGTACTACAGACATGTTCAGACCTAGGACCTGTGGCTTCATTGATTATATACAGTATGTTCCCCATTTTTAAACAGCCAACTGCCACATGAGCAAAGAACCTGTACTTACATGCATCAGTGTGGTCCTGGCTTGCTTTTATTGCTTTGTAATTGCAAATTATTGCTTGGGAATAATTCTTCAAAGCACACGTTCTCCATTCAAAATGAGAACACTATATGACCACAGTAAGAACTTCCAGAGGACAAGTGCCAGAACATTCAATTTGCAGTATGCTCATAGCGAACTATTGCTCAGCTTTACACACTTCATTAACCTCTTCCGTAAAATGATTCTGGGCGCAATCCTAACCAACTTTCCAGCACCAAGGTAAGAGCAATGCAGTCCTGAAGTAAGGGAACAAACATTCCTTTACTTTGAGGAGGCCTCTGTGACTGCCACCCAACTGCAGGATGATGCACATGCCCCATTGGCACACCTGTGCCAGTGCTGGAAAGTTGGTTAGGATTTGGTCTAAGTAACAAGGAGGTCTCTGGCAAAGATCTGGGTAGGCTCACCAAAGACTGATTGGGGTCAGATGATGATACGTACACACCAACTATTTGGGGTACCTGTGACAGCAATTTTAGAGCATATGTTTCCATAAAAACAGCCATACAGTTTAAGATCATTGGTCCACCTAGATCCTCACTATGACTAGCTAGCTTCCAGAAAGTCCACAAGCAGGACACAGAGGCAATAGTTCTTCCCCTGCTGTTGTCTCCCTGATATTCAGTAGCCTCTGGAATGGAGGTTACGTAGGAACAGTACTAGGTTCTACCTAAGAGCGGCCAGCCTTTATTAGTACTAGTGCATGTTCGATCACTTACCAATTGCAAAAACAATTGATGGACTGCTTGTGGGAAACAGCCGTCACAGCTCAGAGGCTGCTGATGGAACTTGCACACTTTCACCACACCACACATCACCACACCATCATTCAGGCACAATCATTTTCAGCTGAGACACTTCACATGCTGAAGCTACTGAGTGACGTACACACACGTATGGAAAAGTTCTGCATGAAATGGCTTCGGGGTGGAGTGGGGTCACAGCATCTAAACGCACCTGTTGCTCTTGACTGTTTTTAAACAGGCTACGCTTACTGCAATGCTTTTACTTCTCACTCAATCATATGTGATTTGCCTTGTCTGTGATGGCTGAACAAAAAAAACATGTCTGGGTCAAAAATAACAAAAATTGTTTTGATATCACAATGACAAACTGAAAAGACACACGTCTGGTGAAACTGAGCTCTTCCAGTGCTGATGCAGAAAAACCTGGGACCAATTACTTAAATTTAGCCTGCAGCCAAATCTGCCTGCATTTAGACTACAGGGGCAAGCAGAAGATTTGTTCAGGTCTCAAATAATGGAGAAAAAGATGGGGTGGGGACTTTAATGAAATTTACGCACCTCACCAACTCTCTCAGTTTTATCTAAATAATGTCTCTTGCCTGTAATCTTTTAAGTACAACAGTCAAGGGGGCAGGTGCAAAAGGTAAGTGGGGCAGACACCCCCTTGTAATTCTTGCACTGCATCAGTTGTGCAAGACTTTGTAAGCAGAGGAATTTTCATTTTGAAAACTATTATTATTTAGATTTCTTTCAAGAGATTTGTTAGGAATGTACTTGGTACATAATATATACACGTATGGATCGATATATTTTTCTTGAAAGGGTATCAATGTGGATGAGTATAACCCAACCCTGGAAGACTGAGATTATTATCTATTGTGTTTAGAGTCACTGAAGAGGACTGGAGTGATTGAAATTGATCTGGTGATTTGACATTTTAGTCCATAGTTTTTCTTGCCTTAGGCCACCATGGTAACTTTACTGAGTGAGTACAGATGTAACAAGTAATCACAATTCTCTGCTCTGTAAAGGACTCCTGGAGAGCTGCAGGCTTGCAGACTCCTTCCTTTTGCATTCAGGAGGAGGAATAAGAAACCGTTTACTTTTGTTTCGAAGTTAACCACAGCTCCACATTACATCCACCCTCAGTAACTTGCCCATAACACCTGAACACCCCTATTATGATTTACATAAATGACGATGAATAAAATGTTCAGTAAACTATCTGCTTAAAATTTACATACAGCAATACCTTGACTTTCATCGCTTTGCTCTATCAGCCTTATTCAATTATAACCACATTTCAAATTTTGGCTGCATGCTTTTCTTTGTCATCCGATTTCATCCAACCTTCTATCATGTTCATCAACATTCTTATGTTTATTGTTCTTTTATTGCTGCTCGTTTAGGTTTCGCATGCATTTGCATGTGTTATGTAGTTAATTTACATTTTATAATAATGCAAATTTGCAAGCTAAATAAGGCTATGCTTTGCAGTGGCGTAGCTAGAGGGGGTGCAAAGCACTAAGTTTTGCAGGGAGCCTCATCATATTGTGGAAGTGGCCCCTCCCCTTCAGAACCATTCTGGGGGAGAGATGCAAAACAGAGGCACACGTCTCTGTTTTGTACCCCCTGTCCAGAATGGCTCTGAAGGGGAGGGGAAGGGGCCACTTACATGCCACAGTGCGGTTCCCTGCAAAACTTAGTGCTTATCACCCCCTCCAGTTATGCCACTGATGCTTTTACATTCATCCATCTCCTACTTTCATCCATACTCTGGTCCCTAACTAGACAAAAGCACAAGGTATTGCTGTACTCCTGATGGGAGTGTTTTAAGATTGTGTGCTGTCTTTATTTACTTGGGTATAGTTTGTATTAGGCAGTTTTGCTACATTGCGTGCCACTCAATATATTACGATGAATTACCACAGGGGTTGCAAAATGCCCTGTAAACATGTGAATGAATCTGGCACCTGGAAGTGATGGAAATAATGGCACTGGCCTAAGGCAGTCGGTTGAGAGGTGAGAACGCTGTATTAATTTCCTTCCTCGCATTTCTGGTGGCAAGTCATACTTGCTACCTGCATCAAATGTCAGACGGCAATTCTGGCAGCATCTGAAGACAGCCAATCCTGGCCAAGAATGTCCCATAGGACATTAATGAGATGTTTAATTGCTGACATGAATAGGAACTCAAGCAGCCCCTGAACTTTTTAACCTTTGTGGAACAAGACAGGATATCAGTTAAGATGCATGAAACAGAAGGGAAGCCACAATATGAATCAGATTGGAAGCTGGTCAGGGGGACTAATTTGGGCTCATGCCTTAACCCAAAATACCTTATTTATAAAGCATTGCAAATGACACCTGTTCAATAATTTCTCAAGCTGCATTCTGCAACCTGGCAGCTTATTCCAATGATTAACTCCATACTTATCTGTTATACATTAAGTGATGTGTGTGGTATAGCAGGTGCAACTAAACATGAAAGGGTATAAAAAGCTGCAGCTGCCAACATTCCCCCTTCGATAGAATGGTTCACGGTAGAGACAAGCTGTCCTCCATTGTATCTGGTCATCTTGAGCACAACCCTATCTATGCATGTCTCCTCAGAAGTAAGCCTCACTGAGTTCAATCTATTTACTTCGAGGTAAGTGTGTGAAGGACTATAACAATGGACCCCTGCTAATTGGGTAAGAGGCACTTTTTCAAGTGGGTGCTCCTTTTTTTAGCAGGGGGAGAGTAACTGGCCCACCTCACCCCAGCACTGTCTGTTCTAGTGGCTGTCTGCTGGTGTTCTTTTTGCATCTTCTTAGATTGTGAGCCCTTTTGGGACAGGGAGCCATTTAGTTATTTGATTTTTCTCTGTAAACTGCTTTGTTAACTTTTAGTTGAAAAGTGGTATATAAATACTGTTAATAATAATAATAATCCTATCCAATTCTCAGTGTGGTGATGCGGTGGCGTCAGCGTGGCTTCTGCTACATCCAGCAGAAGAGTTTTGGCTGCTGAAGGACTCCTTGGGGCCAGCCCCAGCAGCCACTATAACCAACACCAGGCTCAAACTCTGGTGCAAATCTGCGTTGCCACAAGAAGGCAGATCAGGCCCAGGAAGGGGGTTAGGATTCGGCATTCCTACCAGGCTTCATCCATCTTCCTTCCTGCCCCCCCCCCAGCTATTGTATTGGCAACCTTCGGTCTCAGAAGACTATGGTATCGCGCTCTGAAAGGTTGTTCTGGCACAGCGTCTAGTGTGGCTGAAAAGGCCGATTCGGGAGTGACAATCCCTTCCACACCAGGAGCAAGTGCAGTCTGTCCCTGGTCTGTCTCCCTGGCTATGGGCCTTCCTTCTTTGCCTCTTTGCCTCAGACTGTTGGCCAAGTGTCTCTTCAAACTGGGAAAGGCCATGCTGCACAGCCTGCCTCCAAGCAGGCTGCTCAGAGGCCAGGGTTTCCCACTTGTTGAGGTCCATTCCTAAGGCCTTCAGATCCCTCTTGCAGATCCCTCCCAAGCAACCTCTAGTTAAGTTAATTGAATAATAAAAATGGAAGAGATCAACTAGCCATCTAGCCCAGGGGTCTCTAAACCTTTTGGCCAAAGGGCCGCATCAAATATCTGGAACAGTGTCGAGGGCCGGAAAAAAAATTAAATATAAAATTTAAATAAACACATTAGAGATGGAACTTAGATGAATGCCCAGGAACTTAGTCTCAAATGCTCAGGACTTCTCCAAGAACGAACACAGTCCAAGAAATAAAGCACACACTTAAATGGACCCCCATTCCCCCACCCCACAAGCACAACTCTGGTTGTGTTTGGTCAACTAGGCCAGAGGCTCTCAGGGGATCAGAGGCTCGCCCCGGGCCGCATCTGGCCCCTGGGCCAGGGTTTAGTGACCCCTGATCTAGCTTACCACATGACCCAGTAAGTCTTCCACCACTACACACCACACCCTGATGGGCCTATGTTCCAGCGCTTGGGTCTGAGGGCGTGATGCTGAATTTGGTGCGTCAGCTCACCGCTTGCGCACGCTGTTGCAAACGTGCCATAAAGCATTGTTTGTGAGTCTTACCGCAGGCCCAGTGCTGGAGCTAGCTCAATGCGAGCCCGTGCTGGGCCAGCTCTGGCCCGGTACTCCGTGCAAAGCACCAGGCAGCAGGGAGGTAAGATGGGGCAGGGGGAGGTGGGGAGGAGGCGTTCTGGAGAGGGCGAAGGGTGGGCAGAGGGTGGAGGAGAAGGCATGGTGGGGGAAGGAGCAGGGTAGAACCCGCTGGATCCAGACCCCATGTTGGGCTGCGCAGCCTGATGTGGGACTCCTTGATTCTTTGCCAGCTAATGATCTGCTGTAGAATTGAGTAGTCCCATTGTGGGGCTACTTCCCTTCCCCTGAGGAGCCACTAGAGGATCCTGCACACATTCCCTGCAGCCATTGTGGTGCTGCAGAAGCCCCGCACACCAGGCAGCTCAGGACTGGGCTGTTATGCCCCAAGCAGAGTAGAGCGGTGCAACATAAAGCTACTGACAGAGCACATGACTCCAGAGAGTCAAGATAACTTCTCAGCATGTCTCTCTTTTGGGTAGTCTTCCTGCATTTTAAAAACATTGCCTCCTTGCTCCTGAGAAGGACACCAAGCATTGTCGCTCACACCTCTCAACCTCCACAATCTTCCCACACTTGCCATGCAATCCTACGTCTGCCTGATCACAAGTACGTCTCACTGAGTTCAATGGGAGCATGCACAAGAAAGTGTGCACAGGATTGCAGTCCTCAAAAGCCACATAAAATCTGAAATGTCCCTCACATGGAAGAACAATTGATTCATATGGATAGCTTCCAGCATTTGTTTAGCTAAAGAGCAAGGAAAGAAACATCTCATTTCTGACTTGACAGAAAATGTCGGTGCTTTTCTTTTCAGTTATGAAATAGTGACAGTTGCCTCAACATAAAACATAAACCTAACAATAACACTCAGGCTTTCCTCACACAATGAGTTACAGAAATGTGCCCTTAGTGGAAATTTATCTGTCATAATGTGGAAGCAAATAACACAGTACTTTGCATTGATAACACATGTTTAGGATGTATCACCTTTGCACATGCTTCTCCAAAAGCATTGCTTGTAGGCTCTTTGTGGGAAGCTATTCTTTCTTTGGAAAGCAAGTTGATTTATTTGCAAACACCACCATTATCTCCATGGAGATGCTGACACCAATTGTTTAGGTTTTGCACTGATCTCTGTGATTAGGAATTCATCTCTCACTATAAATTAGCTGCTTGAAAGGACACCTAAATGGTGGTTCAGGTATTTTCATTCAGGACATCACTCCTACCTTCTGGACACTATTATTCAAGTGAATTAGTATGCCGAGTCTCTCTACCTGTCTGGAAACAATGGCACTGAGCAATGTGGCTGTACAATGTTCCTTAATTATAATGGGAGGGGGGGTTGAGCAAGAGACCCGTGTAAAAGCCATGGCCGTGAATGGAGGCTGCAGAGAAATCATGCATGGTGGATCACTCCTATTGCCCCTATGATTTCTATGATGATGATGATGTTTTGCGTTGTTGTGACTGTGTGTGTTGAGAGTCAAGGATCTGGGTACTGAGAAATACTGAAAATGGTTAAGATCTATATGAAGGTATTTCACAGGAAAGTTGCCTCCATGATGACTCCAGTTTACAGAAAAAAAAATGCAACACAAGATGTTTATGAACACCATAACAATGCACTACTAGCTTGTACGTGGCTGGCGAAGGTATGGAGACGCAACTGGTCTCCTGAGCAAAAGATTAAAGAGAAAACAAGAACCACTTAGATGTTCACTAGAGAATTCATTACTGGGCTACAATGTAAGGAAGAGGTATAGCCTTGACACTGGCAACCGAATTGGCCTACTGACATTCCTAAAATTGAGACTACATCCTCCCCCAAACATCTCCTCTTATAACTAAGATTGATTCAATTAAGGGTACGATCCTGACTCACCATTAGGCTGGTGCAAGTCCCTCAGGAGTTAGCTGGGCTGGCGCAGGGACGCACAGCAGCCCACGGAGGCTGCAACCAGCCTCCATGCTGTCTTGGGGAGGTAGGGTTGCATCGGCCAAGCTTGGCTGATGCAGGGGTCTGGGAAGGGCGGGGAGGAGGTGGGAAGGAGGTGTTCCGGGGTGGGGGAAGGATGGGCGGAGGGCAATCCTTGAGGTGGGCCAGAAGCAGGAGGCAGGGCTGGAACCCAGCTGTTATGCTGGATCCCAACCCTGTTCCCTGAGCAGTGTAGAGCAGCTCCAAGCCGCTCTGTTCTCCTTGGACTTGTGGCACATATCTGTGGAGACCCATTGGGGCCGTGGTGGCTTGTCTGGGGGTAAGGGGAAGAGTTTCCCCTTGCTTCTGGCTGAGCCACTTCTGGCCCCAATCCTGCGCTGGATTCAGTGCCTGGCCTGCCTGTTCCAGTGCAAGACCGGATTGCGCTGCATGATTCAGCATCGAGCCATACATTGTTTAAAGGGATTTGGAAAGGTTGCAATGGCTGCATTGCCCTCATTGTTACTCATCAGGGATAGTCTCATATTGCTGAAAAGGTATAAGGAGAGATTGGCTTGTAGAACCATTCAGAGCACAACATCACCTGGTCCAATGAAATGGGGGTGGTGGTCTGGAAGAAGCTTGTCCCCTGACAACCTGCTGTAACTTGCTCTTGCATGTCCCAATTAAGAATCTGTCTGGGTCTTGAGAGAGGCCAGTCAGCCCTGCTCTCTGGTTCCCCCATTGACAGAACTTTATTTGGCAGATATGAGAGTCAGGTTCCTTTGGGAAATCCCCTTTTGAGGGACACCACGTTGGCTCCTTCTCTGGCCATCTTCAGATAGCAAGTGAAGTCGTGTTTTGGAGGACCTTTTATTCCATGGTGTAACATTTTGAAGTTTTCCTGTTCTTCGTGCTGCTTACTTTGAGTACAGTCTGTCCGTATTACCCATGGACTTGCAACTCATGGATTCGCTGCTGCCTTTGGAAGGTCTCTGCTTCATTCAGGAAGCCAACAGAGACCTTCCAAAGGCAGCAGAGACATTCAAAATGATGCCTGCGACTAGTGTGAACTCCTTTAAAAAGGTAGGCCATTTTAAAGGGATCTGTGCTAGTCAGTCGCTGGCATCATTTTGAAGGTCTCTGCTGCCTTATGTAGGTCTCCACTCACTTCTTAACATCTCTGCTGGCTTCCTGAGGCTTCCTCTTGGCAGGTAAGCTACCCTTCCCCCTAACCACATAGATCCCATTGGACCAACAGTTCACTATTCGCAGATTCATTATCCGCTGGAGTTTTCAGGAACCTGACCCTACAAGAATTTTGTTTTCAGTTGTTGTTACTTTGTTATGATTTTGTAAGACACTCTGTTAAAACTGAGTAAAAGCAGGGCAATGATATTGCTAATCACAAATCTAGAAAAACAGCCACACTCTCTGCAATAAAGGGGAGACACACTGCCTTCCCCTGCTCCCCCTTTGACTTCATTTTAAATCCGTTAGGCGGTTTAACATCAGAACTGCTATACAAATATGAACCTGAGTGCTCGTCTGTAGAACATGGGCAATACTCGGCTTCAAATTAGCATTCAACTGTAGCTACCACTGCAGAAGTAATTGGCCAGCCATAGCGGCAGGGACGCAATACCAGAGAAATACACTATGCTTCTACACTTCACCTGCAGGTATCAAGAATCATACCAGGCACAAATAATCAAGGTTGCACTGGAATGGGATTGAATTACTCTGCAACAGCAAAAAGAGTCTTGTGGCACCTGGAAGATGAACAGATTTATTGTGGTATAAGCATTAATGGATGAGCTCGTGTGGTCAGAGGCATGAAAGGTAAGACACACACACACACATGCACGCAAAAATGTAAATAGATAAAAAAGTAGGCAAAGGTTTTTTTTTACCTATTTACATATTTCCATGTGTGTGTATTTTACCTTTCATGCCTCTAATCACATGAGCTCTAATTTGTTAACACTTATACCACATTAAGGGCCCCATCGTATCCAACTTTCCAGCTCTGGTGTAGCCACAATGCAGCCCTGTGGGAAGGGAACACATGTTCCCATATCATGAAAAGGCCCCAGTGACTGCCCCTCCACCATAGGATGTAGTACACACCCCACTGGCACTATTGCACCAGCACTAGAAAATTGGATAGGATTGGGCCCTAAATCTCTTCATTGTCCAGGTGCCACAAGACTCTTTTTGGGACCAAAAATGCAGTGCCAAGAGAATTTTGAACAGAAAACCCTCTGTTCTATACAGAAAATGTGCTGGCCCAATGCTATCTGTTTCATGGCCTTCTACTTCTCATTTATACCTGCGTGTGCATGCACACGTGAGCCAACAGAGGATAACATTTTGTGTATCTGAAGCAATGGGCTATATTTATTTATTTATACAGGTATTTATATACCGCCTTTCTTTGGTCGTCAGATTTCTCCTCAGACTCCAATCCAAGGCGGTTTACTTAGGCAGGCTGTTCTAAATCCCCGTAGGGATTTTTACAATTGAATAGTTCTAGTCTTTCATAGAACTCCTCGTTCCAGCTGGATTCCTTCCTGGTCTGGCCTCTCTCTGGCCCTTTGCCTCCCACGCTCCACTTGATGGCAACTCCTCTCTGCCACCGAGGGTCAGCTCATCAGTATATCAGCGTGTTGTCAGTTCTCAGATACTTCTGGTTGTTTCGAACTGGCAGCCTCAGATCTTCAGGCTACTCTTTTGAAATTTGTCTGTACATTAATGAGACTCTGTCAATCTTGAGTTTCAAATAGCCACAGGACTTAAAACAACATAAGAACAGCCCCACTGGATCAGGCCATAGGCGGCCCACCAAATGCCCCAGGGAGCACACCAGATAACAAGAGACCTGCAAAGCTTTCTGGGAATTGTAGTTAAGAACACAAGAACAGCCCCACTGGATCAGGCCATAGGCCCATCTGGTCCAGCTTCCTGTATCTCACAGCGGCCCCACCAAATGCCCCAGGGAGCACACCAGATAACAAGAGACCTGCAAAGCTTTCTGGGAATTGTAGTTAAGAACATAAGAACAGCCCCACTGGATCAGGCCATAGGCCCATCTAGTCCAGCTTCCTGTATCTCACAGCGGCCCACCAAATGCCCCAGGGAGCACACCAGATAACAAGAGACCTGCAAAGCTTTCTGGGAATTGTAGTTAAGAACATAAGAACAGCCCCACTGGATCAGGCCATAGGCCCATCTAGTCCAGCTTCCTGTATCTCACAGTGGCCCACCAAATGCCCCAAATGCCCACATATATTATTTTTGGGCCAATCCTATCTGGGCCTTAAGCGGTCAGATCTTTCTATTCAAAGGCATAAGACCTGGTTGCTGGTGTGGCAGCCGGCCCAACATTCTGCAGGCCACTGCCACCAGCACAAAAGCTCTGAAGGCTGCAAGTAGATGACAGCAGCCTGCAGTACCTCTGTCTTCACTGGTAAGTTGGTGGCGGGAGGGCTCAGGATAGGGGGTGGGTCAGGGATGGGTGGACTGGGGTGGATCCTGGCAGCAGCCAAATCCACCAGATCCTATCCCGGTTTACAGCCTGGACCCGCCCCCAGAGGCTCTTCAGACTTACACCAGCCAAAGAGCTGGCAAAGGTCTGAGAAGACCCATTGGGGACTAGGCTGCCTATGGGGAGATAAGTAAAAAATATCTTCAACACCTATCCTGTGATGTCTGGTACTTGGACAGCCCATAGCATGCAGCACAGGCGGCAATGGCAGCGCCGAGCATTTTGAGTCCGCAGGGGATAGCAGGATTACCCCTGCTAATTGGGTAAGAGGCACTTTTTCAAGTGGGTGCTCCTTTTTTTAGCAGGGGGAGAGTAATTGGCCCACCTCACCCCAGCACTGTCTGTTCTAGTGGCAGTCTGCTGGTATTCATTTGCATCTTTTTAGATTGTGAGCCCTTTTGGGACAGGGAGCCATTTACGTTATTTGATTTTTCTCTGTAAACCGCTTTGTGAACTTTTAGTTGAAAAGCGGTATATAAATACTGTTGATTGATTGATTGATTGATAGGATTGGGCTGTTTGTGATCTTCAAAGAATAAGGCAGTTTATTCTGACATGACAGAGAATCTTGGCACATTGGTGAAACAGAACCAGGTGAATTCTATAAAATGTTTTGAAGTTGTTCTTCTACATGGTGCGCTAAATTACCATTTTTAATAGCATTAAAAAAAGATGAAAAACTCTCATAAGCTTTCTGAAAAACGGACAAGAAATGCCCTATATATGCAAATGAAGGTTTACTGTTCGATCAAACCAGTGATTACTTAGGTTGCAGTCTACAAATTGTTTATTCTAGAGTAATATATAAATAGACGCAGTCTACAATGGTTTATTTTATGTGGATGGCAGTGCTGTCCTTAAAAAGGGGGGTTGAAAGAGGTATTATGTGTTTCTATTCCAAATTAATATTTTAATCCATTTTAAAGTATTTTTATCAAGTATAATCACTGTCATATAGGTGATATATAGGTGTTTTATGCCTGTGGCTGTCAGCAGACATAGCCATAGGAACAAAACAGATATAAAACACATCACACACACACCCCAAAGAGCACAACTACATAGTCAACTACTTAAATTAAACTTACAGGAGCCATTTAAAATTCGCATGCTACCTGTATGAACAATTACAATGAGCCTAATGCTGCCAAACACAAATAAATTAAGACAAGACAGTGCCAAATTAAAACATTGAGAAGATAGCAACTTGAACCAACAGAATTGAACATAGCATTGAATTGCTATGGGGAATAAAAAAAAATAGTTTTAAAGCGTAGGAAAAAAAAACAACATACCAGCATACTAAGGAACCATTAAACATTTGCTTACTTGCGAATAAACGTGACAAACATGTAGCTCGGTTTTGCTTTCCATAGGGTTCAATGCATTAATCAGCTTGGAGGGAGAGATATCCTTCTTGAGTGTTTTAGGGGCCTGCCTGCATTCATAGGATTGGGATCATTTGGGGGGTGTTGCATTCCTCTCGGCCTGCCTTTTCCAATGGACCAAGGCATGGTTGCCTACTCATGAGGAAAAGTGCACTGTGGCTCACTTTCCATAGGGCTCTATGCATTTTCCTTGGCAGCTTCTAAGCATGCTCAGAAGACTCTACAGCCAGTGAAAGCACAGAGCTCCGAGGGAGTCAGGGGCTTAGTAATACAGTCAAAAGCACTTGGGACGATCCACGGATGCTCTGCAGTCACTGTAATAGGTACATTTCGGTGTTATTTCATTAACTGAGCAGGATATTGCGTTTTATTGTTTTATAAGCCCAATTTTGCGTTATAGTGGTGTTATTTCATTTATCATTTTAGATTGCCCCTATCTATGCGCCTATGACTCCAGCATAGCCCATCTTCTTATAAATATAAATATATCATTTAAAGATCATTTAATGAAGGTAATTTAATGTGGACCAGTTAAACTGTATGAGCTTGTACTGCCCTCCTGTCATCATAGAAGCTAATAAAAGATAAGAACTAATAAAAGTTCGATCGGGGCAAAATTTGTAGATATCTAAAACTCATCCACATTTCTGAAATCTGACATCAGGATGACAAAACTCAAAATTTATTCTTGTGGGATTGTAAAATAATGGAGAGTACCAACATGTCAGGTTTAGTTCTTCTTGCTCTCTTTTCCTAAGACCTCTCTACATCCCAAAAACATTCAAAGTTAGAGATTCTAGTCAGTATAATTGTGAATAGAGAACTAGCGTGATAGGTCTTCTGGATGAATTAATACACAGTACAAGGAAGTGTGATATTAAGCACATGATGGTACATGACAGCTTGGGAGAAGTTCAGAGCACTATGAGACCATGATGCTGAATCATTCACTTTCTAGATGTGTACCATTGCCTATGAAGAGCTGCTATTTCACAAGCATATCTGAAAAGGCTCCCGACACAAAGTTAGATGGCTGGGGCTACATCAGGATGACAAGGAGATGAAGGTCAGACCTGCACTCAGGGGCATTGGAACAACATCCCACCTCCAACTACAACAATGCCAGCAACAGATCAAAACGATCACAGCTTCTGCTTGCATTGTTCTGATGCCTGGACATACATGACCACCAAGACAATTGCGGAACATCATTTCAAATATGCTAGACATAAATGCCTAACTGTCAAGAAAAGAAAATTTACCCAAATGTAGTTCTTGCAAAGCCTGAACAAAATGACCGATCTTATCATCTGAATAATAATAAGAATTTGCTTCGAGAGTGAGATCGATGGCACAAAATATACAGTAGTAGACTAGCCACACATTTGTTACAGTGCCTGGAATACTAAAGTGAAATGTATAAAAAAATAGGTAAAATTCCTACTATATTATATACTGAATTATAATTCCTCCTGCCAGGAAGGTTGTAAATGACCTCTACGGTATTTTGCATGACGGGTTTAAAAAACAACAACAACAGAAGCATCCTTACCCTTTCCAAATAACACTTTTAAATGCATGAATGCATCATGATCAGAGCTACCTGCTGAGCTGGTGTAATCCATGAAGTACCACTGCTGTGACTCTTCCATGCATTGAACAGTTGCATGTGCAGGGGCCTACACTAGTTCTACTGATGTGAATGGAGCATGTTTGAGCCTAGCGGGAGTATAACGCTTTGCAAAAGAAACTGCCCACTCAAGTTCTAAGCAGAACAAAGCCATCACCGACCATTCCATGTCTTTCTATGGGCCTTCTATAGGAGACCCAATACTTGGTGGTATGTGTCCCTCCATCAATCACAACTTAATTTGGAGTCCTCTTTCTTTTTCCACCACACTGACATTTATGACCAACAGCAGTTCTGACAGATGAGAAGTACTTTGTTTAATTTGATTTCTGTTTTAATCCCTGCTCCCTCCCCTTTCCAGTTTGACAGCAGTCACCCACCTTTAAAAAGAATTATTGCCTGACATTTCATGGAGCTTCTACTGCTTGCTTGAAACAACGCA
Organism: Tiliqua scincoides; assembly: GCF_035046505.1. Lineage (NCBI taxonomy): Eukaryota > Metazoa > Chordata > Lepidosauria > Squamata > Scincidae > Tiliqua > Tiliqua scincoides. The sequence goes on from NC_089823.1 coordinate 19,641,765, forward strand.
GTAAAACAGAAAGAATCTCCTCTCTCCTGTCATGACCCAGTTCTGGGTTTGTGCTTTTTTGATGAGTCTTTGATCTGCAGCGAGCCTCATAGGCTTGTTTCCCGGAGGAACATGGTGCCAATGTTGTATGAAATCTTCCTCACTCTGGTCGATGTGACGGAGGACTTTGGCTGCTTCTGACCAGTTCTAACCTCCAGGAAATAACAAATCCCAGGGATTTCCTTTGGAAAGTTGTCTGGAAGCTCTTCGCGGGACCGAGGAATGAAAAGAAAATTTTCTTCCTTTTTCAGAAGCCTAAGGGAGAAAGACAGAAGAAGGTGATTGTATCTGAATTATGGTTCTCAAACTGTGAATCAGGCTTCCCTTCAGAGGTTCAGGAAGGTAGAGAGATGCTCTTTACACTCTCACATAACACTAGAACCAGGGGACATCCACTAAAATTGAGTGTTGGGAGGGTTAGGACAGACAAAAGAAAATATTTCTTTACTCAGCGTGTGGTTGGTCTGTGGAACTCCTTGCCACAGGATGTGGTGACGCAATCTGGCCTGGATGCCTTTAAAAGGGGATTGGACAAGTTTCTGGAGGAAAAATCCATTACGGGTTACAAGCCATGATGTGTATGTGCAACCTCCTGCTTTTAGAAATGGGCTATGTCAGACGCAAGGGAGGGCACCACTATGCAGGTCTCTTGTTATCAGGTGTGCTCCCTGGGGCATTTGGTGGGGCCGCTGTGGGATGCAGGAAGCTGGACTAGATGGGCCTATGGCCTGATCCAGCAGGGCTCTTCTTATGTTCTTATGCTTACTCATCCACAGACTCTGTCCTCTTCCTTCTACAGCACAGACTGACAACTGTTAGTTGGTCAACCCATGTCGAGCACAAATCTATGTGTATCTATTCAGAAGTAAGTTGCACTGAGTTCAGTGGAACTCTTAGGTATGTGTACATAGCATAGACTCAGACTTCGATGAGTACCCAGCGTGCTGGGAGAAAGGTAATGTGACTGGGGAAGACAATGGCAAACCATCCTGCTTACAGTCTGCTATGAACGTGTCATAGAAGCAGTGACACCCGAAGGGCCAGTAATGATTTGGTGTTTGCACAGGGAAACTTTCTTTCTTTTTATGTGTGCATAGTAAGAGGTGTCCCTGTAGTGGGTGTCACATGGGGTGGCACTTACCTGAAGGAGCTGGGCCCATGAGTGGGGGTGAAAATGGGGTAATTTGTACCTGGGCCCAGGGTCAAAAAGAGGACCCTAGTTTCTTGGTCATGCTCAAGTATTGCAACCTGGATTTCTTTTATACACATACAAATTCAAAATGTAACCCCCCTCCTGGTGGTAGCAGGACCTACATCTCAAAATGTGACAGTGCATCAGTCTGGCTTTATTCTGTGAAAACCATGGCTTTCTGAAGAGTATTAGCTTAGGTTTATTGGTGGTCAGAAATGCATTTGTATTTTATGGATATTGTTAGACTTCCAGCTGACTCTATAGAAAGAAAGGGCAGATAAAACATTTCACTGCTTGTTGAAATTTGTCACAATATTCCCTTATTGGCACCAGAGAAACTCTAACTCAATGTTATTAAAATGACATAGGCTTATGTCAGGATGATACGACACAGCGATCAAAAGCGATCAAAAAGATAGAAAAGCAAATCAACTAACCAAAGGATTGCTTCTCCTAATCTGTGACAATCCATCATTTGTTCTAACATAAAATTGCCAAATTTGGGATGGGGGAGTTCTCAAACACACTAATAAATGGCTGATGAGTTTTGTCTGGTTTGGTAGGTCACAAGCTGTAAAGACTTCTGCGCTGCCTCCCTGCCCCTCAGACCACCTCCCTCTTGATGCAACTGGAAGACTCTTCCGGTTGCATCCGGAAGGTACAGTGGGGACCTCCTGACCCGCACTGAATCAAATCCGCCAGTTTTAAACTCATGGATCAGGAGAGCTGGCCTGTATACTAATATACCAATGTGCCAGCTCTTCTCTACTTTTCCATCTGCACCTTCAACTATGGATTTTGTTCCCTGAGAGGGATGTACGTTTATGAATCGATTGGTAAATGCTGAAACAAAAAGGTAAGACAGATGGTGATTCTCTGGTTCTGGAGTTTTAATTATTTGTCTGTTAATTTACATAAAAACTGCAATGGATTATTAGATAGCTGTCAACTTGTGGATTGTGAACAATGGTGTCTTTAAAAATTGTGTCAGAACTGTTTATTTTGGAATGGTAATGAGAATCTCTAAATTAAACTAGCAGTATAACTGATATGATTGATGTAGAAGTATGCACTGGTGATTTCCTGTTGTCTGATTCTATTTTTCTTACCCATATTTTGTATCTCAGAATGCAAACATTCTAATGAATATGTCTCTCTTTTCCAACAATCTATTAATTTCATTCCCTGATCCACAAGTAAAATCTCGTTATTATTTTTCTCCCATTGAGAAAATGACTGCTAACAGCTATATGACGTGAATTCATCCCAATTTGTGTTTTGGGACGTGCCCGTTTCTGTAATAGCAAAGAAGGCAAAGGGAATGAGATGAGGATGTCATGAAATCACTATACAGGTGCAGCCTATTTATCCATGGATTTGGGGTGGGGGGAACTGAAAGTCACACACACCTTTGCCTCCTTTGCTGGCATCTAGCTCTGTTTCCAGGCAGCCCAAAACACTGCAAAAAGGCTCCACCTCGACCAGGCAGGGAAATAGCCCTGGAGCCATGGAAGAGGTTCCCCTTGTGAAGGAACATTAAGACTCCTGGAGCCCCTGAGGCAGCAGAGAGGCTGAAGAGGGGGAAGGGGGGCAGAAAACCTCCGTAGCCAGAGCACATGCAGCAAGGTGGAGCTCTCTCTCTCTCTCACTTACACACACACACAGGGGCAGGGGCGCTAGTAATAGAGGGGATTGCTTTAAAAAACCCAGAGTGTTTGCCGAATTTCCCTCCCCCCTGAGATGGTGCAGGCAATCACTGACACAAGCAAGCCTTCCCAGCAAGCAAAGCATGAGATTTAGGCTACAATCCTCTCCACACTTTCCTGGGAGAAAACCCCACAGACTACAATGGGACTTACTTCTGAGTAGAAATGCACAGGACTGGACTCTTAAAAGCTCAGCATCCCACCTGTGAAAGGGGGAGACAAAGGAGCAGAGTGGAGGAGAGGGGATTGATAAAAGCTGCCTTAGTTTCCTTCCAGCCCCAAGAGTCAGGCTGCAGCGTATCTGCTCCTGGAATATCTGCTGCAGATACACTGTATCAGCATAACTCAATGGAATTTAGCAAAATGCGTTTTTTGTTAACCGTGTGGAATCATGGAACGGAACTAACGCAGATAAATAGGCTCCACCTGTATTTGCTCTGTTCCTTTTTCTGTAGAGTCTTGTCTGTTTCCCTGTGGAATTATGGGTTTGTCTCATGGTTTGGGGTATTTTTCCTTCTAAGTGCTTCATTTGCATGGCACTTCCTGCTCCTAGGCAGGAAAAGGTGCAGATCAAGTTTCAGGCAGCTGGCACTTGCCCAATCAGAGAGCAGGCTGACATCCTTCCAGCGGAAGGATAAACTCTCAAGCAGATGAACTTTACTCTGAGTAAAAGCACATGTGTGAGATTCTGCAGCACCGTCTGCTAGCCATCTGCATACTTTTCTCTGGTCTTTAGGGGTAAAACAGTGGTACCCAAACTGTGTGTTGTGGTGTCTCAGGGCACTGCAGCAAACTCAACAGAGTGCTACCAGATGTGCCCCGGCGACCTTTTCTTTTGGACTCTCTTGGGTGCCAACATCTTGGATTGCATGGAAGCCCATGAGAATCGTGAGACATCTTGTGTGATCCAAGATGGCAGTGCCCATCTTCCCAGCTCTCCTGAGTGTGGCCATCTTGGATTAGGTGAGATCTTGCAAGATCCAATATTGTGGCGCCCAAGAAAACCCAGAAGAAGAGTCCACTGTAAAGAAGGATGCCTTGACCATGGTAAGTTTGGGAACAGCTGATTTACTTGATGCTTTTTTTTTTTTTTTTTGCCAAAGTCCATTCTTAATTTTCTCTTGTGCATTTGATTTTGTTATCGCCTATTTCTTTTATTAAACTTTTAATACATCTTTTACATTCATACTCTGAGTCTGTCTCTTTTGGGAAGAATCAGTGGATTCTCACATCTCCTCACTCTGTACACACTACTGTGACAGTAATTTTAATAGAGACCCCTGAGGTTCAGTGTTATTCCAGGAGGAGGGTTCTGCCCAAGGAGCCCCTCTAGTGTGCCTTATTGGACTGGTGGCAGCAGATTCAGACTACCAAGGTTTTGTCCTGGTAAGCTGCATGTCCAAAAGAGAGGGGAAGGGAGTGAGCATGCTGAGCACTAGGCATTACTGCCTGGGATCAGCAAGCAGTTGCTGGCAACCCCTCTCTTGGCACTGACAGAGACAAACTTACATGACAGTGAAAAGTAGATAATATGCAATTTCTAGCAAGAGAAGTTTCCCTTTTATCAGAACAAATTGCGCATCAACATCTGAAAATGATGATCTGTCTAAGATAGTTGGGTAAACTCAATACATTTTGTGAAATATTTAATTATGTAGTTTACACATTTTGTACCCTGCTCTGCCACTCGCAGGCGCCCAAAGCAGTTGGCATGTATAAAAATGAAAAAAGAACAGTAAGTAAAACCGTGATAAAACAGCAGCAATACATGCATAAAAGCAACAGTCAAAAGAATGGATGGATAAGAATTTGATAAACAGCCTGGGAAAATAAAAAGACCTTTGCCTGGTGTCAAAATGACACCTGAGTAGGTGACAGGTGAGCTTCCTTGTGGATTCCAAAGATGGGGTACCACAACAAAGGACTTCCATTCACCAGATACCTTAAGGTATCTGGGAGCCTACAGAAAGACCTCTGATAAAGAACTGTACATATGGTTAGAAACACATGGCAGAAGCCACTCCATCAGGCACTGGAGGTCCACTTGAAAGTGAAACTCATTTTACAAACGTTGCATTATGTAAAATATTTTGTGCATTAACCTGCGTGCTACCTGTGGCTCAGTGGAATTTCAGGGGAGGCATTAAAGCAGTATAATAAGACAGGCTGCTGAAACCAACCAAGCAACCAGTGTCATCAACCCAGAATGTATAAAGCAGTAATCTGTTGATTTTATTATTATTATTTTTTAATTAAATCCTCAACAAATTTGCAGCTTCAAAAAGCAAATAGCTCAGGGGTATGTGGAAATGTAATACTCCCTTTAATCCTAATAATCCACGTGGATTTAATGGAACATAATTGATGTTTCCTTCAGGGATAGCGGATGGATGAACGCACCATAGCAGTTGAAGCAGCAGTAAGCAGGGAAGACACATTCCTCTTTGGCCCATTTATCCCCCCTGTTGCTGAAGCTGCAGTCTTATCCACACTTACCTAGGAGTGAGCCCCACTAACTTATAATGGGACCTACTTTTGAGTAGACATGCACAGGATTGGGCCGTAAGGCTGCAACACACACACACACACACACACACACACACACACACACACACACTTATCAGGAAACAAGTCCCACTGCAGTCAGTGAAGTTTACTTCTGAGTAGACATACATAAAATTGTAATGTAATTGAGAACTGTGTTTGCCCTTCTGTGAGGCTGGTTTAGTGCAGTCAGGCAGAAAAGCCTCTGGTCTCTTCTCCCTATCTCTTCCCTTCACTGTTCCAATTGAAGGTTCCTCTCCTTAAAATTCTTCTCACAATCTAAATCACTTCCTTCATCAAACTGTTATTTTGATCAATTTCTCCTTGGTCCAAGCTTTAAAAAAAAAAAGCCACATTGCAAAAAGAAGAAGGAGAAGGAGAAGAAGAAGAAGAATTCTCTTGTTTTTCCCTAAAGGACAAATAAGAAACCATCAGGAGCTCACTTAGGGTGGTTGAATACTGATGCTTGAACTATAGGTATGATACCTGTTTCTCACTCCCCCACCACACAGAGAAGAAGAACTCAGATTAATGTGATAGCATGGAATTGTGTGGTGGGGGAGGCAAAACAGAAGCTATGGAACCTGATGTGCAGATGTGAAACCACCATAAGTGCAGTCCTTTTGAAGTTTAGTGGGTTTCAATAAATCATAAGAGAGAATCCTTTTGGTTCCAGTGCAGTGCCTTTATAGGCACGAGGTAGGAAAAAGAGGAGAAATTGGTTGGGTGGAGATAAGGATGGGGGAAAAGAATAGGCACAAACTGAGGGCCCAATCCTACTTTCTGTTGCTAAGGCAGCCATGCCAACAGGGTGTGCACCCTGTGGTGAGGGGCAGTCACAGAGGCTTCCTCAAGGTAAAGGAATGTTCACTGATGTGGGAAAGTTGGATAGGCTTGGACCCTGAGCAGCAGCATAGCTATACAGGGGGGAACAGCACTAAGTTTGGAAGAGCATCTCAGTGTGCTGTGCAAGCTGCCCCCCCACCGGAGTCATTCCCTGTGGGCGAGAGCAAAGTGGAGGAGACGTTGATACGCCCTGCTGTGCCCCCCTATTGCTACACTACTAGCCCTGAGGGAAAGAGTGGACAGCTTTGGGGTTATAAGAAGAGAATATGGGAAAGGCCTCATCATCTGCCTTTTTTCTACCTCAGAACCTCCTGCAGTTGCACGTCCCCTTCAGTCAAGATAGAGTGTGAAAATGATTTGGAAAAAAAAGAGAAGAAATTAACACATTGCCGTTTTGAGATGCTCGGTACCATCCTTGCATCAAAACCATTTTTCCCCCACTCAGATTATACCTGTGTACAATTTTATGTGCTGACATTATTCATATTCCTGGTTCAGTAACTAACCCTTCCTTAGCTTTCTCTAATTTATATGAAGAATTCCAACTGTGAAGAAATAAGTTTATGTTTGAAGTCAAGATGTGTTCAGCTGCTCTGAAACTGTGTTGTGTTTGCTCACCAGCTTTTGCCCACAGAGCTGTGGAGGGACTGTGCATGAAGCTGGGGGCCTGCCATTGGTATACATCTCCTCTACAGAGTCATAATCCATCGTTCTCCCTGACCAGGGTTGTTGGGGTGATCCTTTCTCACTATTTGTGACAAGGAAATCTGTTGTCCAAGCCCCTTTCACCTAAATGAAAACGTCATGGATTTTGATTTTAGAGTCTAGTTAGATGAGCATCTAATCATGCAACTTGACCTAATGGGGGTTTAAATTTAATTATAAATAAGAAGGAGGGAGCAAAAAGGGGGAAAAACTATGGCAAGGGTAGAGTGGCTTTAATAGTTTTACTCCACTGCAGTTTTCAATCGTGCCCCTCCCCAACATCTCATGTTTAAATTTAGCCAGTGGAAATCTTTTCATTTAAATATGGTGGGGGGGGCGGGGGGGCGGCACTATTAAGCTTCATTTTATTCAGTGAAGCTTTCTCCCAGGTAAGCATGTTTACGAATAAAGCTTACACCCCGGAAATGAAGCTTACTCCCAAGTAAGTGTTTATGTTGCCAAAATGCATTCAAGTATGCAAGGCTGTGTGCTTCAGATTCTGGAATGGTTCTTTCTTTTCCATCAGAAGCAGAAAATCAGCAGCCAGGTTTGATCCATGGGCCCAACTCTGTTTCAGAGAGAGGATAAAATAAGCTTACAGGCATTCGGCTGAAGGACAAAAAGACAAATATCTCCTACTCACAATGCTACAAGTGTCCTATTCTGCCAACAAGCAGTCTTTTTTTCTTCAAAAGAGTGTCTTTCTAGCAGGTTTTTCTGTCTAAAGCTAGCAGGGGGAAATGAATCTTTTATTTGACCATAAAAGAGCTTATAGCACAGTTTCTGTTGCTGGCATGGGGTAGTAAAGGATTTCTTGCTGCTGCAAAAAGCAGGTGATCTGTTATCCACGTAAAGGCCAGGCAGACCATCTAAGAGTATCAGTGACTAACACAAACACCCTGCCAAATGCAGAAATGCCCCGGATATCACAAAGAGCCATGTGGGATAAATAAATAAATATCTGCCTGGGGATTAGGTGTTTAGTAGCATCTTGCAATTTGCAGAGCATTATGTTGAGTCCAAGTGAGAGTGCAGGCTCCTTCTCTACAGCCTGAGAGCAAAATCCATTCCTTCAGCTGTAAACATTATATGGAAGCTTATAGGTTTGCATAAAGCCACTGTAATCCCACAGTATGTTTTCAACAAGCCACAGAGCTTTGGATGAGGACATACAACCTCAGAATACTGCAAATGTGTTTACCACCTTCCTGGCTCTAGTCAAATACAGATCTTCTTGCTTCTTCCACTACAGTGGTTCTCAAACTTTTTAGAACAGGGACCCACTTTTTAGAATGACAGTCTGTTGGGACCCACTGGAGGTGATGTCATTCATTTGAAAGTGGTGTTATGGCCAGAAGTGACATCATCAAGTAGGAAAAATTTTAACACCCCCACAATTAAATTAAGGGCGCAATTCTAACCCCAAATGTTGGTGCTTTCCAGCACTGGCATAGGCGTGCCAATGGGGCATGTGCTGCATCCTGCAGTTGGGTGTCACTCACGGAGGCCTCTTCAAAGTAAGGGAATGCTTGTTCCCTTACCTCAGAGCTGCATTGCCCTTATGTCAGTGCTGGAAAGCACTGATTTAAGGGGTTAGGATTGCGCCCTAAATTAATTAAATAAGGGCACAATCCTAATCTTGTGTTAGGCCAGTGCAAAGGACTTGCCATAAAGCATGTTTGTGCCTCCTTGTGAGTCGCCTGGGCTGGTGCAAGGATGTGCGCCAGCCCATGGAGGCCTCATCCAGCCTCTGCGTCGACCTGGGAAGGGAAGGTTGTGTTAAGTATAAGTTTAAAAATTTATTTAAAATAAAGAACGCTCCTAACTCTCCCAAGCAGTTGCTGATCTGATTAAAAAATTCCCCAAAACATCCTAAAGGCTGCAATCCTAGCCACACTTCCCAGGGAGCAAACTCCATTGACTATCATTGTTAAAAGTATATACATAGCAGCCTGTGAAAAGTACAGAACTGTAACAAATGCAGTCACATACCATCAAGTCATACCATATTAAAGATAAAATACACATTGTAATGAATGGGGACCCACCTGAAATTGGCTCCCATCCAACCTAGTGGGTCCCAACCCACAGTTTGAGAAATACTGCTACTGAGACCATGGACCTGTAAACTCAAATTTATTAATGTTGGCATTCTTCTTCTTGCACTTTTCTTTTTTAGAACATTTCAGAATGATTTCTTTTATTCAAACTGAACTCTTTAAGCATTGTGAAGAGCGAAGGCTATTCTCCTTCAATCTAAATAATGAGTTTTTATTGTGCTAATGTTCAGGTCTTGAATTCTCAACACTGCACAAGTCAACCTCTAGGAAGGCTGCAGCAACAGGACAATTCAAGCAATGACACTATTGCGTGTCATTTAGGTGCACACAGCAATGTACAAAATGTTGTCATATATGCCAACTCTCAGGTGCATTCCTCTTAGACCAGTGACTTCCAAACTTTTTAGCACTGGGGCCCACTTTTTAAAATGACACTTTATTAGGACCCACCTTTTTAATGAGATTTTAAAAAAAGGAGATCTAGAAAGAATTTATTTATTTATTTATAACAACAACCCCAAAAAAGATACTCAAACATTTATCTCCCTATATTTACACGTGCTTGCAAACTGCAGTAGCTCAGTTTGCAAGGAGCAGAACTTTCTGCGGCACAATTAGCAGTTATGTGATTTTTGAAGCGCCTCAGGGCTTGAGGCAATTAGTTATGGTTGGCAACCTTCAGTCTCGAAAGACTATGGTAGAAGCCTACAGCACCCGGTATTCTTAAGTGGTCTCCCATCCAAGTATTAACCAGGCCTAACCCTGCTTAGCTTCTGAGTTCAGACAAGATCAGGCACCTGCAGGGTAATTAGTTATAGGGTCTTTCCATTGCCCAAGTTTTCATTGGAGGCTCCGCTTGGCTGCTATGGGAACCACCAAAAACTGGGTTGCAACCCACCAGTGGGTCCCGACCCACAGTTTGGGAACCACTGTCTTAGACAATATCCTGTTTCCGAACAATGTGAAAGACCAGGTGGTCCAGAAGGAAAAATCCAGGAAGATGAAGGGAGGCCTTGCAGTGAAATTCAAGTGACATTTTTTCCCCTGACACTGACAATTAGCGGCTAGTTACGATATCTATACTGTATACCCAGCCAGCCAGTAATTGCTCTATTGTAATGCATTTTATATTCAACATTTATATATAATTCAAAGCAACAGTGCATGAATTGTTCAGTTGTATGGGAAGCCTAATGAGATATAAAACATTTAAAAATCCATGAGCAATCATAATGGTGCAGATTATTACCATCCAAATAACTTTTGCTGGCTGAGTTTGCTCTACTTGCAATCTGGAGTCTTATCTTTTGGGAATCCCAAATTATAGGCATAACAATGATGAGCCCAGCTACTTGAAACAAAAAAGGATATTTTGGTCAACTGATAATATATGCAGGCATGGAAAATGTATACAGGTTGAGTCTCTTTACTCCAGAGGGTTCTGTTCCGAGAACTCACATGGATGACAAAAATGGCATTAAATCAAATCCATTTAAAAAACAATGTCCCTTTGCTAGGTGATTTAAAAACAGTCTTGCTGACCTTTGTGATTTAAGACAGAGTCATTAGGCAGACAATCAGTCAGTCTCTCTTCAGGAGCTTAGAAAGGCTTCACTCCAAGTCAGCGACCCCCCCCCTTCACCCAGAGCGCAGGGCTGGAAAAGAATGCAAAGTGATTATCTTTCTTTCAAGTGCTTAGGAGGAAGGGACAGGTCACTTGCCTTGGAGTGAAACTGTTCTAAGTGCCTGGAGAGAGAATCAATGGATTGTCAGTCAGCTGCCCTCTCTCGCATTAATGAGGCTATTGTTAAATGACATTTTTCATTTAATTTAAAGGGCCCTTCTCATTGCACTGAGATAAAACTGTGGGTGAAAAATCTGTGGATAATTTGGTTATACTTGTACTGTTGGAGATAGCAGAACTTATTTCTAGACATTGCTCAGGAGAAAACTGAGGCAGTGCTTCTAAGAAAACTGAAGTGATGTCATTAAGCTGGAAGTGACATCATTAAGCAGATGATGGCCAGAAATAGGCAGTTTGTTCTCACACAGAAACTCATTAGCTGCAAATGTTAGTTGGCAACCTTCAGTCTCGAAAGACTATGGTATCGCGCTCTGAAAGCTGCAAATGACAGAAGAGAAAAGGAGCAAATCTTGATCATATTTTCAAGATATGGGAAACCCTAATTACCTTGTGGGCCACCCTTTCGACAGACTGCTTCTGCTGCTGCATCACTTTGTAGCTCTACAGCCGAGAGGTGGTCTGCAAAGTGATGGCAGGTGCAGTGCTGCTGAAAGGGCTGCCCTCAAGACAGTTGAGCTCTCCTAGCACCTCGGCAGCATCTCCTTCTCTGACCCCATTTGGTCTGCCCCTTACCCCATACCATTCCATGCCTTCTGGGGCTCCTTCCATCTCCCCCTTCCATCTCCCCACTCCAGTGCCTTGACAGAAGTGGCACTGCTGAAAGGGTAGCACTGGGAGAACCCAATTATCATGGAGGCCAGATAAAGAACTTCTGGGGGTTATATCTGGCCTGCAGGTTTTATGTTTGACACCCCTGGCCTAGGGTATTTCTCCCACTTGACCATGGATAACAGACTTCCAGCTCTGCCTGACATATAACAGGAGCAAGGCAGACAGATGTTTTGTAGATAAATTGGCTTTTCATTCTGGATTCAGAAAACTAATGCAAATCTGGGCTGTTTTACATCTTGACTTTCTTTCCAGACAGGTGTAAATTGGAGCAGGCCTGCCCAAAGTGCATGAACGTTGCTAGGCAGCAGCAAATGTTATTTTTATATTTTTAAACCCTTACTTCCATTGCAGGCAAACTATGGACATGGAAAGCTAACAGGGGTCATTTTAAAACGTGATTCTCATGCGAAAGCTGATGAGTGCTTATGATACACATTGTTATACAACTTTGGGACTCAGAAAGCATCTCTGTTATGTGTAATGTAACATTTATAGTCTGAATAGTGGTGATGGTTAGAAGTAAACATCCATGCATTTATAGCATCAGCCTGATGGATTCATATGCAGGGCTGGAAAAATACCAGAAATCTATTATTTTTTTTCATCTCTGCTCCCAGGCATAAGACAACAGGAAACCATTTCTTTGCAGTTGTCTATGGAAATTCACAGCCAAATCCTGGCAGGCAGGAGTGCAGAATGGATGGATGCTACTGACTTCTGTACTAAGAATGTCATGACCAGTGATGCCACATGACAACTCACAACCAGCTCAGCTGGTATAGTGGCAATAATTGATGCAGCTATGCTGGCAATAGACACAATTATTGACAGTCCAATCAAGGCAATGTGCACAATTGTCAGGAATGTCCCAGCCTTATCTGACTCATCACTATGGAAAACGGAAATGGTGACCTTGTTACCAGTATCCTCAACTTCCCTAAATCCACCTGAGGCTTGGAAGGAGTATATTACCATTCCCCTTGTGTCACAGTCCTGATAATAATTCATTCCCAGCTGCTCTTAGCTTGAGGAGTGAAGATTCCAGTGGGACCAATGGAAGCTTCTCTCCCATATGAAATGCCTTATATGGAATCAGACCCTTGGCCCATCTAGGTCAGTGGTTCCCAACCTTTAGGAGTCCGCAGGCCACTGAGACAAAAATTGGAATAGCCGTGAACCGCTTGTGGCTGTGGGTGGTCTGGCCTCCACCCTCTCTGGTGGTCTGTCTCTCAAGTGCTCCCCTACAGACTATCAGAGAGGACAGAGAATGGACTGCTAACAGCCACCTCTGACACTTAAGTGGTTGTGGCTGTAGGCGGTCTCCACCCTCTTTGGTGGTCTGTGGGAGATTGCTAGCTCGAAAGACACTGGAAGTGATCAAAGGTGATTTTATTCTTCCTGAGACCTCACGAACCTCTTTCATGGACCATAGGTTAGGAACCAGTGATCTAGGTCAATACTGTTGCCCTGACTGCCAGTGGGCCTCCAGGATTTCAACCAAAGATCTTCCCTCAAAATACCTATGCTATGGTGCAAAGCCCTATTCTGGGTCACGATGCTTACCAGAGGTTGGCAACAGGTGGGGCAATTCCTCCCAACCTCCCTTGAATTAGAGCAGTGGTTCTCAAACTTTTAGTAGCAGGACCCACTTTCTAGAATGAGAATCTGTCAGGACCCACCGGAAGTGATGTCATGACCGGAAGCGACATCATCAAGCAGGAACATTTTTAACAATCCTACCCACGCTTACCCAGGAGTAAGTCCCCTTTACTATCATTGTCAAAGGCATATACATAGTAGCCCATTAAAAGTACAGATCTATAACATTTCCTCAAATGCAGTCACATACCATGGTAGCATCAAGTCTAACATATTAAAAATAAAATATTGAAATGATTGGGGACCCACCTGAAATTGACTTGCAACGCACCTGGTGGGTCCCGATCCACAGTTTGAGAAACACTGAATTAGAGAAATTGGTGTGGGTTGACCAGTACTGAAGGAGTTCAGGGGCTTAGCTTGGCCAAGTGGGTCCTCAAACAGGCATGGGCTTTCAACTGAACCTAGCTGACACTTGATGTTGTTCCTGTTTCCCAGCCCCACCTGAAGATTCCAGAAATACAACTCAGGATCTTCTATATGCAAAGGATGAGCTCTATCACTGGGCTACAGCCCTGGCCAAGGCTAACAGCAGCTTTTGTGGGAAGTGGAGTGATTTCCATCCGGACCACAGCATGAGGCAACAAGACTGAATAATTTCTCTATGTGCCATGGTCCTAACCTTATTCTGCCCCCATTGATCTGCTATTTTAGTTTATAAAAGGCAGAAGTGCTAATGATATGCTTCATGTCTGGCTTAGCCCTCAGTATAACCTACTTCATAGGGTTGTGTGAGGTTCAGATGCAACTCTGAACTCCTTGGAGAGAAGGCAAGATACAAATTTAATTTAAAAATTCATAAACAAGCAAAGCATTTGCTAATTCCCCATCCAGCAGAGAGAAAAAAGATCTTGTTATTGAATGGGTATTTTTCCTCCCAAATGTCATGGCAATCAAAGATTGACTGTCTGTTTCTCCCCTCACTGTGGGTACTGCAGGATGCAGAGCCAGTCAATTCCATTGGACAAATTCATTATTCATACAGTTTCAAAAACCAGAAAAAAATTATCTCTAAAATAAGCAATTACTTCAGTTTCACAGCTCACTGACTGGATGTTTAGAAAGGCAGTTGTTTGCATTGCATTTTTCTTCTTTTGTAATTTGCGCAGGAATGGGTTGTTTACAAAGGAAGCCATAGTATTACACATACATTATACATATATTAGAGAAAAGGAACGTTTCAAGATTATGTCCTTCCATGTACCCAGCTAATAAGCTTGCTCCCTTTTTTTTACAAGGGACAGCAAATGAAAGGCACTGTTTTCTGCAAAACAAATACTGATACAATTGCAGGACCCAACAGAACAATCCAGGCACGGAAACAAATTCTGCCAGTAGATTGTTGTAATTATTGTTGATTGGTGATGTGCCAAGGGCTGCATGAAGGATAACCCCCTCCCACACACACACACACACACACACACACACATATATTCAGCCCCTGCTCTTGCCCCAAGTTTATCAATTCCCTAGCAGTTTATCAGTGTTGTCAGCACTACACAATCCTTGCAACCTGTTCACGGCTTGCTATAGAGGAGGGGTACGTGACCCCAGGAAAGCAGCTCATCCCCCCCTTGCCTCAATCTCTATGGAAACTTGAAAGAAAGGCACTTTTCACATATTCATTTCGCACTCAATACACTACTTTAATTACAAGTACTTACAAATACTGTGAGTGGTAGTTGTCAATTTAAGCGAGACATTCTTCCTTATCTATGTATTTAAACATTTATTAGAACTGCTTTTTGGCTGAAGGCCCCCAAATAGGTATGCAAATTAAAAACACAATACAAAACAACAATCTCAAAAAAAAAAAGCACCATGGAAATATCTCATGGAGCAGCACAATAAACCATCAGCTGAAGCAAAACACTCAGACTCTTGTAACAAAGTACCTGCTACAACATGTAGGTGCACTGTCTAGAAACCAAGGACGATTATTGTCTCCAGAACAATTGTTTTATAAGCCTGAGTATTTAAGAGATTTAATAAGCAGTGACAAGTCATATGATTAATTGCCTGAAATTTCTTTAGCTGGGTGACATATCTTGTTCAAATAACAATTTCCTATTGCAAATTCATGTTCCTAGAGTGAGGATTGGATACCAATTCTAGGGTTTGGCAGCAGAATACCAAATGTGAGTGGGGCACTTGAGTGTCAAGGCAACAATTAAAAACAAAATAACCTGTGCCGGAATTGCAGGAAGGAAATTGGAGTTTGGACCACTCCATATCACATCTCAAATCACAGTGATTGGTTGTGTCGATCCTGCTGTGGGTTTTGACAGCATGCATTTGGGGAGGGAGGGAGGGAGGGAAGGGAGAGAGAGAGAGAGAGAGGGAGGGAGGGAGGGAGGGAGGGAGGGAGAGGATCTATTTCCCTATCCCCAACTACTTTGCATTCCCAGGTCTCTGCTTTGTCTCCCTTCATCCATCATGATCCATCCCTGCCTATTTTGCCATCAAAATGCTGCTCAACACGTCCGCTTTTTACTTAAGCAACTGTGCTTTCTTTCTAGTCTCATGATCTTTGAAGCCAGAGGGCTTCATGTCTTTCACTAGCTTTTAATTACGTTTATTTTTAATTCCAGTCTCAAGTTGCTTTCGATTCTTAGCATATCAGGTGCTTCATGTCCTGGGTGAAGAAAATTACATAATCTTTACAAAGTGACTTGCAAGGAGGCAGAACTACGGGGTCACTTGCTGCTGTTAAAAAGAGAACACAAACTGGCAGCTGAACAATTCTGAAGCCTCAGAAAGCCACTTGCTCCCCATTTAATACAGAAACAAAATGGAGGGAGAGACGCCAAGCTTTTCACCAAGTTGTGAGCTCATAAAGCACATAACCTAGAAGTATACATTTGCATAGCCAAATCAATCAAAACAGGGATTTTCTTATATAATCAGGGTGTGTTTTTTTTAAAAATCCTGATATCAGCTCTACCTTTTCCTTTATATAACTGCACTTTTCTGCAGCATACCTGCCCTCTGCTTGTGGTACTCTGGTCAGGATTCTGTAGCTTTTGATCTGTTTATGTGGGAGGTAAATGGTAGACTAGGCCTTTGGTCAGCAGGGCTCTAACAGTGTTCAGCCACAAGTGAAGAAGGGAAGCCATTTGCCTCAAAATTACTGCAGAAAAACTGAGAGAATCAGAAAACTGAGAAAAACTGAGAATGAGAAAACTGAAAGAAAAACTGAAGAATGAAGTTGCTGATCTCTTGACTAAAATATGCAACTTGTCCCTCAAAACAGCCAGGGTGCCAGAGGATTGGAGGATAGCAAATGTCATACCAACCTTTAAAAAGGGAAAGAGGGCGGATCCGGGAAACTATAGGCCGGTCAACCTAACATCTATACTGGGTAAGATGGTGGAATGGCTCATCAAAGATAGAATCTCAAAACACATAGACGAACAAGCCTTGCTGAGGGAGAATCAGCATGGCTTCTATAAGGGTAAGTCCTGCCTCACGAACCTTTTAGAATTCTTTGAAAAGGTCAACAGGCACGTGGATGCGGGAGAACCCGTGGACATTCTATATCTGGACTTTCAGAAGGCGTTCGATACAGTCCCTCACCAAAGGCTACTAAAAAAACTCCACAGTCAGGGAATTAGAAGGCAGGTCCTCTCTTGGATTGAGAACTGGTTGAAGACCAGGAAACAGAGAGTGGGTGTCAATGGGCAATTTTCACAATGGAGAGAGGTGAAAAGCGGTGTGCCCCAAAGATCTGTCCTGGGACTGGTGCTTTTCAACCTCTTCATAAATGACCTGGAGACAGGGGTGAGCAGTGAGGTGGCAAAGTCTGCAGATGACACCAAACTTTTCTGAGTGGTGAAGACCAGAAGTGATTGTGAGGAGCTCCAGAAGGATCTCTCCAAACCTGCAGAATGGGCAGCAAAATGGCAGGTGTGTTTCAGTGTAGGTAAGTGTAAAGTCATGCACATTGGGGCAAAAAATCAAAATTTCACATATAGGCTGATGGGTTCTGAGCTGTCTGTGACAGATCAGGAGGGAGATCTTGGGGTGGTGGTGGACAGGTCGATGAAAGTGTCGACCCAATGTGCGGCGGCAGTACAGAAGGCCAATTCTATGCTTGGGATCATTACAAAAGGTATTGGAAACAAAACGCCTAATATTATAATGCTGTTGTACAAATCGATGGTAAGGCCACACCTGGAGTATTGTGTCCAATTCTGGGCGCCACATCTCAAAAAAGACATAGTGGAAATGGAAAAGGTGCAAAAGAGAGCGACTAAGATGATTACTGGGCTGGGGCATCTTCCTTATGAAGAGAGGCTATGGCATTTGGGCCTCTAGCCTAGAAAAGAGACACCGGAGGGGGGACATGATTGAGACATACAAAATTATGCATGGGAAGGATAAAGTGGATAGAGAGATGCTCTTTACACTCTCACATAACACCAGAACCAGGGGACATCCACTAAAATTGAGTGTTGGGAGAGTTAGGACAGACAAAAGAAAATATTTCTTTACTCAGCATGTGGTTGGTCTGTGGTACTCCTTGCCACAGGATGTGGGGATGATATCTGGCCTAGATGCCTTTAAAAGGGAATTGGACAAGTTTCTGGAGGAAAAATCCATTATGGGTTACAAGCCATGATGTGTATGTGCAACCTCCTGATTTTAGAAATGGGCTATGTCAGAAGGCCAATGCAAGGGAGGGCACCAGGATGCAGGTCTCTTGTTCTCTGGTGTGCTCCCTGGGGCATTTAGTGGGCCGCTGTGAGATACAGGAAGCTGGACTAGATGGGCCTATGGCCTGATCCAGTGGGGCTGTTCTTATGAGACAGAGGCGATAATCTCACAAGATTAGGGTGGGTGAGAGGGCAATGGTTAAAAACAGGACAGAAGGTAAAGCAACAGTTGACTTGCTTGGTGCTGTGGTGATGTGTGATGAGGTGGGCAGCCTAGAGAGCAGCCAGGATGGGAAACAGGAGAAATGGGTCTGTGGAGAATCCAGCAAGCTGGCTGGTTGACAGGCCAGGTCTAGCAGCCAGGCAGAGACATTTATCCAGGCAAAGGTCTAGTTTGACCCAGAAGCTTTTATCATAGTTGATTTCATAGCATCTGAGTTTAGGTGTTCTCCTCTTGCCAGTTGCGTGCCTGCCATAGTCCGGGGCGGGGCAAAAGCCCCAGGTACCGGCTGCTGGGACCCTGCGGAAGCCTCTCTGAGGCTCCTGACAGGGGCGGAAACTGTGCTTCTGGTTTGCCAGAAGCATGGTTTATAGCGCCAGGGAACCTGACAGAGGTTTCCCCGGCGTGGGAGGAGGTCATGCGAGGCTCCATGAGCCTCTGGTGAGTGGGGGGGGGTGGATTTCTGCCTGGGAGGGGCGGCCATAGCCCGCGGGATGGGGCACCATTGTGGAGCTTTGCCCCGGGCGCGGGGCTGCGGAAGTCTGCCGCTGCTTCTTGCATACAGGCAACCTTTGTGTTTGGGGATATACTATTTTATTTAGCTGTGTTCATGTATTTCCCCCTCATATTTATACACTTAAAATAAAAATAGTTAAGTGGGGCGGGGGGAGAAAGATCTGTAGTCAAAGCAGTAGGCAAAGAAAGGCTGTTGAGCACTTACTGGTACGTTGTTGGGCTGACATTGATGCGGCGCGGATGGCTTCCCGACTCAAATTTGCTCGCTAGGGTGACGTTGTTGCCAAAGAGACAGTATCTTGGCATCCTTACACCAACAACTCCAGCCAAAACAGATCCTGAGTGAATCCCTATCCTCATCTGGTAAGAGACAGAGAAGGAAAAAGAATTCTTAATCAGTATCTTCTGTCACAGCGAGCATCATTGGGTCATTCTTAAGAACTCAGTGCAATGTAAATTAAAAGGGTGTAGTTATCACACATTTAGATGGCTGTGAGTTTTTACACATTTGCACTGAAGCATAGTTCAGATAAAGTGTGGAGTGCAAGCACACCTATATTTCAAGGCAGTGGGACACTTGCAGGCCAATACAACGCAATTCTTCAAGTGGCGATGCAGCTGTGCCAATGTCATGCCTGCTACATCCCGTGGTGGAGTTTAAGCCTCTAAGGCAGGGGTGCCCAAACCCCGGCCCTGGGGCCACTTGCGGCCCTCGAGGCCTCCCAATGCGGCCCTCTGGGAGACCCCAGTCTCCAATGAGCCTCTGGCCCTCCAGAGATTTGTTGGAGCCTGCACTGGCCCGACGCAACTGCTCTCAGAGTGAGGGCGACTGCTTGACCTCTCGCATGAGCTGTGGGATGAGGGCTCCCTCCACTGCTTGTTGTTTCATGTCTGTGATGCAGTAGCAGCAGCAAGGGAAAGGCCAGCCTTGCTTTATGCAAGGCCTTTTATAGACCTTGAGCTATTGCAAGACCTTCATTCAACCATATAAGTTCATCTTTAATATATTCATTTATGTAAATCTATGTGAATTTATTCAAATTTTAAATTTAAATTAATTCTTTTTCCTCCGGCCCCCGACACAGTGTCAGAGAGATGATGTGGCCCTCCTGCCAAAAACTTTGGGCACCCCTGCTCTAAGGCCTTTTCAGGGTAAGGGAACATTGCCTCAAGCCTGCCAGGTCTATCTGAATGCTGCAAGTCCATCAAACAGTAGAGGAAAAAAGAAGAGGTCTTGAAGAATATATATAAAGCAGTGGTTCCCAACCTTTAGGAGCCCGCAGACCAACTGAGGCAAAAACTGGAATCATCATGGACCACATGCAATGCCAGCTGTGGGCAGTCTGTTCTCCACCCTCTCTGGTGGTCCATAGGGAAGCATCTCCCAAATGAGCATTTCCCCCATGGAACACCAGAGAGGGTGGCGAATGGATTGCCCACGGATGCAGCCTTCAGCGTCTCCATCCTCTCTAGTGGTCTGTGGGGAAGCATCTCGCAAGTGAGCACTCCCACACAGACTACCAGAGAAAGCGGAGAATGGACCACTTGCAGCAGCTACTCCAGTGCTGGCTGTGGACACTCCATTCTCCTCCCTCTCTGGTGGCCTGTGAGGGAGTGCTTGCTTGGCAAGCTGCTGGAAGTGATCAAAGGTGATTTTTTTTCCTGAGACCTCACGGGCCACTTCTCAGGTTCCTGTGGACCACCTGTGCTCCATGGGAACCAGTGATATAAAGGATGCACTTAAATAGTTAACAACAAAACAAAGCAGGCTTACAAGAAAGAACCAACAGATAAATAAGCAGAGTAACAAAATCAACACTTGAGGACATACAGCTCTTGAGAGAGCTACCACACAAGGGGGAATCAAATCTCTCAGAGTCCCTTGTACAAGCATGTTGTCTCTCTAACAACTAGTTGTTAGCCTGGGGAAACAATTGTATGCACACTTTCTCAAGAGTAAGCTCCATTTGACATAATGGGAGATACTTTTGAGTAGGCGTGCCTAAGCTTGCACAGCTGTATTTTGAACAAACTGAATTTTCCAAGAAATCTTTTTTCTAAGGCAGTCCAAATGAAGTCCATCACAATAGTCTAATCTGGAACTTGCCCAGGCACAGATAACTCTGGCAAGGCCGTTCGGCTTCTTGGGATTCCTGTGACTTTGTCTCCTCTGTACTGCAATCAGGCCCAGGAACATGTCATTCCAATTTCAGGTGTGCTGTTCATGCCACGGCCGTTCTTCCAGCCTCAGTTGAAGCAAGAGTGTGGCAACCCTGCAGCCTAAGTACACTCGTGTAATTGTCAGGCATGAAAGTGTATTACACTGGACTGGAAAAACTGGAACACCATCAAAAGACCTTCCGACATGAATGGCTACAGAAAGGAATTAAATTTGTTTGGACATGCTTCAATTACTGTGTTTCATTTGCCTAGAAAACGGTCTTCAGGAACAGGAAATATATTCCTTGCTTGGACTTGTTCTCAGTAGGAGAGCTATGATCAAGGCCTGAAGTCCCCTGGAGACTCTGGTTTGGCTCTCTTGCTGGTGTCATGTGGAACCATCAGCTGTGCCAGCTGTCTTGCTGAAGTACACTTGCTTTCTGCCTGGGGAACATGAGGGTGTGGCCTTAAAGGACGGATCTGCTTCGTGAGCGCTCCTAGTTTAGCAGCTTTTTGTTCTCTTAATGTTAATTTCAACACTGGGCATTGACACCGCACATTCTTACTGCCCCATCCAATGCAGGCTGCCCGTTCCACAGTATAGCTGTGCTAAAATGGCCACTGCTGTATCCTGAGGGGCAAGGAAGGCAGCCGGAGGTCTCCTCAGGGTAAGGGAACATTTGTTCCCTTACCCCATGTTGGGCCCTGGCAGCTCCTATAGGTCAATTTGGATCTGCGCCAGCTCACACCAGTGTAAGGCTTTGATGAACGGGAGGAGGGATAGGATGTGGCAGCAGTCTCTGCTGCTGTCCCTACCCTGTCTCCTGGCCTAAACCACCCTGGGCCGCCACCCCCCCCACCCAGTTACACCCCTTTCCTGCACCTGTTTTCCCCACCTCCATGCTGCCTGGCAGTTTCACTTATCCCGGTTGCCAGGATCAGCTCCAGCATCAGCGGAGGCCTGCCAATAGAGGCCTCTCTGCCAGTTGCATTGGTCTCCATGCAGCCGCAGTGTGCTTTGCAGGAGATTGGAGACCATGTGTGCACCTGTTCCACCTGCAGGAGCTGGCTTAGATCGGGCTTTTAGAACTGAAAGTATTGTCTCAGTAATCCATACAAGGATTAGTTCAGTGGTTCCCAAATGTTTTAGCACTAGGACCTACTTTTTAAAATGACACTCTATTGGGACCCACCTAGGTGTACTAGACTTTTAAAAAAGGAGATCTAGAATTTATTAATTTATTAGTAATAATAACCAGAAACAAGACCCTCAAACTTTATCTCCCTATATTTACACATGATTGCAAACAGCAGGAGCCGAGCACTTTGTAGGGCAATTAGCAGCTCCCATATCGGATTTTTCAGAAACAAAACAATTATTATTATATTATTATTATTTTCTACAAATACTTTTGTAAAGTTGGTTGGGTGAGCTGTGTTTCTGTTTTGTATCTCATCGTGGCATACTCATGATCTACTCTAGACATGTGCCTTATGAAAAATTCTTTAAAAAAAATTGCATACTCATTTTCAAAGTTTATATTCCTGCGCATTGTCCAGTGACAATCCTTTTTTTGCAAAGCGTTGTCAAACATGCCTTTGGATTATAGCCAAGCATGGGTGGAAGGAAGCTAAAAACTACTTTAAAAAACAGGATTTCAGAGATAAAACAAAGATATATAATTACACAAACACATTTATATAAACACAGAGACAAATGTTCACTATCTTTAACTCTAGTAAATTTCCCCTTCGGTGATATGATCAGATCTCTGGCGATGGAGAATATTAACAAAGTTGAAACAAATTTTCAGAAGGGAGGAGAGGCACTGAATATTGACATCCTAGGAAGTGTACAGAGTTCTGTGTGATTATGCATAGCTGTTTCAAAGAAAACCAAAATAGTCCAGGGACTTGGGCCTTTGTGGGCATGTGTCACATCTTCAGGTGCCGGGGGATCTTGCAGTAGGTCTCAAAATGTCAGCATGCAGGGGATAAAGGGCACAAAGAGACAACTCTTCAAGTGGCGGCTTTCTCATGGCTGAGTTGTTCTGTGAAAGCTGGCAAGTTTCTCGCCTCCTTCAAAATAAGGTCATCTATCTCACTCAGTGTTCCCAGAAACAGAACAATTTAAATGCGCTGTTCATAAAACTGGAGTCCCTGAGTATATGAGACTGAAATAATTGCACAGACTTCTCCTCTTGCTCCACCTCCATTTCCCTTCCCTTCCCCTGTTGCCTACCTTGTGTCAATGTCTCTGCACTGTGAAACCCTTGGCAGGGACCAGTTTTCTCATTTGTTAAAACTCAAGTACATTGACGGTGTTACGTTAATCATTAATAATTGGAAGTCTGACAGTCTAGCAGGTAGGAGCTAGTGAGAGCAAAGGAGATTTAAAAAAAAAAATGATAATAGAATCTTTCCAAGAAAAGATTCAGGCAGGATGAAAAAGCAAAGAGCAGCATATCTGTGCATCCATGTAGTCGTTAAGAGTGGTTAAGAGAGTGAGGGAGGTGGTGCTGCCTTAAAGATGGTGGTAATTCACTCCTGAAAAAGACCTTGCTAAATCTTACCATGCTGGATAATTTCATACCAGTGTCAAACCTCCCTCCTAAGATAATTCACTCGAAGTGCTTTAAACATCACAAGTGCTAAGCACTTTTGTGATAGTTGGATGTGGACTGTAAGTGTGAATGGTTTGTCTAGGAACTTTTTGTTGGTTGGCCTCTGCCTGGATAACATATTGGGAGGGTTTTGGGGAGAGAGTGGTGCCACTATTAAGAGGCTGACAGGTTTGGAAAGATGGTGGTGGAGATTGGTGTGGCCATCATAGGGGTAGGAAGATTACGGCCTAGTCTTAAAGAGGGCCTACGGCTGCAGATCCCCCAGTCTGCTGCCAGAAGTCCTCTAATGGAGGCACAAATGTTCCAACACCGCCATGTGTGTTGAATACACTGGTAGAAATGGCCAGAGGCCCCACGCACATGGACCTAGCCCACTTCGGAGCAGATCATGTGCTGGTGGGGGTGAGATGTGGGTGGTTCAGAGTGGAAAGGCCAGGGGCAGTTCAGGGCTGGAGGGTCTGGGTCCCAGCAACAGCAGCATATGCTGTGGTGCTGTTTCCAGCCCAACATACCCTTGCCTCTCCTTGAATGCACACCAGCAAAATAGCTGACACAGATCCAAAGAGATCCACTGATGGCCAGGAGACCTATGGCCAGCATGGCTGCATGGTGGAAGACACTGGGGGAGAGTAGTGGGCTCTCAGGTTTAGATGGACCATCCTTCTTCAACAACTGTACATACACTACAAGGAACAACTGTAAATACGGGGGGGGGGGTGACACACATGCAGTGCTAGAAAAAAATATTCTCTACTAAGGCTGAAACAGTTTAGTCCACCTTGGTGATGTGATGATGCTGGCAAAGGCTTACAATTCTATAAGCTATAAAATAAATTCCTGTTTCAGATTTACTGCTTTCTTCAAAGTACTAACGATTATTTTCCTGTATTTGAACATAGCTGGAGCTCTTCTGGAATAATAAAAGTGTAAAAGATGTTTACGATCTAAAATCCTGATGAACTTTCCTTCAACTGAAGTGGGCATATTATTTATTTTGACAAAAGCCACACCAAGAAGGGGAGAAAAGAACAACCCCCGGGAGACTGGAAATGTTAATAGGATGCAAAAGACATAACTCAGAGCCCTGATTAATAAAATAATTCCATTAGGATGGAGAGGAAGTCTGTCATATATATATTTTTTGCCATCTGAATGCATGAATCATAATAAAACATTCTCCCACATTTTAAATATGCATAACATAAGCAAGTAAATGATTAAAAATATTCAAATCTGAAATGAAGGGTTGCCAACACTAATTGGTCAAGCTTGGTTTATGAACATTGATGAATCTGCACACATTTTCATTCCATTTGTTAAAAGCATTCATAGATTCTTTCATTAAAGTAGAAGAGACCCCACCGTCTTTTGCTCCCGTCTAGGGCCCAGGGTGCCCTACGGTGCATATAAGTGTCCTTTCCGTTAAAGTGAATGGAGAAACTCATGCACAAAGATAACTCTGGGAGCAGTTTCAGATGTAATTCTAAATCACAGCGGAACACTATGGGAATTAGCTCTGCCAGCTCATCTGAATAAACTAGATTTAAATCTGGGATAGGGTTGAAGCTCAGTGGTAGAGCATATTCTTTGCACTGAAAAGTTATCAGGTTCAATTCCTGACATCTCCAAGCAGGGCTGTGATAGACAGAGCATGAAACCCTTGCTAGCCACTGCATACATTATAGATCAGTGGTCTCCAATCGGTGACACTTGGCTCCTGGGGGTGGTGTGGCAAATCTGCAGGGGCATTATGGGATGCTTGCCACCCAGCAGCGAACACCCAACATGACCCTGAAAACAGCAGTAAGAGACTTGGCTTGACAGGCAGAGCTCCATGAGTGAGGTGTCAACTGCTGGAAGGACCCACCTGCTGTGAGCCTCTTATCACTGTTTTCAGGGTCGCTTCAGGGTCTCCAACCTGGAAGTAACTAGCGATGATGTCATTGTGTCACACAACATGCATGGGCAGGAGGTCTGGTCTAGAGGGCAGGAGGTCTGGTCTAGAGGGTAGAGCCTCCATTTGCCTGAAGATAACATCCGAAGGTCGCCAGTTCCAGGCCACCAGCACCGTGCGACCTTGAAGCAGCTGACAAGCTGAGCCGAGTTATTCCATCTGCTCTGAGCGTGGGAGGATGGAGGCCAGAATGCGAAACCAGATCAAGAAAGTAAAATCTGAATGTTGTGGTTCTTGTAAGATAGAACATTCTTTCAAAATTGTAAAAATCCCTACGGGGTTTAATAAGCCTGCCTATGTAAACCGCCTTGAATAAAGTCTTGAATAAAGACCAAGAAAGGCAGTATATAAATACCTGTATTATTATTATTATTATTATTATTATTATTATTATTATTATTGCCACATACATCTCGGTTCTGAGCACTGTGCCTGCTCAGAACAGGCGGAGGTAAGTTTGGGAAGCAATGGGCTAGATGAACAAACAATCCAATTCCATATATGACACCACCTTATGTTCAACAAACCAAAGGCCCCAGAGTATGCACATAACGTTCTGCTGTGGATGTGGAAATCTTCTTGTCTCGTGTGGGAGAGGAGAAGGGAGAAGGAATGTGCAATCTGACAGCTCAGAGAGACTTGTTCTCATAGGGCTAACCTGTGGGTCAAAATTAAATCTGAACTGGACCAGTGTGCACATACTGGAGTGGAATCAACCTTGGGAATTTTACATATCTCATATTTTTTCCCCCATGGAGGTTAAGGCTGTGCATATTTGATTCTCAGACACTGATCTCAAATAGGGCATGGTTCAGACCATGCTCAGTGTATGTTCCTTCCTTCGTTCCTAAAATGAATTAAGGGGAAACCTGGTTAGCATGAATGAAGATGTAGTTAATTAAGTTAAGGCAAACAAAGGAGGCACTAGGCAGACCTAGTGCTGGAACAGTGTTCATTCTTATAAGTAGTTGCAGATTTACAACCATAATTTGTAATGTTATGTTTACAGTGTTATGACTACACTGGCCCTGTGAAGACATCATCAACTCCAGTACCTCAGTGGAGAAACACAAATGACTGCGCCAAAATGTTGCACTCACTATGAAAATTCATTAACCAATGAAAATTTCCACTGAAAATGCTCATCTGCATCATTTTAGGAAAGGCCATAAATATTTCGTTGAAGCACCTGCATAGCAAATGAGAGCAGCTGTGAGCGCAACAAACTAAATTTCATCATTACTAACTGATTCCCTAACAGCCAGCCTTGCTAATCAATTTGTTTTCACACCAGATACAATTCAGTTAATTGCTGAAAATCTAAAGCTCATGAGGATTGTGTTTTGGACCCCTGCAGATTTAAAAAAAACAAACATGTCCCAGTCTCTTCTCTTTATGTAAATAGAAGTTCATTTTCTGAAAAGATAAAAGGATTAAAAAAGGCATCCTATACAACTGTAGAAATGGAAGAAGGGAAGCATACTAACAGCTCCATGCTATTGGCTGTTTACACTCCCAGAACAAGTGTTCCAACAGCGTAAACAGTTTTATGGCTGTCACAAATGCAACAGTGCCAGTGAGCTCAGCCTGACCACAAAAGGCAGCTGAGTTAGCGCAACGATGGACAGTAGACGATAGCTGACATTGGTAAGATTGCGCAGGGGTTGGGAGAGTGGTGGGGAGTTTGTAGAATGGGGAGGGAGTGGCCAGAACAGGGAAATGACAAGGGGGGGGGATGGATCAGGCCTAGGAAGGGGGTAGGTTCAGTGGTAGCAGCATTCACCAAATCCTAACCCCCTTCCTGGGCCTTCCCTTCCCAGGCCTGAAAAATTGCCTTCAAGGATGTGGATCTCCAAACTCAGTGTTAGAAGAGTGGTTCTCTAGTTTGGTCTGAAGATCACCAATTGTCTGTGTGCAGTTACTGATGGTTGCTGAAATGCCAATGAAAAGAGGGAGGGAGGGAGGGAGGGAGAAGAAAAACTGGCAGGTTCTTTTCAAATTTCCACCACAAGCTGAAGAGGCTACCCCTGTTCAGCTTACCTCTTCAGCAGTCAAATGTTCAGCAACCATGAAGAACATTTAGCAGCTGTCTAGCAGCCATAATGAACATTTGCAGAGAGAAACCTATAGCTGTGTGCATGGTTCTCCTCCATGCATTCAAATAACTTTGTTGGATCAGCCTGCCTTGAACCAGTACACTTGAGCACTATAAAGCAGAAGAGAGAGAGAGATTTCTCTGGGAAGTCCAAAAAAAGGGGGCCCATTTTCCTCCCTCCCTATATGAGCCCCAAACAACACTACAAGACTCAGGTTGGCTGAAGCCACAAAAGGAACACTCCTTTTAGGGGCTGGTGTTACACCACAACATTTTGTTGCTGGCCCCTACTGCACTGGTATAAAACATATTGTTTGTACAGCAGGTCGCCCTATAGTGGTTGCCAAGTAAACAAGACAAAAAACAAATCAACCTGGAATTTTCCAAGGTGCATTCTATAGCCTGAAATTGAAGGATATATTTTCTTTACATTTGGAATGGCACTTGTGAAATAAATGCTTCACACTGTTTTTCCACCTTGGGCTTTAATATTTCATTTCTGTCTGCAGTTATTAGAATACCTTTAACCTCTCCTAGTGCAGCCAGCGGATCTTAATCTAGGCACAGTGCCCAAATCACCATAACAAGCTGTTATTTAATCACCTGATTTATGATTAGATGTCGCTGTGTTAAACCATTTTAGCCAGCAGCTTGCCTATTAAGGCAATTATATGAATTTTTTTTAAATTTCATGTTTTTAAGTTTGATTAGGATAATGAAAGTCAAACACAAGGCACATGCATCTAACGATTAATAATGTCCCAATCTCTAATCACTGGCGGATGTCATAATCCTATCATTTCCATTAAGGAGCTTATTTCTACATTCCCAGCAACGCCACAACAACACTGACCTCTCTCCACCACTTGTTCAGAGGTAAAGAAAATTTCAACTGGCATCGGTTTTTGTTCTTAATTAGGGCTGGAGTTCCTGACATGTATTACGAGCAAGGGTGAATCAAGGAAAGTATATTAAAAGTTAATAAAAGAGAGAAGGATGGGACAGAGAGTGTGAGCGATCACTCCTTCTCTTCCCTCCCTTTATCCAAATGCCTTACTATAAGTGACTGCAAATAACAAATCTATACTGTAAATTGTATTTAAAAAACATGTAAAAAAAATTGTACTTCTGGAGTTTAGGGCCCAAATTTTACAGAGCTGATGCAGCTGCGCCAGTGGGGTGTCCCCTGCATCTTGTGGTGGGGGACAGTCACAAAGGCCTCCTCAACATAAGGGAACATTTACCCCCTAGTTTGCGGCTGCATTGCAGCTGCACTGGGACTAGAAAGCTGGATAAGATTGGGCTCCTAGCCAAAGAAAGAAACTCATAGCCAGGAACTGACGTGGGAAGTTCACAACTTGAAACAAGGACATATTGCTTGGAATAAGAAGCACTGGAATTTTGCTGAAGACCTTGGTAGTCATTTTCCATATAAGCAGAACCAAGGAGAAGTTGCCCTTTTGAAATAATTCTCAATAGTCCTCCACCGTGAGGAACAATCTATATAGCTATTGTTCAGTAAATTTATGCCAGAAGGGTAGCCATGCTACATCTGTTGCCTCAGTCTGCATTGTGGGGTTGATGGGCAGGTCAGGGTGGACTGACTGAAGTGAAGGTTATTTAGATCTCCAAGGAAGAAAAAAGCAGATTTAAATCACTGATTGAAATACATTTTCTCATTATAATGTATCTTATTTCCTGCACAATAATTGGCTATTGTGATTAAAATATGTTGGTTTGCAACTAGTTCAGTTCAGTTCAGTAAGACCTTCATTGGCATAAAGGTTTGCAACTAAGCAGAGTCCTTATGTAATCTAGGAGCTTTAGGCTGCAATCCTATGCATGCTTAACACTCCCAGTTAAACTCAAAGGTGCTTACAATATCTTTCTTCTGCTTCTTTTCAGACCTTGAGAACTTTCGGAACAGGGAGCCATTTGTTTGATTTTCTCTGTAAATCACTTTGCAAACATTTTTTGTTGAAATCAGTATATAAATATTCTTAATAATAACACAGGCCAACACACATTTTGCTTCCTTAAACATTACACCAATTCCTGGGTATATTTGGGGTGCCGATTCCAAAAATGGCATCCGTTTTGCCCTATCATGTCTAGTTTTGGAGACACGGCATAGCCTCTTTAGTGAATGGTTCAAGCAGCTTCCTCATGAGGAAGTTGCTTGAGACATTTACTAAAGAGGCTATACTATATCTCCCAAACTAGAAATGATAGGGCAAAACGGATGCCATTTTTGGAATCGGCACCCCAAATTCATATCAAACCATCATAAAGTTTGGGAAAAAACTTTTCTGACCCTCAATTTTGTAGGCCTGTGTAATAAATGTGACCCTGTGGCATACTTCCAATATCCATCCTCAGTCAGGCTCAGTCGAACAACTGTAATAAAGTGAAAGACTCCTACTGGCGCCAGTGAGCACTGCAAATAGAAATATAGAATATAGAAAGCAAATTCCAGGGCTCATTGTGCAATCTGCAGTGCAAGTTTTGTTTCAAATGAGGGTGAAAATATAAATGTGAGCTCAAGAGGAAAGATGTATTATTTTTCATTTTTGTCCAAATCCCCCATAGAGTTGCACTTTCCCAATGTGTTCCAAATTGTCCTGGAATCCTGCAAGGGAGGGAAAGTGGAAAGGCAACTTGGGTGAGGGATTAAAAATGGCAACCAACAGGTTAAGCATCACCTTATATCCTTTGCTACTCCATTCCAATTTTCAGCTTCCAAGCACTACTTTTCAAGTGCTACTTTCATTAAAAAATAAAACACCCAAACCTGTTGAGGCTTCCTTATATGCAAATACAGTTTGCCCCTCAAACAACCTTCTCCCTCCCCAGAAGCATGACAGGAAGCTGAACTAAATCAATGTACTTGGGCTTCAGCCAAAAACATCCTGACCTGATTTCCCAGCCTATGGTCAGCTATCTTGTTAGCCTGTACTCCAGAAGCACAAAATAAATATAGAGATTAGACTGGAGTTAATGCAGCACATTTTCTGGAAGAAAAAAAAAAATAGGGACTTTGTGCAGAAAATTTGGTGATAGAAGATGGCATGGCTTGTCTTTGGCTTCCCTATTTGCTTGTGCTCTAAGGCCACCCTTTAAGGCCACTAAGTGGGCAAAATTGGCAGCTTAAAGGACCCAGATGTCTCCCTTCACTTCACAACAGGGCTATGGCCATCATGGAAATTTTCACCTCCCTGGATTCTCGCCTGAATTTGCTCCATACGGACCACTGTCTGCTTAGCCCTGTCTCTTCCTAGAAGTCATTTTCTTTTATTGGACTGATTCTTAGTTTATGTCAAAAATTTATAAACATATATTTCTACCTAAGAGGAACAAGTTAATGTTTCCTGAATAAATACTACCTACAGTTCAGAAGATTTCTTGATGCCCCTGTCCTGAAGATCACCTAGAAAGTTTCTGACTCAGGTTAGTTTTGCACAGAGTTGAGCATTTGATTGGACCAAAAAGATGTGGTCAAGTGATCAATCAAATATTGCTCAAACATTGCCAAATCATTATCAAGTTACAAAGCACGAACTTCCTTAAACCAGCAAAAAATATTTTGGCTTTCCCCAATTTCATCATCTAATGTCTCACGTTACAACAGCATCTCATGTGTTGAACGGCGATAACTCTGATAACACAGCTTTTTTTTTTTTACTGCTGTTTCACTACAGAGTATTTTTTTCCGTGGGTTGACTGACAGCTATTATTGCCAATGGGATCAGCAGATTTAGGCCAATCAGCCCTAGTTTCCTTCAATTACATTTTCTACAGCGCTGTTTCAGACAGTGCCCATCTTTTTCAGGACCAGATCCCCGACACTGCTGGAAGTATTACTGTTCTTTAAGTAGTACCACAGATCTTTCAACAACTGTTTTTCTAGAGAAGGAACCAATCCCTCATAAGTGTTTTCCATAATAATGTAAGAAATGTTCCTGCTAGACAAGACCAAAGGTCCATCTGGTCCAGCACTCTGTTTACCATAGCAGCCAACCAGATGCATCTGAGGAATTCAGCAAACAGGGTACGTAGAGAGACAAATAAAGAACGCTGTGTTTCCCATGCATTCCCATGCGGGAACATGCAGGGCACACTGCTGTTGAACCTGTAGGTAGCATTTAGCCATCATGGTTGGTGGCTCAGATAGAACCGTCTTCCACAAGTTTGCCTATCCACTTTGAAGCCACCTAGGCTAGCTTTAGAGCACAGACAGCCTACTCTCACAAAGGTGGTACTACCCGGTTCCTGCAGCAAGCAAAAGCAAGACGGAGTCATGGGCGGTCCTAGCCACAGGATGACTGCTTGTGTCCCTTCCCCAAGATGCCTGCAGTTACAGCAGTTGGCCAGTTGGAGAAATTCTGCTCTGCCACCAGGTTTGCCCCGCCCTCACTGCAGTTCCCCTGTTGTAAAATGGGTTTCGGCAACGCAAATAGTGCTCTCCGGTGGTCATTTTAGGAGCACTGTTGCAAACAGTGGTAGTGCAGAATGCTTGTTGACAGACCCAGATAGCTAAGTTGGATGGCAGCATAGGCAGGGGTGGGTGGAATGGCAGGGGTGGGACAGAACAGGCAGGGGTGGGACAGAACAGGGAACAGACAGTGTGGGAAGCAGGGTGCATCAAGGCCAGGAAGGTGGCAATACTGATGGCAGCAGGTCCGCCAATATTCTATCTCCCTTCCTAGCCATGATCCGCCTTTCCAGGTCCACTGGCTCCAGATCTGAGCAAGGGAGTGAGCCTTACCTCTGGACAAGGGAACAAATGCTTCCTTATAGGAGACCTCTGGAGCCTGAAAATCCCCAGCAGGATGCAGCACTCACCCCATTTGCACAGGGGGAATTAGGTCGAATTGGGCTGTAAGTAGTCCTCATTTCCACTTTTGCTACCAAAGGATACCATAACAAATCACCATACACACTGACATTCTTAGCTCCTTGGAATATTTGACGGTGGAGCCATTTTGCAACTTTTTTCAAACACCTGTACTCTGACACATATATACTTTGGACAAAATACAGGCATGAGTGAAGAAGGACACAAGGCCTTGTTGGTTCTCAACCCAGGGAGTTGCACAACCCCAAGAGGGCATGCAAACTGTAAAGAAAGAGTCACATCTAAATCACTGTGCTGAACCAGTATCTATCTATATGCCCAGTGGATATATGCAGGAGCTTCCTATGAGACAAGGCTTCAACATTAACTTAACATCCAAGACTGAACTGTAGCAGCCATTTCAAAGAACAGAACAGGAAATTCCATACAAAACTTCCTCTGAAAAAAGCGTATGTTGCTCCTCTAGCTGAAACACATGAAATTTTATATGACCTATTTTTGGCGGTGAGTATGTTTTTTATGTTGTGGCAGACTCCTCTGAGAATGGAGCTTACTGAGGAAATGATGACTTTTTTTTTAAACTACAGCTCCAAGGTCCATAAACTCAAAAGTCTCTCTCCAGAATCAGATAATTTATATGTAAGCAAATCTAAAATATGAAGGAAAAAAATAAGCATGTGGTTTGTTTGTTTTTTTCAGGATCATCGAGCTGAATCACAACAGATGCCTTCCAATTAACGTAATTACCAAGATCCAGAGCTATGCACGTACATGGGGTTCCCACTATCAACTACATCAGCCATCTTCAACATTTTTCTTCTCATGGCACACTGACCTCGTCTCTATGGTCATCAGCTCAAGGACACTATTCTGAGTTTTGCAGCTCTTTTTCTAGGGCAACTGTCTGTAGTAACGGATTGTCTGTCCCGCTTCCTCTGCCGGCAAAATCTTGTATGTTGAAGCTTACATACAAGTAAACCATCATGCACCCATGTGTTCCATAGGTCTTTCAACCCCAGTTGAATTAATCTGATTAAATCATCGGATGGAGAAATTTTCCAATCACTGGTTTAAGTTGTCTCACTTTCTTCACCCCTGAAATCACTTCAAGCGATGCCTGAAGTTCCTACCTTGAATTACTTTTGCCCCATTTTTGATTAAGAGAAAAGGTCTGAACAGAATGTTGGAGTCTCCCTAGTTCCATTCCCAATAATGTAAGCTTTGCTTTATCTCGAATATTCCATGTTTCACAGGAAAGGAAGCAGAAATATTTAAGTAGCCTGCCTGGATATTTATTTATATAGCAGGAAAAGCATTTAACTTCAGGTTATTCAAGCATTCTGAAGCCACTGGGCAATGATTTTCAGCTTGTCAGCTTCAACCTCAAGGCCAAGCAGCATCTTCCATCATGCAAAACCTCAATTCAACTCCTAGCTGAGCTGTATGGATTAGCCGATCCTCATTTTTAAAGAGGCACTTTTATTTTGGCACTGAATTTGAAGCTATCTTTCTTTCAGTGAGGTTGAAGACATATTTTGGGGTAGAGTTTTTGAGAGGATGAAAATGTTCCATGAAAATAAAGAAGAAGGGAGGCCAAACTGTCTCCTTGGACACGGGGAGCAGGAACAACTAGGGAAGCTCAGCAGGGTGGACCTTGAGACATTGCAGGGATATGTGGCTGGAATTTTTTTAAACATTTAGATGTTTATCTCATCCTATCTAATTAGCCTGCTCATCAAAAGTGTTTGAGAAGAGTGTGCCACAAGCTAACAAAACTGGCACTGAGGGCCACAGTGAGTCATGGTTTGCAACCTTCAGTCTCGAAAGACTATGGTATAAGCCTACAGCACCCAGTATTCCCAGGTGGTCTCCCATCCAAGTACTAACCAGGCCTGACCCTGCTTAGCTTCTGAGATCAGACGAGATTGGGCATGTACAGGGTAATCTATGTTAAAAAAAAGAAAAAAGAAGCAATACCTGGAGTTCCCAGATGAACATATGAAGCATATGAGTGCAGGTCACAGGTGCATTTCACTCAGCGTAACAGACACTGACTGACAGCAGATCCCCATTACTGCAGACAGGGGTCTGTTCCTTCGCTGCCTGCAGATGCCAGGGATTAAATGTGGGGCCTTCTGAAGGCATACCAGGTACTGTACCACCGAGCTCTGGTTCTTCCCTTACGTGCAAAGGGTATCTACCTCTGACTGCATCCACTGCAGAAGCAAGTTCCTGCTGTGTTTACTTGAAACCATCACAATGAAGCACGTGTGTTCCTTCTTGACCTGAACATGAAGGCTTCCTCTTATGCTTCCACCAGGACGGACTGTACATTGCCGCATCTTCTTCCACACAGTGCTGTGATTTAATGGCATCTCTGGCCTTGGGTAAATACATGTCTTGGCTTCTAAATGCAGACAGGACTGTCATTTACTTAATCCCTGTGCCCTTTTTATCTTTCATAAAATGCCAAAGACATTGAGGGAGCCCCTCCTTCCAATACCGACACTTCTCATGAGAGGGTTCTGCTCTGCTAAGCTATTTTTCTTTTAGTAGAAAGCAAAGCAAAAGGCAGCTGCAAATAGCACATCCTAGAAGCGGTAACAACTTCTAGGCACAGGCAGAGGCTGCAATGGTATAATTATAAGTCAGAAGCTGGCTGTGTCACAGCTGCCATAAAGGAGAGACATGAACTGAGACAGCAAATTCTCAAATAACTGCACAGTCTCCAACAGCACTGCAAATGGAGAAGCCCCAGGAAATGACCAGCCTTACCAAGGAACTGAGTTAGTTCAGCAATCCGAGTGATTTAGGAGACAAGTGATTTTCACAGGGAAAAAGGCATTTTCAAAAAAAGGGTTAAGCCATAGCCCTGCCTCCTAATCCTGATCTGGATTGCACCCCAACCCACAGATACATTTAGTTGAAAATAAGATATGAAGGATCCCAAATATGGGATTCAAAGATGTGTTGAATATCATGTCTACCCCTTGAGCCTAATTCTCTGGTTGTCCAACTGTGTTTAGGGGAAGCACAGAGTTCTTTGGAAGCTGATCAGGTAGTTTTCAAT
This sequence comes from Tiliqua scincoides, assembly GCF_035046505.1. Lineage (NCBI taxonomy): Eukaryota > Metazoa > Chordata > Lepidosauria > Squamata > Scincidae > Tiliqua > Tiliqua scincoides. The sequence goes on from NC_089823.1 coordinate 19,677,141, forward strand.
GGGAAGACAGCGATATGTCAACCACATCACCTAGTTCACTGACATTAAGAAAGAGAGAGCTCCCGAGCAAAAGAAATCCAGTTATATAACTCTTGTCTAATCTTGGAAGCTAAGCAGGGTCAGGCCTGGTTAGTACTTGGATGGGAGACCACCTGGGAATACTGGGTGCTGTAGGCTTATACCATAGTCTTTCGAGACTGAAGGTTGCCAACCAACCAACTCCATTTTTCAGGCATTAAAAACATGTTTAGTTGCTCTGTATGTAAATGTACTCTTTCCCAGTCACCTTACTGCTTGAAATGACAAATAAATTTTTCATTACAAGGCAGCCATCCTGAAATAGGCTAGTTTATTGGGAACGATTTAGACATTAGAAAGGGGGGAAGAAAAACAGAAGTTGCAAGGAGACTAAGGTGCTAGCAAGGCAGATTTCCACATGCCAGTGACGGAATTATCAGCACAGGCCTCTGCGGTTCTAGATTGTTTGTTTGACTGAACTGTACGCAGCTCCAGTGATTTAAGCATCTTCTTGACAACCTTTGGCAGCAGGAGTAAGAGTTTGGGGTAAAGCATGGTATAATAAAGAATGCTGGTTGCCTGCCGACAGGAAGAATTTATCTGTCTCCCTCTAACTTTTTAATAATATCTTATAATGCACCCATAGGTAGTAATGCTAGAAGTTCTTGCAGCTCTTTGAGGGATTAAGGCCCCAATCCTAACCCCTGGTTAGACTGGCACAAGTCCCATGTGCCTGCCTGGGGAGTGTTGCAAACATCCCATAGTGCACATCTGTAACGGCTCAGGAGCTGGTGGGTTGGCACAAGCAGAAGTTAAGTTCATGCCACTGGAGCCATTGGTGGGCTGTCAGCACAGGGGTCTGGAGAGGAGGGTGTTCTAGGGCCAGGGTAGGGCAGCTTGGGCTGGGCCTGGGAGCTGGAGTCAGGATCCAGCACTGAGGTTGGAACCTGGCCCCCCTCCCAAGCAACCTTGCCTTACACTGGCCTGCTCGGACCGCTTTCTGTGGTGCAGATCCAAGTAGCCCCATTGCGGCAGCTGCTGTGTGACATGGGGTAAGAGGAAGTGATTCCTCTTACTATGAGTTGTGCCACAGCCAGCCCCAACCTTGTGCTGTTTTGGCAAGCCGGTTCCAGCACAGGTTAAGACTGGGCTGCCCAGCTTTCATGAGACTAAAGAAAGTTGCTGCAAAGTTTGCCTTCTGCAAAATTCAGTGTGAATTTGGAAAGTCCTGCTGCGCTGAGACATTGGGAAGCCCTTTGAGGGAAGCCAAAAGTTTGTCAGGGCCTTAATTCAGGGGAAGAATATAGTGGTCCCTTGCTTTACAATGTTCTGGAGACACTGTTGTAGATTTGTTTCAAGACCTTGGAAGTTGAAGTTTCTGCCACTGCACTAAGCTTTTTTCCCTCTCTGAAAGGTGATTTAGAAGGTGCCTCTTTAGGAGCCATGGCTATCAGTTCATACAATGTTGTAATTATAAAAAATGACAAGGCTGATGTACACAAATTACAAGGCAGTATCCCTCCCTCAATACACACACTGTGATGTTAAAAACAATACTACTGGCAAAAACGCCACCCAGAAGGCATGTGTTTGCATCAGTGTTCACATTGGCTATGGTCTTCCCCCTAGACACACAGTCATGATGTTAAAAATGTTATGAAGCGAAGATGCTACCAAACACTTTCATTTGCATCCCTGATTGTGTACCACCCGCAAGGACCTATTGGTGGCAATTGTGAGCCCATTGTAAAGGAAATAATGGTGCCTCATGGCCTCTCCTGTTCCACCCTCTCCTGCCCCATTCTGCCCCACCATCAAAGATGAGATGGTGGCAGGCATTGACTGTCTTGGACAAATGTGCCCTGGTCAAATGCATTCTGGTCTTTAGCATTCCTGGACATTTGTGTATGGCTATTTGCATTCCAATATAAGTGGGCAACAAACCCCATGTTATATAACCTAAACCTCCTATCCCAGCCCTAAACCTAACTTTCCGTTTTAAAAAAAAAAAGTACATCTAATATCAATATACATATATTGGGACACAAATGTCCAGGATTCAAAAAGAACTCACACCAATGTCCAATATTGGGATGTTGTTGACCAGTACAGAGTTGTCCAGACACAATGGTCCTGCATTGGCAATGCTCCATTCTCTGGGTGTGGTGGCCTTCTGTAGCCTCTCCACCAGTGCTCCAGAAGCGCACAGCTTTGCACACTGCTGGATGTGGCTTTTACGACTGCCACAACGCAGTCTCCACTGCCAAGATGCTAGTTTCAGCAGTGGACATGCTCAATAGGATTGACTGCCCGTCCTCAGTATCTCCAGTTAAAAAGGGTCTCACACATCAGGACTGTAAAATCCCTGGACAACCACAGACAGTCAGAGATGGTCTCCGGGCCTCAGAATGCCTTATAAAGCAATAAGAACATCACTTCTGGTATTACGACAAAAACAGAAGTGACATTTTTGCCAGTTTCAGGCATACTGCGAGGGCCAGAACAGTCAAGCTCCCTCACCACGTGCCATGGGCCAGATCAGATCTTCCAGCACGTCGGATGTGGCTCGGTTTGGCCAGGGTTTGGGACCCATGGACTGGACTATCCTATGGAATCCTATCCTGTCCTACTCACCCACAAGGCTGTCCCGGTGAAAGCAGCATGCATGATCCTTCTGGACATATGTACTCTTATCGTACTTCATAATTAATCCTATTTTAGATAAGAACCAAGATTCTTGGGAACGCAGTAAAAAGGCAGGGTAGACATCTTTTAATGCAAAAAAAGAGGAAAGAAATGAGACAACAAATAGACTCACAAGACATTTTCATATGTATGTCTGTATTCATTTTGATTCCTCATCTTGTACTATTCAGTGTCGTAACTTCCATAAATGACATGCATTTTTCTACCATTAAGGAGCATATTTTAAAACAGGTTTTGAATGGTGAGCTTTCTCTTCTGCTTTCAGCAGGAAAGGCTGCGCACAACAGATCTGCATAATTGCAGAGTTAATTTTAGCAGCTTCATGCAAACTGATGTTCATTTTTCCTCTGTGCCTCTTAAGTTCATTGTCTCACTCCTCAAACCCATTAGTGCCACCTTTGCACACCAAGAGTATACAAATAACTGAGAATCACTGAAATGCTCTATTCAAGAATCTCAATGTATCCAGCAAGACCAGAAGAATCGAGAATAAGCTTAGCATATTAGGCCAGTGGTTCTTAAACTTTTAGCACTGGGACCCACATTTTAGAATGAGAATCTGTCAGAACCCACAGAAAGTGATGTCATGACTGCAAGTGACGTCATTAAGCAGGAAAAACAATCCTAGGCTGTAATCCTACCCACACTTACCCAGGAGGAATTCCTATTTACTATGGTTGTTAAAAGTATATACAGAGTAGCCTGTTAAAAGTACAGATCTGTAACATTTCCCCAAATGCAGTCACATGCCATGGCAGAATCAAGTCTAATATATTCAAAATAAAATATTGAAATGAATGGGGACCCACCTGAAATTGGCTCACAACCCACCTAGTGGATCCCGATTCCCGACCCACACTTTGAGAAACACTATATTAGGCTCTTTGTTTCCTGATCAACTGGGAAGGTTACAAATTAAATCAAGAGCAACATGTCTGTTTATATGATAGGTGGGGCAGGTCTATATATACAAAGAGATCTTCTTGAGTAGACTGCAGTATGTCTTTTAAGCACTTGATACTGAGACATGTGGCACACTTCTACACAGTCTCTATAAGGTTGGAAGAAGCAGAAGAGATTGCCTGGATCTCTGAAAATGCAACGAAAGTGCTACAGGCAAATTACTGGGGGCTTTAAAAAACTTTGTGAACTTGTTTAGAGTGGGTCCCTGGTATTCCCAGCTTTCACAGATACGGGATACCAGAACCCACCTGTACAGCATTTTCTCCCCAAGACCGAAGGGCAAAACTATTCACTTTCCTAAAGAAAAGTGGAGAATGCATTTGGAAACCTCCATAGGGCATTAACAATAAACTTATTTACCTGTTTCTTGTAACCTCAATCACTGAGAATCAAGCTAGTTTTTATCTGCATAAGTGTTCCCCTTCACTATGATGGAACCTGAGACGTGGTTTTTACATGCATAGTACCCTCTGATTAAATGCTAAGCTTTATGATAAGTGGAATTAAAGAGATAGTTCCTCTCTTGCTTATAAAACAAAACAAACATTAACCAGGCACTATTTTAAGCATGTCATAAAGTGAGGCCAAATATACGTAAATCCCATAAATTTAATACTGCATGGTAAATGAGGCACATGCAAGGTGACCCCTCTGATGGTCAACACTCCGGAGAATTCCTTTTATGGCATTTAATCTAGGTATCAAAATTTAACACTCTGCTACCCTCCATTGATTTCAGCTGGTTAGATTTATTTTCCAGTTGAAATCAATGGGATTTAAAAGTACTTAGCCTTGGCTAGATAGCGCCCAGATTCTCTACAGCAGCAACGATATTTCAAATGCATGAGGAAGTTTAAGTCAATACCTCCAAGAAAGTACAACTATACTTCATTTTAGCTCAAACCCCACCTAATAAAACCCTCTTGAAGAAGTACATTTTACCCCATGCAATATGAATACATGCCAATTCTATAGATAGGGAGATGTTCTGGAGTCTGAAATTCATTTTTCCTCCCCAGTAAATCCCCAGATAAATCCAGCGAACAACTTGATCATAATTGGATTACTTTTATTCTGACACACAGAAGTTCATTACTAGATGTTACAGGCAGGCAATTTTCATTCATGTCGTTATGAAATACCAGGTCCCTAAAGGCACCCAGCACAACCCAGCACGGGAGATCAGCCATGTGTGGAAAAGGACTTCAATGGCTGCAGCCAATACATACAAAACTGGATGCATGTCTGTGTCTACTGAACTGGTTGGATTATCTGTTGATGTCAATGTGGACATGCACCAGGCATTTCACACAGTGGTCAGGGGAGAGAGCGGCTGCCCACCCCAGAGCCTCAAGAGGATACTGCTCTGGAGCCCTACCTGTCTTCTGTAAAAATGAAGGCCTGCTATGGGCCTCAATCACACAGGTTGGCCTTTTTCATCCGCAAGTTCATAACCAGCAGATTGATCATCTATGGGATCCGAATCCATGGGGTGCCCCAACCTGGACACTCTGAACGCAACCAGAGCACAGCTCTGGTTGCGTCCAGAGGGTGTTTTGAGGGCTGAGGAGGCTGCATGTGTTCGGAGGCTTTTGGTGCCCTAATCCATGGATTTGATCATCCCCGGATTCCAGTATTTGCAGGAGTTCCGGGAATGGAACCCCCACGAATAATGAGGGGTTCATTATTCACTGTACAAAGCAGCTTATAACATATGCTAAAATCTACACTACAAAACAATACAAGCCCAGGAAAACAGGAGTTTACAAACAAAATACACGGCAGGAACATCAGGCTAGATTAAAAGCTGTCTTAAATATCTTAAAGGTCTTCAGGTGGCAGCGAAAACAATGCAGAGAGGGGGGCCAAACAGATCTCCTGGGGATGGGAGTTCTACATCCTGGCCATTCCCATGGAGAAGGTCTGCCTTTCATCTCTGAAACTGAAAGAACATGCAGGAGAGCTTCTCCAGGTAACCTTAAAGAGCGGGCATCTTCGTATGGGAGGAAGTGAACCTTTAGATAGTTTGGACCCAAGTTGTTTTGTGTTTTAAGGGCCCAATCCTATTCTCCTTGAGCACCGGCACTGCGTGTTGCAAATGTTCCGTAAGGCACATTCATGGCACCCGGGGCCATACTGCCGAGCCCATACTAGCACCTGTTGTGTCTTGTTGTCTTGTTTGCTCACTGAAGCATTTGGTGGCCACTGTGAGATACAGGAAGTTGGACTAGATGGGCCTTTGGCCTGATTCAGCAGGCTTTTCTTATGTTCTGAAGGTAAGTTGCACCGCTGGGTGGTGGTGTGGGTTTTCAGGCTGGAGGGGAAAGTATTTAGGGGGGAAGGGTGGGGGCAGGGGGAAAACTGGCCCAGAGGGGGTGGATTCTATCCTCCGTTTTGAGCTGCCTGTGCAGCTGGAGCAATAATGGTGTTACATGGTCCAATGGACCAGCTCCAATGCTGATTCTTGTAGTTTGAGTCTTATAGTTGTTTACCATCAACTTGTAGAGCAGAGAGAAAGGACATTAAAAATCTAGAGGGGTTGAACAAATTCACTTAAAACAGGGCTGTATTTATGCCTTTCAACAAAGGAAAAAGCAACAGGGAATACAATAATTTCTAATTGAACTCATTCCTTGAACTCATTGAAGTATTCTGTCTGGTACAACCAACATGTTACCCCTTGTTACTAGTTTAAGGAAAACAAAGTAAAGGGTTGTTCCCAATTCACCTATATTCCATTTTCTATTTTAAAATTCCACCCATTAGGTATATCACGGCACATTCAGAGGGTGATCTTTAACAGCCCAATCCTGAGCTGCCCGGGGCGCACGGCTGCAGTGGCGCCAAGAATGGCTGCCGCTGCATCCTGCACACCTCAGCCTGCCGCGGGCAGTGCCTCGGGAGAAGGGAACTTTCGTCCCCTTCCCCCGGGTAAGGGAAGCAGCCCCGCAATGGGGCTACTTACTTTACTGCTGACCAAAAGTAAAAGCGTTCGTGTAGGGCACTGAGCCCTACACGAATGGACAGGATCCAGTGGAGCTGAGCTCTACTGGACCCACCTCCTGCCTCCCCACTCCCTCCCCCAGAACGCCTCCCGTCTGCCCTGCGCCTGCCTCCCCCTCCCCGGAGCACCTCTTCCCCGCCCCCGCTTACTGTGCTTCAGTTCGGCGCTCTATGAGACCACTGAGCAGCGGAGGATGGGCGCCCGCCCAGTACTAGCCCAGCACCGGCCAGTGCTGGGCTAGCACAGGCACTGGTCCAGCAGTAAGCTTCACAGACGTGCCTTACAGAACGTTTGCGACAGTCCGCTCCGGCGGGAGCACTGAGGTCAGGATTGGGCTCTAAGTTTTCAATCTCCCATCAGGATTCCAGGAATTAGAGAAAAGTTATGCCTCTCCAGAAAATAGCTCCATTAGTGCCAAGATCATGCAGTTATGTATGTTTTATTCAATGAAGTGTTGCTGAAATTATAAAAAGGCGGGGTGCGAAAATAATTTTACTGTGTGTATTGCCAGCTCATTAATGAACTTAAACTTTAATGATCTGTACTTTATTGTATCTTATGGAACATCTTGAAAACCAACTCCTGCTGTTAAATGAGGTGTTATTAGCCAGCTTATTGAGAGAAGCACAAAATATTGCAGTGATTAGCAAATGGGAACATCAAAGTACATTAGAAAAATAGGACTAGAATTCTTTTCCATGTCTCCATCTTAGGTTAGACCAGAAATTATCTTACCTTAAATTTAAGTGTGTGTGTGTGTGTGTGTGTGTGTGTGTGTGACAAAGATACAGGACAGCCCTCATTATCCACAGGTGTTTCCAGAACCCCCGTGGTTACTGAAATCCATGGATGTTGGAATCCACAGATTTGGGGGGTGGGCAAGCCTCTGAATCTGCCTGGAGAACAGTTCTGGTTGGGTCTGGAAGGTTACAAGTGGCCAACCCTGAGTCTGGAACCCATGGGTATTCAAATCTGCGGGTACCAAACCCGCAAATACCTTGGGGAGACTGTATGTATTTATTTTTGTTAATAAAATCTCAGGATCAAAAGCAGAGAGATTTAAAAATGCAGGTATTTTAAGTATAGCTCAAAATACATGCAGCCAGACTGAGTTTAAAAATGGAATACAGTTTGACTACCCTTACAAAAACCAGAATGCTCCGAAACCCAGAACATTTTTGAGCACTGACATGACATAACATGACCTCTGGCACCACCTGGCAGGCATTCATAACAGAATGAGAAATCATGGTTCCATGTACTCAAACTGTGTTTCATGCACAAAATTTGTTAAAAATATTGTATAAAATTACCTTCAGGCTATGTGTACAAGGTGTATATGAAACATACATGAATGTCATATTTAGACTTGGGTCTCATTCCAAAGATATTTCATTACGTTTATGCAAATATCCCAATATCCAGAAAAAAAACTGAAATCTGAAACACTTTCAGTCCCAAGCATTCTGGATAAGGGATACTCAACCTGTATTGAATAATGTAGCCCCGCTTAGTCATTCTGTCCACATATATAGCAAATCCATTGAAGGGGAAGCAGTATGTCTGTAAACCCTAGCTTTAACATCATCTTCAGCTCATACCTTCAATAGGCTGCTGATCACTTTGCAAATTAAGCTGAAAGCATGAAAATGACCCTCTACGTGCATATAGTTGTATACGCAGAAGTTTCCCCCACAACTGGGAACCATGAATGACTGAGATCCTCAGCGACATGGAAGTCGCTTTTTTGCCAATATGCAGATATTGGGAGTCATGGCCAACAGACACAGTTCTGCTCTGCCCTCCACATTCCCAATGAGTACATTGAGACGAATGACTGTACAAAGCTTATGTTACATAATTAAACCATAAAGGAAATCAAGCAAAACCATATTACTATTTGAATGTCGTAACACTTTATAATTTGTTCAAAAACCTTGGAAAAATGCACATACAAATCAAAAATATTTAGGCTGGCATCCATTAATTGAGTAATTGCTTTAAGAATTTTTTAAGTGATTAATTGGGGATGCCTTATAACCAAGCACAGAGAAGGCAATGGCGAACCACCCTGCTTATAGTCTGTCATGAAAATAGCCACAGAAGTAGCGACATCCCAAGGGTCAGTAATGACTTGGTGCTTTGCATAGGGGACCTTTCCTTTCCTATAACCAAGCAACATTGCTTTTTTTATTAAAATATCTTAATACAGGACTTATAAAAATTGAATAATGTGTTTCCCATTTTAAGAGAGGTATTTGCGCTCTCATACAGGAGAGAATGCCTCTTCCAAGATGGTGCCTGTTGCAACATAAATATACAGCACTGAAAATCAAAGAAAATATTATTTCATCAACAGTTTTTTTCAGTCATATGCAGACTGATTCAGATTTGCCTGATAAATCAATTGATTAGTTGATTGAAACAAATTTGATTGACTAAAGTGTCTATAGTTGGGTAACAGTACTAAAAATAATGTAATAATTGCACCACATAAATCTTCCTGGGGACTATAGACAACACTGCAAGACTTCTCTAACCAAACTTCTAAACAATGTCTTCAAGTCAATTCACTGATGCAGAATCCACAAACATTTTCTGAGATTTAGTGAACGCTACGGCAAACAACACAACCTGGTACCTTACTTATTTATTTGCCCAACAGATAAGCTAATTTCAACAAAGATAAGGCCTCAGTTGTCATATTCCTAACAAAGAAGACTTGCCTGGGGGATGAACATAACAGGCAATCCAGCATTATACAGATGTCAAAAAACCATGCAGTCCAACAGATGCAAAAGAACGGCTTAATCCACAGTTTGGGTTGAAACAAAGCAAAGGGAGAAGAATGTTTGCCTGCTTTTTCTCCTACTTTGTGCTTCAAGTAGGCTAAGGAAACAACATGTGCACTAGAGTTAATAATGAATAGACTATTTTGTTGCTATAAATGCCAGGTGGAAATGTAAAGGTACAAAGCGCTGTGGTTCAAGGAATCAACACTGGTAATTCTGCTTGAAACGTGGAGGGACAACTCTTGGACACACAGCAGAGGTATAATAATTTTTGTGTTATCTATGCCTTTGAACTGAGATGCACATACCATAAAACAAATTGACACCTCGGCATGATGGTCAACGTATATCGGAAGGGTTCCATATGGTACTACCATATAGAAGAACTCAGAACCTAATGCCTCATACAAGGGGTATAAACTACAGGTTTGTGTTGGGTCAGATCATGTATTTATTTATATGTATACCCCATCCTATCACATGCCCAATCTTGTCTGATCTTGGAAGCTAAGCAGGGTCAGGCCTGGTTAGTACTTGGATGGGAGACCGCCTGGGAATACCGGGTGCTGTAGGCTTATACCATAGTCTTTCGAGACTGAAGGTTGCCAACCACCATCCTATCACATACAGTAGTCTCAGAGTAGTTTCTGTAAAGGTCCCAAGTGCACCATTCCAGCTGGTTAGATTATGTCTCTCTAGGATCTAAGGCAGCAATTTTCAACCTTTTTCATCTCACAACACACTGACAAGGCACTAAAATTGTCAAGGCACACCATCAGTTTTTTGACAATTGATAAAGCACACCACACTGTTCATGGGCGGCTCATATTCCCCAATCGCCCTACAAATAAATGACTCTCCCCCAAACTCCCACAGCACACTTGGAGACCATTGGCAGCACACTAATGTGCTGCGGCACAATAGTTGAAAATCACTGATCTTTGACAGACATGTTACCTGAGATACGGGAAGGAGATGCCAGAGGTTGAATTTGGGATCTACTAGATACAAAGTACATGTGCAATTATTAGCATCAATTCTACCCAGCAGCTTCTTAAACTGCAGTCTGCAGGAAGATAAGGATGGGGCTGTAGCTCAATGGAGAACATGTTCTTTACACACCTAAGGTCCCAGGGAGGGTGCATAAAGATCCCTGTTGGAAACCCTGGAGAGTTGCGGGTCAGTGTAGACCAGTGGTTCTCAAACTTAGGTTTTAGTCCTTGAGTAAGTCCTTGCAGGGGAGGGGCTACAGCAGCAAAAGATCCCCAGGATTGTGTCGCTAATGGGGGTGAAAGGGGGCTATTTTTACTTACTGAGAGCTGCTGGCAGCTGCAGGAGTTTCAGGGAGCCCCGAGAAGCCCTCCGCAGGGCTCCCCAATGCTCAGAATGCTGACATAGAATGTTAGAATGCTGAGTAAAACCGGTCACTAAGCACTTCCTGGTTGCTTGGAGACCAATTTTTCCTCAACATTCTAACCAGTGGTTTGAGAACCACTGTTGTAGACAATACTTACCTAGATGGGCTAAAGGTTTGACTCCATATAAAGCAGCTTCAGAAGTTCATGTTTGCAGCTGAAGGTAATCTCTTCTATCATAGAGCTGCAGGGGGTTTTCTCTCTCATGACACATAGCTAATGAAACATCTTTCAGAGGGTTGGCGGGGTTGTGGGTGTCAAACTGTAAGTTGACATTTGGCTCACCAACTGATCTGGCTCATCAAATGATCTGTTACTCACTTTGGCTCTTTATGGCTTATATCCCTAAGCTACCATCTTGCAGGTAGAGCACTTCCTCTGTGATTCATCAAGGGCAACACAGTGACCCCTCAATTTAACAGGTCTCAATTTAACAGATTCTTGGAAATAACAGGTGTCTGCTTCCTTAAAAACTTGTCATATATGTTTGTGTATGAGTATTGTCATAAATGCTTTCAGATTTAACAGACATTTGGCATTAATGGGCACCCCTCTCCATATTAGTCCATTTAATTGAAGATTCACTGTACATGAGTTCTGTTTTCTTTCTGGGAAAACAGAGGGAAGAAAGTTACCTTAATAGGTCTTCCATCTGGTGTGAGCACCTCTTCTGACAGCTCCATCATCTTTAGGGCCATCAGGGCTATGGGCTTTGCGTGGTTCAGGTTCTGCCTGTGGAGCCCTGCTGCAACACAGTATGCATCTCCTATTGTTTCCACCTGCAGCAATCAGACAAATCAAATGCAAAAATATGATAATGAGTGAGGAATTTGTGCGATTAACTACCTGCAATCATCCAATGTTGCTTCAAAACATGTCAGCGCTACATCAATAAGTTAAGCTATTAGACAACGGGGCATAATTGCCCCCAAGTTTGCAAACAGACGATGTCAAATCCTGACATCTTGTTGCTCATTAGTGAGTGTTAAGATCATCAAAATCAAGGACAACTTCTGCTATCAAGTGGCTTGCAGAAGCATTTATATCAAAGAAAGTTTTCTGGTGCAGCAGATTTGCAGGGAATGTTTTACAGGTGGCGAGATGGTGCCACTGTAGGTTGTCCTATTATGGAATAAGTAGGGAAGGATTCATACATATTGCATTTACAGTATCCAATGGTATCCATGAGGGATCCATACCAAATTCTGAGGATAATGAAATACATGGCCGGAGGGCATCAGAACACCTCTGGACACAACTTTCAGTCACATCCAGGAGGTCATATGAGGTGCTCCAGCCATGGGCTTGTCATCCATGGATACTGAAATCTGCAGATTCTGAGTCCATGGATAAGGAGGGTCCACTGTACATTTGTTGCTCTAAGACTCTACATAACAGGGATAGATAAGAGTGTGGATACAGCAATTATTTTTCTCGGTCTTTCATAACATTAGAATTCCAAGTCATCAATGAAATTGACCAGCAGCAGTTTCAGGACAGCAAAATAAATTGCTTCTTCACACAGTGCATAATTACCTTGTGGGAGTAGCTGCAATAAGGTGAACTGATGGCCAAAGGGGTTGAGAGAGAGCTTCAAACAGGGTTTAAGACACATTCATAGAGGGTAGGTCTATCAAGAGCTATTAGCCCTGCTAGGTAAATGGAACTTCCATGTTCAAAGACTGTATAACTCTGAATACCAGACGCTGGGGGCAAACCAGGAAAGAAGAATAATTGCATTTGTGCACTGTTTGTAAGCTTTCCAGAGGCATATGGCATACCATTATTGGAAACAGAGTGCTGGACTATGTATGCCCTTAGTCTTTGCCAGCAATTTTTAACCTTGTTACACTTAACCCTGTTATTTCCCCATTCCAAACCAATCACTCAAATCACTCACTTGCAGCTTTCTCCGTACCCCATAGTATTTAAAATGCTTGCATTCCCACATATATTTTAAGCCTTGCTCAGTGCTTTTGATTTAGAGCATAGAAGCTGGGAAAGGGTTAAGCACCTTGTAACGGCCAGTGCAAGGCCTGGCAACTATCTTCCATCTTGTGCGCTTGTCAGCCATCTTCTGTGTGTGTGTCACCCAGTCCCTGGGAACTGCCTGCTTTCTCATTGAGCTGTTCCCATAAGAAGCAAAAGAAAAGTTGGGTGCAAAACAAGGACCTCAGCCCTGCACCTGGCCAATGTTATGAAAACGGGGTGATAAAGTGCCCACTCCAAAGCCCCATTCTATGTTTAGTCTTCACATGTATCAACTTAGCTGCATAGCCCTGTTCCCAAATAATGGGAACTTGCCTTGTTGCCAATTATCTGTTTTGTCTGTTTTGAGAACCTAGCAGTGGCGGACCTCCCCAGCCCCGTACCCCAGGGCAAAGTTCCAAGATGGCACCCCCCAGGGGATGTCTCCGCCCCCATGCACAAATCCACCCCCCCCCCCACTTACCTGGAGTTCACAGAGCCTTGCAAGACTCCAAGACATATCGGGAAAGCCTCTCTGAGGCTCCTTGATGCTTTGAACTGTGCTTCCAGAAAACCGGAAGCACAGTTTCTGACCCCACTGGGAGACTCAGAGAGGCTCAAGGCTCTGTGCCTGGGGCATTTGCCCCTTAGAATGAATGGGAGGTTCGCCACTGGAACCTAGGCAGTGTAAATTACTCTCTTTTTTGCCAATTAGCACTCATGTCTATCTAATTTATATAAGGCCTGTATTTGAGCCACTGCTTTGCTCATGAACTTCACTGGACACTGGCAGGCTGTGTCATCCGTACAGTCGCCTGAAATGCTGTGCAAGCCTATGCCTAGAAATGCCTCTGGATGCCCAGAGGTGCTCCTGTAAGTCGATGCTTAGCCAAATAAAGCTCTTTTTGACAACCTTGGACCAGACTCGCTTCTTCCTCAGAATCTAAAAGGATTTCTAGCCCTGGTCCATCATCAAAGTACTGGCCTCTGACACACCTACTGGTGCTTCTGCAGAATCAAGCACTCCTTCCTAAAGTGGCTTTTAATTCCAATAGACCTGTCTGGCTACAGTTGTGCTTACCTATACATACAGCTCAGATTGACCCTAGGATGAGAAGAAAAGACAAAGTCACAGATGCAGCCTCCACAGTACTGTCCTGCATGAAGCAGAGCAGCAAGACACAAAGGTGCTTGCTCTCCCCCCCCCCCCCAACTTAGGGCCAAATGCTATCCAGTTTTCCAGTGCCGGTGCAGCTGTGTCAATGGGCATGTGCTACATCTGGTGGTTGTGGGGCAGACACAGAGGCCTCCTCAAGGTATGGAAACACTTGTTCCCTTACCTCAAGGCCACATTGCAGCTGCACGGGTGCTGGAAAGTTTGTTAGGATTGGGCCCTTACTCAGCACAGGCAAGTAGCTGAAAATCTCAGTGCAAGCCTGAATTAGTTCTACAGTGTTATCCTACGTGACCTGAGGGATACAGTGTCCAGGAAGGTTGATACGGAGGTCTACCCTAGATACTTTTGGCTGAATGAAAGAAATATCACTCCTGGTATATGCAGAATGCAAATTCTGATGTTCAAGACAAGAGGAAAAACCACTAGGACGATTTACTGGCATCCTTATATGTGTAGGAGGAAAGATGTTGTGTGGAAGAGCAGAATTTCCAATTGATGATCCTTTTCCTCCCGCAAAACACATTGGCTTGCAATAAGCATCAAGATATAATCACAGGAGGTCACACTTACGGCTTGTCTGATACACGCCTTTAACAGCAAAAATCAGACAATCCTGAAATGCGCTGAAAAGAGCAGCTGCAGAGGGAATTTGCTTCAACTGCAGCATGGTCTTTCACAGCAGGCTCCCTGTAAAAGTGTAAAAGATCATTTGGATTAAAACTGCGGCAATTGAGCACACACCACTGTTTTTTACAATGAACAAGAATGCATCAGCTGTTTCTCAAACTGAGCTGAAATTACACCCATGTCAAAGAACCAGGAATGTCTACTAGCAGTAAATTCCTGTTCTTGGAAGTGGGGTATTCTTGATCTTGAAGAGGGAGCTGCTCCTCAGTGGAGGGTTCAAACCACTAGCTCACTCTGCCGTCTGGTACATGGGATTGGCAACCCTGAAGGTTTAAGAATGCCTTCGTCCTCTCCCAGAGAAGACTAGCACTACTATTCAGGGATGCCTGCACAAAAGATGATGTGTTGGGGGAAGAAGAAAGGCAAAACTCTGAACATCTTAGCTTGTTCTGAGCAAAAGATAAAGGCTTGGAATAATACCAGAATAGTACAGCAAATTTAACAAATGCTGCTTTTTGTATTGCCGTATCTGACTGAGCTAGGCTCAGATTTCATTCTGAAGCCATGACTCAGCATCTATCACAACTTCCACATCTGAAGATACACACACACACCAATTATATATTTTCAGCTGCACCTCTGCTGCTCTTCTTGGAAATTGCCTCATATTACACTTATTAATATTGAAGGTGGCGCACATATTTTTGTTAGTCATGCAACATTCATTGGCATCATCAAAGCACTGGCACCTTACCGAACAACCTAAGGGAAAAAAGTGACAAGTTCTGCTTCCCAAACTTTTAACTTCCAGGGGACACTTTGCTGCACATATAATTGGCTTCAACTTCCCACACCACCACTGGTGTTACTAGACAGTTATAACGTGGGCTGACACAGAGAATCTAGGTCTGCTTTTGTATATCCAAAGTTCCTGGCTCATCTATATATGCATCTAGTAAACACACACATAAACACCAACATTTCAGATTTCTGGTTGGTCTGGAAATACATTTACCATTTGTGGGTACCTGCTTTGCCCCATATTTCAAGGGAGAGCTGAGAGACATATGTAAGTCACATGTCTCCCAGTTTCAGAATTTCCTAGTAATCCACCTCTCTTGGGCTGTGTGCCAAATTTCAGCTTTCTGGCTATTGTTGGAGGGGGACATTTTCAGTTGTGCAGATTTTTAAACATATTCTCATGCAGATTTTTTTTTTTTGCAGATTTTTAAACATGCAGATTTTTAAACAAATTCTGTGGCATCTTAGACTACAGAGGTGCCAAATGTCAGGGATCTGGTTTATTGGGATGGTCTAGAACAGGGGTGTCAAACTCACTTCATACCAAGGGCCGAATAGCATTCATGATGCCTGCTAAGGGCCGGAAGTGATGTCATTAGGCAAGAAGTGATGTCATTAAGCAGATCATAAACAAAAATAAGCACCTTTTCTCACTTAGGAGCTCATTAGCTACAAATGATACAAGAGAAAATATGCAAATCTTGATCATATTTCAAGATATTGGAGAGCCCAATTTTCATGTGGGCTGCCCTTACTGTGTAAGTAGTAGTAAGTAAGTAAGTAAGTAGTAAGTAGTAAGGACTGCCCTTACTACTCAGCAGCTGAGAGCCTGAGGGCCGGATTAAAAGTTTCTGCTGGCTGCATCCGGCTCCCGGGCCTTATGTTTCCTGATGCCCCTGATCCAGAACAAGTCTGAAAGTCAGGAAGTCAGGAAACCTGTCAAACTCTTCCCTTTTCCAAGCCACCTGCACACAGACATGTAGGCAGGCAGTAAACATGTACTAGGCTACATGGAACCATTATCTGGCTCAGGAGAAGGCAGCTCTTTTGTTCCTAGCATGATGCTGAGTCACCAGTGTAACACTGGCATGGCAATTGATTCTATCAGACATCTGTTCAATAGGTTATCCCTAGAAGAATATGCCACAAATCTATTCTACCATTATATTGTCTATACTTAAAGAAAATCTGCCACTAGTAGAGCCATTCAGAAAGCACTCCTGCTGTCTCCGATATATGATCATTCTCGAGAGATTCATTATATGAAGATCCTTCATCCACATCTGTTCTATTCTGCAGTTTGTCTGGGCACAGTCCAATGAACACTCGAGACAACACACGTGGGAGAAAGGGCCACTTTATTAAAATTTTAATACAGACAATTGCATGGTGCAGAGTTGTCGATCCGCTTGTCGGTTTTCACCCTAAACCCCACGCACCCCGTGAGGTTAACGGACCGTGGCGAGGCAACACCTTACTGGCTGGGGACTGCCCAGCTTAAGGCGGGCGGTAGCTGCCCAATGAGATGCAATGATCTCTCCCACCGTCGGAAGCAGCCCCTGGCGTCATGCCCTACGCCAATCGAGCAAAGACTTATAACCGGTAACTGCTGCTTCCCGTGTTGTGCCAACGCCGTATGGCGAAGTTGGAGTGTCCTCTCCAGTGCGCGAAGCCTGGGTAAAGAAGGTATGGAGGATAGGCTGTTACCCATGCAGCAAATCCACCACTGATATGGTATTCTCCCTTAGACAACTGCAGGAGAAATGCAGGGAACAACGACAGCCACTCTTTATAGCCTTCATAGATCTCACAAAGGCTTTCGACCTGGTCAGCAGGGATGGCCTCTTCAAGATTCTCCCCAAGATTGGATGTCCACCCAGGCTCCTCAGCATCATCAGATCCTTCCACAAGGACATGAAGGGCACTGTTGTCTTTGATGGCTCCACATCAGACCCCTTTGACATCCGAAGCGGCGTGAAGCAGGGCTGTGTTCTTGCACCAACCTTGTTTGGGATTTTCTTCGCTGTCCTGCTGAAGCAGGCCTTTGGAACTACAACAGAAGGCATCTATCTCCGGACCAGATCAGATGGAAAGCTCTTCAACCTCTCCAGACTGAGAGCAAAGTCCAAAGTCCAGCTGAAATGTCTGCGTGACTTCCTCTTTGCCGACGATGCAGCTATCACTACCCACTCTGCCAAAGATCTCCAGCAGCTCATGGATCGTTTTAGCAAGGCCTGCCAAGATTTTGGACTGACAATCAGCCTGAAGAAAACACAGGTCATGGTTCAGGATGTGGACTCACCTCCCTGCATTACAATCTCTGCGCATGAACTGGAGGTTGTCCATGACTTTGTGTACCTTGGCTCAACGATCTCCGACACTCTTTCTCTCGATACCGAGCTAAACAAACGCATTGGTAAAGCAGCTACCACGTTTTCCAGACTCACAAAGAGAGTCTGGTCCAACAAGAAGCTGATGGAACATACCAAGATCCAGGTCTACAGAGCTTGCGTCCTGAGTACACTTCTGTACTGCAGCGAGTCATGGACTCTTCACTCACAACAGGAGAGGAAACTGAATGCTTTCCACATGCGCTGCCTCCGACATATTCTCGGCATCACCTGGCAGGACAAAGTTCCAAACAACACAGTCCTGGAACGTGCTGGAATCCCTAGCATGTATGCACTACTGAAACAGAGACGCCTGCGTTGGCTCGGTCATGTTGTGAGAATGGATGATGGCCGGATCCCAAAGGATCTCCTCTATGGAGAACTCGTGCAAGGAAAGCGCCCTACAGGTAGACCACAGCTGCGATACAAGGACATCTGCAAGAGGGATCTGAAGGCCTTAGGAGTGGACCTCAACAAGTGGGAAACCCTGGCCTCTGAGTGGCCCGCTTGGAGGCAGGCTGTGCAACATGGCCTTTCCCAGTTTGAAGAGACACTTTGCCAACAGTCTGAGGCTAAGAGGCAAAGAAGGAAGGCCCATAGCCAGGGAGACAGGCCAGGGACAGACTGCACTTGCTCCCAGTGTGGAAGGGATTGTCACTCCCGAATCGGCCTTTTCAGCCACACTAGACGCTGTTCCAGAACCACCTTTCAGAGCGCGATACCATAGTCTTTCGAGACTGAAGGTTGCCAACTAATACAGACAAAGGAGGCTGAGACCTGCAGTGGCAGGGGCAGCGAAAACCCCTGTGTGGTGAGGAGGTGGGACCACTGGGTGGCCCCAGAACCAACTCTGTCCCTAAGGCAGGATGTGCATCCGACTCCAAGCTGCGCCCCGCTCTTGGGCGACGCAGCTCATCCAGGTCTGTCCCATACGGCAGTGGTATTCAAACTGGGGTGTCGCGATGCCCTAGCCTGTGGGTCCTGGCCTCTGCCCCCTTAAGGGGCGGGGGCAGCCAGGTGACAGGGGGAAGGCAGCAGCGCGATCCACAGGATTCCGCTGCTAGGGGGGCTGCAGGAGCTTGGGTGCACTTGCCCAAGCCTCCTGCAGCCTCCCAGGGGTGCGGGGAGACCTGCGCAACCTTTGGCAGGTCTCCCCAGGTCAGGAAATGTGAAAGTGGAAGGATCACACCCCGCTCTGTAAAACTGGAAGCGGAGCATGATTGCTCCGGGCCACGATTGATGGGGCTGCAGGGACTGAGGTGCACTCTCCAGTTGCTGCAGCAGCTGTCCCTGTGTGTAGAGAGCCATGCGCGAGCGCCTGCAGGGCGCCCCAGGTCAGGGAAAGGGAGAGTGGGGCGATTGCCTCCACTTCCGCTTTTGCGGAGGCAGAGCAGATCGCTCCACTCTCCCTTTCCCTGACCTGGGGCGCCCTGCAGGCCCTCGCGCAGGGCGCCCTGCACACAAGGATGGCTGCTGCAGGGACTGGTGAGTGCATCCCAGTCCCTGCAGCCCCCTGAGCAACACGATCCTTAGGCTGCCTTGAAAAGCAGAAACTCACCCGGGACTGCGCAGAGCCCCGCCAATGCCCCTGCGATGCCACTGAGCAGCTCGGGCGAAATCGGGTGCCTCTGGTCAGGGACCGGAGGTGTCATTCTAGCCCAGCCTTCCAACATCCTTCGCACTCTGAAATCCTGCGTTAAGTCCAGATATCCCGATGCCTTGGATACGAAGGCTATCGCGGACATGAAACCTGGAAAGGAGCTAACTGCTCTGCCTGACCTCTTCAGGTGCAGCAAGAAGAGCAGCAGGTGCTCCACCGGGGTGGGCCATTGGCCGGGCAACCCCGCAACCTGCCTGAAATCCTCGAACTCTTTTACCTTACGTGTGTAGCCCCTCTGCATGCTGGGTGCCAAGGAAGCGCAAATTACCTCGTTTATCTCGGCAAGCCAAGGTCTCAGAGCCAGGGTGGCATGGGGTCCGGGCACGGCGCAGCCCCGGAGGTGAGCTCCCAAAAGCTCTCCTCCTGAAATTTGAGACAAGGCGTCTGCGATGGAGTTTTCAATCCCCAGTACGTGTTGGGCTAAAAACAAGGCATTGATGTGCAGGCGCTGCAGGGCAAACTGTCTGACAAGGGTCATGACCCTGGGCGATTTAGAAGACATTGAGTTCACTACGGCTACCACTGTCTGGCTGTCACACCAGATGCGCACTGTGGCATCCCGGAACTCCCCTTCCCATATGTGAACTGCTACCACTATCGAGAAAAGTTCCAGGAAAGTGAGGTCGGTGGTGATACTGCCCTGCACCCAACTCTGGGGCCACGGCGCCATGCACCAGCGACCCCAGAAGAAAACTCCAAAGCTATGGCTTCTTGCTGCATCTGAGTACACCTGCGTATCCGCCTGCAAGAGCTTCTCTGAACAGCAAAAAGAGACCCCATTAAATTCCTCGAGGAATCTCAGCCAGATGGCTATATCAGCCCTCACAGCCACCATCATTCGTATCCTGTGGTGCGGTGATCGGGCATTGGTCATGGCCGCGCACAGTCTGCGGAGAAAAGCCCTCCCTGGGGCAACCACCTTGCAAGCAAAGTTCAAATGTCCTGCTAGAGCTTGCAGGTCGCACAGAGTGACCTTGCGGGCCTGCATGCAAGCCTGTAGGCGAGCCTTTAGTGCCTGCAACTTGTCAGTCAGGAGCCTGCTCGCGGCTGCCACCGAGTCAAGTTCTATGCCAAAAAAGGTCAAGCATGCAGCTGGGCCCTCAGTCTTGTCCTTTGCTAGTGGGACTCCCAGCTCCTGGGCCAGAGCCTGAAACCCCTCTAACAGGGCCTGACACTGCACAATGCCGGCCGGTCCCATGAACAGAAAATCATCGAGATAGTGTGCACCCCACACTTCCGGCATACGGCCCACTCCAGCATTGTACTAAAACATTCAAAAGTGGCTCAACTCAGTGAACACCCCATCTGTAGTGCCTGGTCCAAGTAAAATTGCCCTTCAAAGGTAAACCCCAACAGACAAAAATCCTCAGGGTGTACCGGAAGCAGCCGAAAGGCCGATTCAATATCGCACTTAGCCATAAGGGCGCCTGGCCCACAGCGTCTTAGGATGCGCACCACCTGGTCTAGGGAGGTGTACTGGACTGTGCATAGCTGGCTAGGAATGCCGTCATTCACCGATGTCCCTGCAGGGTAAGACAGGTGGTGAATGAGACAGTATTCCCCCGGGGCCTTTTCTGGAACCACCCCAACAGGGAAACCCTGAGGTTGGGCAGGGGTGGCGTCGGAAAGGGGCCCACGACCCTTCCAAACGCCACTTCCTTGGCAATCTTCCTTTGAACTACTTCCTCCATACCCTGGACCGACTTCAGATTATTAGCTAAGATCACACCTCTGGGGTGCGGGGAATTGATACGAAAACACTGAGTAAAACTTTCCAAAAGGAATGCCGCTGCTGAGCGATCAGGGTATTCGCCCAGCATCCTGGCCAACTCTTTAAACCTAATTGGACTTGGCCCCTTTTGGAAGGTGCGCATCACTTGCGCCCCCCCCCCCCCGCCTCTGACCAGCACCTTGGTTCCATCCCCTCCTACCAAATCTGCCCCTGGGGCATGAGGTGATTAGGTGACCCGCCCCACACAGGCCACACATGTGCTGGAACCTGCAACTGGCTCTGGAGCAACGGTTGCATACTCATAGCACATATGCAGGGGGTTGAACACGCCGGCCTGTCCCCCTGCCTGTGTCCCACCTGCTGGCGCACGCTGGCGCTCTTAGCAATCAGATGGCCACTGTCCGCCCATTCACCCGCAGCTGCACCGCCTGGCATCACCAGTTGAATCCACAGCTTGTAATTTTTTCTCTTCCAGCTAAGCTGCGGGTTAGCCCCCATTCACATGCGAAACTGTTCATCATATGCTAACCAGCCGTAACTGGCATACCCCTGAAAGCCCAGTGGATCAAGTCTAAGTACTTCACCAACCCCGGTCCCTTAGACAAATCTTTCTGCAGTACGACACCCATGTAGATGTTAAACATTTGCGGAAGGGCCTGTTGTGCGGCAGCGTGCCCTGGGCCGGGCTCTGCCACCCGCCACCCCCCGCTGGCAGGGGTATTAAAGTTTAGTGTTGTCTGCAAACTTAGCCACCTCACTGCTCACCCCTGTCTCCAGGTCTTTAATGGAGAGGTTGAAAAGTCCCAGGACCGGGTAAATTACCTGTTGCTGTGTCCTTAAATTACCTCTGCTTCCCCCCAGCCACGGCCCTCTGCCAATCCCCTCAGGGGAAGGGGCTCGTGTGTTCCGGCCAGGCCATACAAACTCAGATCTCCCTGCTGTAATTGGGCAATTGGGATTCTCTCAATTTAGAGAAGTCTTCCTAGAGAGAAGCCTTCCTTCTCTAAATGTGCTCTTCATTCTTCTTGCATTCCAGGGCAGAGGTGCTACAATGCTCATAGTTTATCTTCCAATTCCAGCAGGACAGATTTGCTAAAATGTTCACTTTGGAGGAGTTAAGGGGGGCGGGAAGCCAGTTTCACTTCTCTGATCTAAGAAGGAAAGAGCTTAGGAATGGCATTAAAATGGTACTAACACTTAGCAGGTTGCACAATAAGAACAATGCTTGGAAATGGAACAGGGCTGGAAGAGAGAGAGGGAGAGAACCTCCACAGAAATGTTCTGATCTTGTTTCTTGAGATAACCTTGCCACCTGATGGCTTAACAGACATGGCCATTGTTTGATGCAACTGTACCTCTGCTTCCCTGATAATCAAGCTGCAGGAAGCTCTCTGCCAGAATGTCAGTTTTTCCTTTAGCCTTTACAAAAGACTGCCAATAAAATTACCCCTTCGGTTCTTGCCCTTGTACTCTTTTTTTCTGCCCATTTTACAGCTAAAAGCAAGCTAAGGATCTCCCAGAGAGGAACAGAGACTCAGAACACACAGGACTTCTGCTTGCTCTCGATTTGTGTATGCATTACCCCTTGGAAAATTAACACTAGCTGCACTTGTCAGACACCCTGTACTGCATAGTATATACAGGTGGAGCCTATTTATCTGCGTTAGTTCTGTTCAGTGACTCAGCGTGATTAACAAAAAACACGTTTGTGCTAAATTCCATAGAGTTACGCAAATACTCTGCAGCCTGACACTTCCAGATGGAAGGAAACTAAGGCAGCTGTTATCAATCCCCTCCCCTCCGTACTCAGTCCTCCCCGTTGCCAGCTGCCTGGTTTCTTTCATAGTTGGGATGCTGATCTTTTAAGAGTCCAGCCTTATGCGTTTCTACTCAGAAGTAAGCTCCATTGTAGTCAATGGGGCTTACTCCCAGGAAAGTGTGGAGTGGATTGTAGGCTATATCTCATGCTTTGCTTGGTGGGAAGGCTTGCTTGTGTCGGTGATTGCCTGCACCATCTCAATGGGGGGGGGGATTTGGCAAACACTCCCTGGGTTTTTTAAGCAATCCCCTCTGTTGCTACTACACCTGCCCCTGTGTGTGAGTGAGAGTTCCACCTTGCTGCACGTGTTCTGGCTACAGAGATTTTTGGCCCCCCTTTCCCCTCTTCAGCCTCTTTGCTGGCTCAGGGGCTCCAGGAGTGTAACTGTTCCTTTACAAGGAACTGAGGCTGAGGCTGTGCCAGGCAGAGCCTTTTTCCAGTGTTTTGGGCTGCCTGGAAATGGAGTGAGACGTCAAAGGAGGGCAAAGGTGTGTGTGACTTTCGGTTCCCCCACCCCATTCTGCAGATAAAAAATCTGTGGATAAATAGGCTGCACCTGTAGTTCTAATGGGCTGGCACAGTTGCATGGAGTTTCCCTAGGGAGGTAACATTGGGCCATTTTACTTGCCTACTAATCCAGGAGTCCGTTTGTGTGTGGGCCTGCATCCAGTCCTCCCACCATGCATATGAGAGAAGCTGGCAGTACTTAACAGTTGTTATTATTATTACCAGGGATAGTGCAGTCCACCAGACATTTGGGCTGGGGTTTTTGGGCACTCAATATATTAAACTCTACCCAAGAGGTTAAGAATGGTGCAATATTGCTGTATAATGCTCAGTGTTCCTGGTACTGGCCCACTGTACTGTTCAGCCATTATCTTGTCTATCTGTATACTAGCCAGATATTTCTTTAGAGCCTTGGGAATTGTGCCAAATGCACCAATGAGAATACGGGCGGTTGTTTTTCTCTTTCCCCAAAGACACTGCATTTCAATCGCCAGGTTTTTTATATTTTGTTATCTTTTTGAATTGTTTCTGCTCAAATCGATTAGGTCCTGGAATGGCCACATTAATAAGCATCACCTGTTCCTTCTCAACCACAGTTATATATGTGGTTATATCTGAACCATAGGTATGTTCCAATTTTTTATCAGCCTGAATTTTGAAGTCCCACAAGATTTTGACCTGCTTATTTTCTACTATCCTTTCAGGCATGTGCTCTCACCATTTTTTTCACTGATAACGATTATGATGATAGGACTTTTCATCATCATCAACAATAGCAAAAACAGAAGTCCACAAAGGTGCAAATATAGGTGGGCCCTTGGTATCCACTGATTCAGCATCCACTGATTTGACTCACTGCTGATACCAGGGTCCACTTTTACATTCCTTGTAACAAGGGAAAAAAGCACCAAAATCCAATTTCCTATCTTCATGCTGTTAAAACACACTGGTTGCAAGCTTTAACATAAGAACATAAGAACAGCCCCACTGGATCAGGCCATAGGCCCATCTAGTCCAGCTTCCTGTATCTCACAGCGGCCCACCAAATGCCCCAGGGAGCACACCAGATAACAAGAGACCTCATCCTGGTGCCCTCCCCTACATCTGGCATTCTGACTTAACCCATTCCTAAAATCAGGAGGTTGCGCATACACATCATGGCTTGTACCCCATAATGGATTTTTCCTCCAGAAACTCGTCCAATCCCCTTTTAAAGGCGTCTAGGCTAGACGCCAGCACCACATCCTGTGGCAAGGAGTTCCACAGACCGACCACACGCTGAGTAAAGAAATATTTTCTTTTGTCTGTCCTAACCCGCCCAACACTCAATTTTAGTGGATGTCCCCTGGTTCTGGTATTATGTGAGAGTGTAAAGAGCATCTCCCTATCCACTCTGTCCATCCCCTGCATAATTTTGTATGTCTCAATCATGTCCCCCCTCAAGCGTCTCTTTTCTAGGCTGAAGAGGCCCAAACGCCGTAGCCTTTCCTCATACGGAAGGTGCCCCAGCCCCGTAATCATCTTAGTCGCTCTCTTTTGCACCTTTTCCATTTCTACTATGTCTTTTTTGAGATGCGGTGACCAGAACTGGACACAATACTCCAGGTGCGGCCTTACCATCGATTTGTACAACGGCATTATAATACTAGCCGTTTTGTTCTCAATACCCTTCCTAATGATCCCAAGCATAGAATTGGCCTTCTTCACTGCCGCCGCACATTGGGTCGACACTATCATCGACCTGTCCACCACCACCCCAAGATCTCTCTCCTGATCTGTCACAGGCAGCTCAGAACCCATCAGCCTATATCTAAAGTTTTGATTTTTTGCCCCAATGTGCATGACTTTACACTTACTGACATTGAAGCGCATCTGCCATTTTGCTGCCCATTCTGCCAGTCTGGAGAGATCCTTCTGGAGCTCCTCACAATCACTTCTGGTCTTTACCACTCGGAAAAGTTTGGTGTCGTCTGCAAACTTAGCCACTTCACTGCTCAACCCTGTCTCCAGGTCATTTATGAAGAGGTTGAAAAGCACCGGTCCCAGGACAGATCCTTGGGGCACACCGCTTTTCACCTCTCTCCATTGTGAAAATTGCCCATTGACACCCACTCTCTGCTTCCTGGCCTCCAACCAGTTCTCAATCCACGAGAGGACCTGTCCTCTAATTCCCTGACTGTGGAGTTTTTTCAGTAGCCTTTGGTGAGGGACCGTGTCAAACGCCTTCTGAAAGTCCAGATATATAATGTCCACGGGTTTTCCCGCATCCACATGCCTGTTGACCTTTTCAAAGAATTCTATAAGGTTCGTGAGGCAAGACTTACCCTTACAGAAGCCATGCTGACTCTCCCTCAGCAAGGCCTGTTCGTCTATGTGTTTTGAGATCCTATCTTTGATGAGGCATTCCACCATCTTACCAGGTATGGATGTTAGGCTGACCGGCCTATAGTTTCCCGGGTCCCCCCTCTTTCCCTTTTTAAAAATAGGCGTGACATTTGCTATCCTCCAATCTTCTGGCACCGTGGCAGTTTTGAGGGACAAGTTGCATACCTTAGTCAAGAGATCTGCAACTTCATTCTTCAATTCCTTAATAACCCTTGGGTGGATGCCATCAGGGCCCGGTGACTTATTGATCTTTAATTTATCAATGAGATCTGAAACATCTTCTCTTTTCACCTCTATCTGACTTAACTCCTTGGTTAGGAGGGGCCGTTCGGGCAGCGGTATCTGCCCGAGGTCTTCTGCCGTGAAGACAGATGCAAAGAACTCATTTAATTTCTCTGCCATCTCTAAGTCTCCTTTTATCTCCCCTTTCCCTCCCTCACCATCCAGAGGGCCAACCGCTTCTCTGGCGGGTTTCCTGCTTCTAACATATTTGAAGAAGCAGGAAAACCTTCAAATATGTTTCTGGGGGTTAAAGATAGTTTCAAAGACCCACTTCCGGGTTTCTTGTTCCTCATTGTTCCCCCAGATTGCATAGGTATAGATCAGGGATTTCCAAACTAAAGCCTGGGGGCCATATCCAGGCGGCCACAAGATTTTATCTGGCCCTCAGCAACTCGCCTTTTTTGTCACAGGATTTGCTAATGTTTGATATTTTTACTCATTATATATTATTTCTCAGTTTAAACATATTATTTCTTTGTAACTGTCACAATTCTCTTTTGTTCTGAAACATATTATGCTGATTACAAAAAAGATCCAGGTAAACTTATTCATTCATTTAAATTTCATTCATTCATTTATAAAACTGATTTTTTTTCCAGCCCACGAAAATGTACAAAATATACAAGATGGTCCTTGAACTGAAAAGTTTGGAGACACCGGTATAGATGCTATACCACATTCAGTCACTAGATGGGGTGAATAATGGGAATTTGATATCCCCTGATTTCAGTATCCACTGAGGGTTCCAGAACGGAACCCTAGCAGATATGAAGGTCCCACCTATAAATCAATAATGTGCACATACAAGCTGTGCAATCCATCCCTTCAAAAAGAAAAAAAAGGGATAAATCTTGTGACTCCGGCTTAAAGGTGTGCAAGCTGTATGGAACTGGGGCTTACGTCATAAACCAAGCTCCCAATACTTTGGCTTCTGTACTAACGCTACTCTATTTGAACTTCAAACTGAGTAGACCGCTCCCTATCCTTCAAGGACACTGATAAGGTTGTAGTAACAGCCCTGCCACGTAGCCAAGGGACAATCCCTGTCCACCAGGCCCCATGAAGACCCAGCCACATATCTTGCTTCTCAATCTCACCCAATATAGGACATTCTCTTTCCCTTCTATACCTGCTGATCTTGGATTCTGTTGCCTGTTATCAGAAAGGCTTGTCCTTCTGCATTTTGATTCAACTGAGTTTGAGACAAGACCTTCTGTCCATCTCAGGCAATGCCTCTGTCCCCTCTGACCTTAAACTGTTGCCTGCCTCCAGAACTTGATTTGTGCACACCTTGGGGGCCACCATCATTTGTGCCCCTGTACCTTGGCCTGACAGTCAGTTCCTCCCATGGACTCAAAACCTGACTGTATGAGGCCTGAGCAGATGCACACATACTACTGGTATCCACCACAATGCATATGTATGGTAGAAGGCAGGCAAGCAGCCCAGCTCCCCACCATGCAGAGGATCACCATGTCACTAAATGTATGGACTGGCTCATAAATTAACTGAGCAATTAATCTGGTTATCTAGCTATGCATATAGGCTGGAAATTACTTGTTAAAATGCATTCAAGCGTCAATTCACATTTGCTGCATTAAACTACCTACTGTAGTCTCATCCTTAGTGGGCTTGTAAAATGAAATGCCTTTAAATTTCTGACAGATTTTTGCCTTGTTATTGTCTAGAGTTTACTTAAATGTGAGAGTCACTGTCTTTTGTGGGATTCAGCTGGATTAGAGAATTTTAAAACCACTACAACTGAAGCAAAAATTACCACCAAGAATGAATTCACATTTATTCTTAGCCACAAAGGGCCAAACGAGATAATACACTGTAGAAGCATGAAGTGTTTCCTGTTTTTGTTTGTTTTGTGCATTGTCTTAAAATTGAAAACAAGCTATGAGGGTCTATCAGTGTTAGTGGAGGAAAAGCAAGGGTGGGGGATAGCTCCTTAACCCTTAAGAACATAAGAACAGCCCCACTGGATCAGGCCATAGGCCCATCTAGTCCAGCTTCCTGTATCTCACAGCGGCCCACCAAATGCCCCAGGGATTTACTTACTCTTACTCCCTTACTCCTCAAGGGGAGTACTTACTTACTCCTTACTTCCCTTAAGGGGAACCCTTACACCCCTTGTCATCTTTTTGCTC
This sequence comes from Tiliqua scincoides, assembly GCF_035046505.1. NCBI lineage: Eukaryota > Metazoa > Chordata > Lepidosauria > Squamata > Scincidae > Tiliqua > Tiliqua scincoides. Next base: position 19,705,540 of record NC_089823.1, read on the forward strand.
AAAACTGCCCTCTCCAAGCTGCTTTTCTCTCCACAGGGAAATGATATTGGGGGACGTGTATCTTTTCCCCCACAGATAAGAAAGTAGCTCGGGTTGCATGATTTGAGCAGAAGATGAAAGAAAGGAAAAGGGTTAAGTAGGCCCTCTTTCCAGTGCTCTTCCACTCCTGATCACAGACTCCAATACTGCTCTTCATTTAAAATAATAATAATAAAGCGTCTCCTTCATGTCATCTAGTTCAGCATTAAGAACATAAGAACAGCCCCACTGGATCAGGCCATAGGCCCATCTAGTCCAGCTTCCTGTATCTCACAGCGGCCCCACCAAATGCCCCAGGGAGCACACCAGATAACAAGAGACCTGCATCCTGGTGCCCTCCCTTGCATCTGGCATTCTGACATAGCCCATTTCTAAAATCAGGAGGTTGCACATACACAACATGGCTTGTAACCCATAATGGATTTTTCCTCCAGAAACGTGTCCAATCCCCTTTTAAAGGCATTCAGGCCAGATGCTGTCACCACATCCTGTGGCAAGGAGTTCCACAGACCAACCACATGCTGAGTAAAGAAATTTTTTCATTTGTCTGTCCTAGCTCTCCCAATACTCAATTTTAGTGGATGTCCCCTGGTTCTGGTGTTATGTGAGAGTGTAAAGAGCATCTATCTATCCACTTTATCCTTCCCATGCATAATTTTGTATGTCTCAATCATGTCCCCCCTCCTATTAAAAGGATTACATCTTAAAAACACACTTAATTGGAAGAAAGTTCCACTTTGGAACTTGCCTCCCAGCGTATGTGCTTAAGACTTACTGGTAAGCATGGTATAATTGGCACTGCGTTTATTTAAAATGGGTAAAGACTGTCACACTCATTTTCACATGTGTCACTGTTATCTTCTGTCTCAAAATGCTTTATGAATTAGATATAGGAAGCTAAAATGGGAAGGGGGTGAAATAGGGAGATATAAAAACCAGAGGCTCAAGCAAAGGAGAAAATTCTCAAGAAGCTCTCAAAATAGATTGAGAGTTGATTAGATACAAGAAAGCTATTCCGGGGAGTGGAGAAAGAGACATTTCTGATTGAGATTCTATCTGGGATTACCTAAAACAGATTAGATATGAAGGCAGGAAAGCTAAGACCTCTTCAATTCTCAGAGTTAAATTTAAAATAAAGAAATGCATTTGAAATGAGTTGAAAATATCCAGCTCATGATGGTCTGATGATTTTACTAACAGCTTGACAACTTCTTGATTTTGCAAGGAAATTGGTGCAAATTCCATGTCCCATGTCCATTTGTGCATGATCTACCAGCCATATATTGTGGCCTGCCAGTTGCTTTAAAATCCCTCAGAACTGCTGCAGTCCAGGCAGGTGGCAAAAATAGAAAAGATAAAGGAGATTGATGGGTCCCTTGGTAGGCCATCAGACAAGACTGGGAGTCTGCATGGGTCACAACTTGAGAACGATTGATTACAACGTGAATGCCATAAAACCACATTGGGAAATATCGACATCTAAGGGCCAATCTCATATTATGAAGAATCTTTGAATTGACCCACTGTTGTTTTTCCCCCCTCTTCTTAAAGAAGTGTCGTCAGGGTAGCAGAGGCGAAAAAGAAGGAAATCATGGTGCAGGTGGCTTTTAGTGAAAGTTTCTTTCCCCCCATTGCAACAATTCATAGGGAAAAGGGTTCATGACTGGGATCAGAAATGCAGCAGGGAAAATTGCACTTCCTCCCCATCGATCCCTCTATTTTGTGCATCTCTAATGCACTTTTTTAAAAAAAAAGAAAAAGAAAAACACCAGGACAACTCATGAATTCTCCATTATGTGTAGTTTGGTTCTGTGAGGTCACATTAGCTAGTTAGCACAAGTCAAATGAAGTTAAAATTTTACAGCTTTGTTTGTATACTTTGCGAGTTGGCCTCTGGATAAGACTTGATGCTAGCCTTGCAAATCAGTTCACAAAAGGGACTGGTTCACCAACATCTTTGCCATTCACCTTGTTAGCAACACTGACTGCCAGGTGGGAGGAAATGGGGAGTGAACGCTTTTCCAGCCTAGAGAAATTTCCATAACCCGCAATGATTTTTGCTTGTCAGAAGCTACTAGACAACAGTTATTCACAATCTTACTTTCTCTGTAGCAGTTCTTATTGACAAAGTAAAAATCTATCCTGCAATTCTTCTTAGGGGTCCAATCCTACAGGTGGAATTAAAGATGTACTGAATTGGCTTTTTCACTCTTGAAAAGGTGCTTTCTACCACTGTATGCACACATTCAAGATCTAACTTTTTCATAACTTCCTGGGGCATTTGGTGGGCCGCTGTGAGATTAAGGAATCTGGACTAGATGGGCCTATGGCCTGATCCAGTGGGGCTGTTCTTATGTTCTTAGCTTCACTGTTGATGTTAAGAATACCTTTTTGGAACCAAATTACACATTATATGTTATCAGCCCTGGCAGGCTTAGTTTTCCTTCAGTCATCTCAATGTGTGCTCCTCAGAGCCCTGGAGCTTTCCGAGACCATGGTTAGGAGCGGAAAGGGCTCTGGAGACCAAACGGTTTGAGAACTGTGGCTTCCCCAATTCAAAACCAAGATTCTGGGCAGGAGGTCTGGTCTAGAGGGTAGAGCCTCCGTCTGCCTGAAGATAACATCCACAAGGTCGCCAGTTCGAGGCCACCGGCACCGTGCGACCTTGAAGCAGCTGATAAGCTGAAGCCGAGCTATTCCATCTGCTCTGAGCATGGGAGGATGGAGGCCAGAATGTGAAGCCAGATCGGAATGAAACACCTTGAATGTAGTGGTTCTTGAAAGAAAGAACCTTCTTTCAAATTGTAAAAATCCCTATTTAATAAGGGATTTAAATAAAGCCTGCCTATGTAAACCGCCTTGAATAAAGTCTTGAATAAAGACCAAGAAAGGCGGTATATAAATACCTGTTATTATTATTATTATTATTATTATTATTATACTGGTTAAGAGGCACTTTTTCAAGTGGGTGCTCCTCTTTTATTTAGCAGGGGGAGAGTAACTGGCCCACCTCACCCCAGCAGTGTCTTTTCTAGTGGCTGTCTGCTGGTGTTGCATCTTTTTGGATTGTGAGCCCTTTTGGGACAGGGAGCCATTAGATATTTGATTTTCTCTGTAAACCGCTTTGTGAACTTTTTGTTGAAAAGCGGTATATAAATACTGTTGTTGTTGTTGTTGTTGTTGTTGTTGTTATTCTCTTCAACCCCTCCCTCTTTTTTTGCAAGTACCACTTTCCAGGTACCACTCTGGCATGTACCACCACTGCTACCAAAATGGCAACTGTGCATAGGAATGGGGAATTTGTTCCACATTTGGGACTTTGCTCAGCATCTCCTTCCCCAAGAGGTGCCTGTTATAAAGGGCCAGGTAGCTGCATGGACACATCTTGTCCACTGGTGTGCAGCTCCCCCAGCTATCTCCACTTCCAGTGGGGTTAAGCCAGCAGGGCGGCGCCACATAGTCACCATGGAAATGGAGCAGAGTAAGGGCACGCGCTCAGGGAAGTGGCAAAATGAAAGGGGTTCCCACAGCCACTTTCCGAGTTGCTGCTGTGGTCGCCGCTTTCGCCTCGTCCTCACCCACCCTCAGAAGCTTAGGAAAGTAGCGAGCGGAAGGAGGGAAGGAGATACAATATGGTGATCTGCCCTCCTACCTAGAGCTCTGCCTTTCTGCCTCCTGTCTCCATGCCATTTCTTCTGCTTAAACAAGAGGAGCCCCAGGTGAGGGGGCACAATGCTGCTTTCCTAAGCAGGTTGGAGAGGGCAAGGAAGCCCTGGTGGGATGCATGGTGCACATGTGGAGGTAGAGAATTTATAAGCTGCTTCAAGCAATGTCCAGGCTCAGAACAGGCCTACAGTAACTGATAAACTAACCAGGAACAGAGTGACCAGACATCCTCTTTCCCAGGACATGTCCTCTTTCTCAGCCTTGTGTCCTGGAAAAAAACATAAATTTCCCCTTTTCCCGGTGAGCAGGACCCTGCCGTCAGCACATAACCTTCTTGTAATTAATAAATTATATGTAATATAATAATAACAAATACTATGACATAACCACATGAAATCACTACACAAGTGTTATTAGCCTGTATTTTGTCATGTCCTACATTTTGGGGTGCCTTGTCCTCTTTTGCAGTTATCTGGTCACCCTGGCCAGGAAAGGGTACCAGCCTAGGAGCAGGCTCACTGAAGGTCACTCCACCAAAAGCTTCTTCACACTTACAGCCAGCCAAAGACAGGACTTTCATTTGTGGTCCAAACTCTAGGCCAAACTCGTATACCCCTATATATGTTGCCTCTGTTGCTATCTTTTAGGTGCTTTTTTGAGGTTCATCCTATTTTAATGGTATTTGGGAGGAGTTTTATTTACCACTGCTGCAAACTGCCATTCTTACGCTACTGTTTTATCCTTTCTGCAACTACTAAGTTGTTTTATCTTATATAGAATTTAACCTGTTTTTACCTGGATCACTTTTAGAAGCTGCCCCAAGGGCACGTGTCAAAAGGTGGGGGTATAAATCCTGTAAGTGCAGTAACATTCACACATTCCCTATGAGTCATGGAAGTTATGAGGACTGCTTGGGGGAGTCTTTATGTCATACAACTCAGCGGTTAGTTACAATCAATTAAACTCACAGAAATGGAAACTTGAAACTCCTTTGCTCATATTGTCTTTTATAGCCTCACACTCAATTACGCTTCCTATTCCCGAACTCAGTCAGTTCTAATTATATTCTCTGCCACACTAAGCTATACGTATAGTTGTAATAATACTCAGTTATGGGTCTGGGATAGCATACGAATACTCGTAGTCAATCACACTAAGAGAAATCTACATCCATTTTCCTTCTGCGTGGAATTATAAAAGTGGAACAGAGATCAGAATTTGGCAGCAAATTTAGTTTTAGGGGTTGTTTTTTGTTTCAGTGGATTCTGAACTGCTGCTGGCTTCATAGAGCTGCTTCACATGTTAAGCTTCACAGGTGTCCACCTCAGATGCTTTAGAGCACAATCCTATCCTTGTCTACCCACAAGTAAGTCCCATTGCCTTCACCAGGTCTTATGGCACAATCGTAACCTTACTTTACGCTGGTGCAGTGACTGCTGCACCGGACTAGGGTGTCACAAACATGCCAAAAAGTATGTTGTGACACCAAGCGAATAAGCAGCCCTGGCAGGAAGGCTTGCCCAATCCTGTTGGCACTGGATCCAAAGGAGAGCTCAAGGGAGCAAGTAACTACCTGCCAAGCAGCACAGGAGCTGGGAGAGAGCTGGGTGGGGGTGTAATTAGGTAGGGGAGGGTGGAGAAGGGGCAGGTTAGGCCCAAGAGGGCAGTCAAATCAGCTGTGCTGGCACATGTCAAATCCTATTCTCCCTTCAGGCTTGAAAGCCCAACACGGTGCTTAAGAACATAAGAAGAGCCCTGCTGGATCAGGCCAAACGCCCATCTAGTCCACCTTCCTGTATCTCACAGTACCCCACAGTGGACACAGTGGCGTCCAGTGGTCTTGGACACACACTGGGTGTTTGGCAAGTCCAGATCCAAACAGCCTCACTGAGCAAGCTGAGAATTTGCATGGGGTAGGGACAAATTATCCTGAGAAGACCCGCAGCCTGCTCCTTGCCAGTACAGGATACAGTATAGGCCAAGCAATTTCACTGCACCAGCACTGGTTAGGATTGGGCTACTGCCCATCCCAGGAGAAAATGCATAGGATTCCAGCCTTAAACACACCTAAAACTGGTAAGTGTAAATGCAACAAACACATATTTGCAAGCACTCATGTTTTACTACTCAGTCTCACCAGGGAGCTGAGATTGGGTGCAGCTACCTGTCATCCATACATCTGAAACCTGAGTTTACTGTTGCCCAGCATGTCAAATGGCTCCTTCTGTCTTCAACCTTTGAGTAACATAGGGGTCTAACAGAGACCTGACATGCAGTGCTTGAATTGTGACTGTAATCATGTCATTGGTCCTGGTGTGCTTGTATTTTCTTATGTAAATAGCACATATGTATATCGGGGGAATCCAGATCACAGACATGACAGTGGAAACTGCTCGCTGTGGTCCTGATCTGGATCCTTCCCCCCCACTTACAATTTCCATAGGAAAAGGCAAGCTGCTGCAGCCCATAATATGATTACAGTCACAATTCATTTGGCCCATGTCTGATCTGTGTGCAATAAGTTCATAAATTACATTTTTCTTCCTGTGTGTGTCTGAAAAGAGGGAGGTCTGTAACACAGAACAAACAGATGTTGAAGACAGAAGTGAACTGGTGCAGAGGATGTTTTATTGCCAAACAAAACTCCCAAAGCATTTCAAACCTGACAGTTCTTCTTCTGTACATCTGTGTACTGTACATCACAAGTGTCACAAAGTTAGAATCAAGTAAACTTCACTAGCAATGCTATTAGAATGCAGGTAATGAAATATCAAATAATCAAATAAAGCATTGTCTGCACTGATTGGCTTCTGCCTTCTAATCCAATTGCCACAGGATGGCAACATTTAACCAATTCATCAGATTAAAGATGGGTTAAAAGGTATCTCTAAATGAGCAGATTTTTAAAAAAGATTATACTCACTTTAATACATGTATTGACAAGAAATGCAGGCAGCAGCAGATGCTGTCTTAGAAAAACCCCATTTCTTGTCTTAAAGGATAGCATGCCTCTGTGACACACAGCACATCTTCTAAAAATGAAGTCTGCTTTTTTCTTCAGAAAAATATTAATACGCATATTGAATCAATTAAAAAAAATCATATGATGCATCCCAGGAATTGAACATTGGCTTGATCAACACAGCTCCTAAAATTATCTCCCCCCTCCAACTGTGGCTAATGTGCAGGGGGGAATTTTTTAATGCATCAACCGGGGCACAGACGTTTTAATTAATGATGCGATAGCCTTAGTGTGCTGACATGATTCCTGTGACCTTCTAGGATGAAGTTAATAAAAGCTTTGACCTTTAATCTACATTCTTGACAAGAACATTGGTTAAAACTGTTGAGGGAAACCACAAGTACATTCAAGAGTGGTGAATGTCCAACTTACTACTACAGGCTGAGACCCAAGAAAATATATTCCAACTAACTGCGGATTCCCTTTCCTATTTTATTTCTGACTTACATCTTCCTTTAGTCTCCCTCTTCCCTCCTCTGTGTAAGCCTCCTGCTGCTTCTTCAAATATTGTAACAATGCTGCGTTTCTGTGGGAGCCCGCTTTTGAAAATGGGCCATGTGAACATCACACTGCCTGGCTGGTCGAGGACCGTTCCCAGCTGAACAGGGAGAAATTCCAAGCGGCAATCTGCTCAAAGTGTGTTCTTCTAAGGCCTGCCTCCCCAGCAAATCCCAATTCCTTCCCCAAGAGTCTAATTATGAAGCAATTGCTCTTACCAGGCCTGAGGGCATTTTTTTTTTTAAACTACCATGTAATGATGCTGTGTGCTGGCAAACCCAGGAAACGTCTTATTCTAACTTCGGTTTCCAGCTTCTAGTTAGTAGTCAAGGCAGGAAGCTCCCTAGTACCTAGGATAAAGGGAATTCTGTCGAGAACAACATGCTGAGCCACAGACTGTTATTTCCAAGGGAACTGAAAGAAGCAATCAATTCTCACCATGTACTCTCTCTACCTGATATTAAATGACATTTTGTCATTGTTTTCTCTACCAAAAAAAAAAAAATGCACCAAAAAAATGCTTTACAACATTGGCAGTCTAAACACTTTTGGCTTCATAAAAGAAAACACCTAAAAGCATTTTTAAGTTGTGGCCATCTCTAGGGTAACACCCACAACAATTTCATTTCTCTTTGGGAAATCTGGTGTTTCTCCCTATGTCAATACCCCACAGATAGCGATGCCCTGGCTATATACTTGGGGTAAATTCCCACTGCCACCGGAAATGCAGCATCAGCCCTAGGCAAGTTTATTTCAATCAAATTCAATCATGGATTAAAATAGAACAAGAAGAAAGCAGACAAACATTCAAATTCTGTACTTGAGATCAAGGGGCGGAGATCCAAATTAAAATAAAAACAGCGTCTAAGACTTCCCTGACTCAAAGCAGTCACTTACAGATGCAGCAACCTCCTGGCACTGGAAAGAAAGATCTTCCTAGGAGCGAAGCATGGATTTGAACCCAGATCTTTTTGCTGCAAGGCTAACATTTTTGATTTCTGAATTCAAAGTTATTTTGAAGCAGATAATCCTGTTTTTGATGGAGTGGGCTGTTTTCCTTACAAACCAATAGGATACTTAAATATTTATCTTCTGGTGCCAGGTTATCTGCTTCTGTCCTGCTCCTGTTTGTTGCTGCTTCTTCCTTCCTGAATGAGTCACACAGTTGAGACTACCCAGGTGCCTTTCATGTGATGAATAAAATATCTCCCAATCAGAGTTCAACCAGGTTGCAATGGGGCATGCTCTTGGTATGAGAAGTTCTATATTCACTTCCCAGACAGGCCTATGCACTAGGGCACGGGTGCCCAAACTCCAGCCTGGGGGCCATTTGCGGCTCTTGGGGACTCCCAATCTGACCCACAGGGAGCCCCCAGTCTCCATTGAGCCTCAGGCCTTCTGGAGTCTTGCTAGAGCTCATGCTGGCCCAAAACAATTGCTCTCAGTGTGAGGGCGACTATTCAACCTCTTGCATGAGCTGCTGGCTGAGGGCCCCCTCCACTGCCTGCTGTTTCACGTCTGTGATGCAGCAGCGGCAGTGAAGGAAAGGCCAGCCTTGCTTTGTGCCAGGCCTTTTATAGGCCTTGAGTTATGGCAAGACCTTCATTCATTCATATCCCTCTCTAATATAGCCTTGAATAAAGTCTAAGGAGAAATCTGAGGACCAAGAAAGGCGGTATAGAAATACCTGTATTATTATTATTATTAATATATCCATTTATGTAAATTTATGTAAATTTATTCAAATTTGAAACGTATTATTTTTCCCCTGGCCCTCAACAGTATCGGAGAGATGATGCGACCCTCCTGCCAAAAAGTTTGGACACCCCTGCACTAGGGGAAAGAGGGGCAATGCCTAAAAAGAGGATCATAGCTCAGTGTCAAAGCACCTGCTTTGCCAGCAGTTTCAAGCCCTGGTATCTCCAGGTAAGCCAAAATCACAGGTAGCAGGACTGGGAAGGGGCCCCCTTTCTGCCTGAGAAACCATTTTAGCCAGCATAGTGGGCTGGATGAACAAGTGGTCTGACTCAACATAAAGCAGCCTAAGAACAAAAGAAGAGCCCTGCTGGATCAGGCCAAGGGCTCATCTAGTTCAGCTTCCTGTTTCTCACAGTGGTCCACCAGATGCCTCAGGGAGCACTCAAGACAAAAATATATCCATATCCTGTTGCTACACCCTTGCATTTGGCATTCAGAGATAGGTTAGCTTGAAAACCCTGAAGTTGTACACAGTCATCGTGGCTTGTAACATGTGATGGACATTTCCTCCATAAATCTGTCCAATCTCCTTTTAAAGGCATCTAGGCCAGGTGCCATCACCACACCTTGTGGCAAGGAGTTCCACAGAATAATTATTTGCTGAGTCAAGGAATACTTTTTTTTGTCTGTTCTAACTCTCATTCAATTTTAGTAACTCACCATTCAATTTTAGTGGATGTTCCCTGGTTCTAGTGTTGAACAAGAAGGAAAAGAACATCCCTTACTATCACATTTAACTATACGGTGATAAGACTGAGAGCAAAGAGTCAGAAATATAAGTGAACATTTTTGCAAGGGGTGCTGAAAAAAAATTCACTGAATAGAGGGCGTTTTTCAGCACTGCAGAAAATGTTCATAAAAACCGGGCATAGTGGAAGCTTGCCTGTAGTGTGGAGTGGCATAATTTTCTAGAAGTGTTTCATGGAAGTGGGATTATCATTTCTGAGGTCCTCTGGAAGCAGTGGCTAAAGCACATAATGCTCTGCTTGCGTGCATTGGCATTAACACTAGAGTTTGTGGGTTTTCATTCCTTCCTTTTTTTTTTAACGGTGTGGATTGCGCTTCATAAACCATCTCCCTTCCTCACTGCTATCACGCAAGCCATCTCCTTTGTGATCATCTAATATCACTATAGCAACTACACCAATTACTTGCATAGGAATGTAACATCAGGGAAGTATATTTTTAGATGCCTTTTAATGTGTAATTTAGCAGCGGGAAACTAAAAGCCGAGCAAGCCAGCGAGTGCTTTAAGACCTACAAACCAGAATCTGAACTAATCTGTCTACTTAAGCGTTTCAAAGTCTCATTTTTCCCTTCTACGCTCTCTCTCTCTCTCTCTCTCCTTCTCATACACAGACACACACATCGGTTTATCACATATATTTTTCATTGACTCACATTTCCTGACCCTGTATATAAGAACCATCATATTGGCACACTCTCATATCTGTCCAGAAAGCTAAAATGGATTTTTCGATGGAAATATTAGTTCTGCTAGATGGAAATTCTAGCTTTGTTGGTTTCATAGTGTTCTTTAAACAGATAAGGGATATTTATTCACAATTATTGTATGCCTCCTTTTCATGAAAGTTGAAAAAACACAAAAACAAAACACAACACAACTATACTGACACAGTGCTACAGACAAGAAACTTTGCTCCCCATGATAAGATTCCTCTCAGAGGCCCTGGCTGATTGCATAGACAGTGCCTACCAGTCTGTGGATGTACATGTCACAGAATATGTCACATCATGTCACATGAACACAGAACTCATTGTTTACTTAGGGGAGTAGGACAGAGGTGACCCAGGCAATCCCAAGACTTGCTCCCATGCGCCACCCAATTTACAGCCTACCAGCTACGGCGCTGTGTGACCTGGTTCGCAGCAGAAGTGATAAAGTTGAAAACCCAGTGGCCTACATTTCCAGTTTTTGGAAAGTTGCCTCAGCTTCAAAACTAGTTTTCCACGTGGCATGGGGGTGCTATTGTTTGAGAAACACAATCGCAAAGGGCACCAGGATGCAGGTCTCTTGTTGTCTTGTGTGTTCCCTGAGGCATTTGGTGGGTCACTGTGAGATACAGGAAGTTGGACTAGATGGGTCTATGGCCTGATTCAGGCCATCCAGAAGCCTGAGTGCAGGTAGGCAGGCTGGAGACTTCCTGCCTGTGTCAGCAAACCCAGAAGGACCTCACCAACACAGGTAAAATGGCAGGGAGTGGAGGGGGAGGTCAGAACATGGGTGAGGAGGGGGTGAATGGGCAAAGAACGGGGGAGGGAACAGATCCAGTGGTGATGGCACATGCTGGATCCTATCCCCTCTGGCAGCTGTCTCCCTGCCCTTTCCTCAGTGTTGTGCTAGTGAAATCACTCCCCCCCCCAGCACACAGCTACACCAGTGGGGGAGGACAGGATTGCGCTATTAGTTTACACGGGCTTCAATTACTTGTGAACCAAAATCTAGAACCTGAACCCGAATTTTTTTTCATTTGGGATTAAATATAGCTTGGAAGCTTGAGCTGGGAACTGAGAAAGCAGGGCACTGGGGCAAAAATTTGTGGAGCAAAAAGGCACTTTTTCAAGTGATGCTCTTTTTACACTTAGCACAAAGAGGGTGACTCTCCTCCTTCACTCCAGTGAAGAATCTTTCCCAGTGGTTGTGTTCTGGTATTTCTTTTGCATCTTTGTAGATGTGGGAGCCCTTTTGTGATGGGGAATCACTTATTTGCTTTGTAAACTGCTCTGTAAACCATTGTTGTTGCTGAAAAAATGGCATATAAATGCTTTTTATATATAATTTTATATGTAATTACAAAAATATTATAATATATAAAAATATTAAATAATAATTCTCCCCATTTAAAAGTACAACCCAGCATTTCAAGCCCACAGTTCTTTCACTCCTGTTAGCAGAATCAAGAACTCAGAAGGGGAATTAATATGATTTCTGCTTCACTACATCAGGGCTTTGAGTGGTTGGTTGGCAACCTTCAGTCTCGAAAGACTATGGTATAAGCCTACAGCACCCGGTATTCCCAGGCAGTCTCCCATCTAAGTACTAACCAAGCCTGACTCTGCTTAGCTTCCGAGATCAGACAAGATCGGGCATGTGTAGGGTAACAGTTGCTGCTTTGAGTGAGTCTAGCATAACCTCAACACTAGTCTGCTAGATTTAAGATTTAAACATTGTCTTGCCCAAAATGCTTGAGAAACACAACACAGTGTAAAGCCAAAGACTGGGAAACCTGAAGAAACACAACGTGACATTGAAAGCAAGGCTGCAATGTGATAGATGGAACTAGAAATGGTCCTTTGCAGTGATTCTCACCAGCTGGGTCAACACTGATTAATGTGGCCATCCCAGTCAACACCGCAAAGCCTTCTATGTTGGCAGTCGCTAACCTTGCTTCTCTTTTTAAGAAATTCTCTGCATAAATACGGATCACTGAGGCTCTACAGCAACACTGTGAAATCAAAAGTGGCATATGGCCCAGGAAGGATGGCAACTGCAACAGAATGCTATCAAGCTGCAGCAAGGAGTAGAGGGTGAAGGGCAGCTTGCAATTTTTTATAATGTGGGACCCAAACTGTCATCCTTTGAGGCCATAAAAAGTATTATCTCTTTTAAGGTCAGGTAGCTCAATCCAGCACAAATTCCCACACAATGATGCAGTGGCACTGCTACTGGAGGTTTCATTGGGATAAGGGAACAAGGATTAGCCCTGGGGTAAGCATTCGCAGCCACAAAGGGGAAACTCAGACCTGTGCCAGCAATATCACTGGTGCAAGTCCACGTTGCCCCATGTCAGTGGATCACACCCAGGAAGGGGGATAGGATGTGGTGTGTACCAGTGCTGCCAATCCTGCCCCTCTCCTGGGTTTGACCCACCTATCCCTTCCCTTCCATTATCTCCCCACTCCATTGTGGTTTTCACTCATTATATCCATGTAATTTATATCATTATATCCAGAATCCAGTTTAAACATGGTACATTCTCCAGGCTAGCAGCCCTTGTTGCTTATAATTAGGGGTTCCTCCTCTTGGACATTGCTTCTTAAATATTACCCCTGCATTTTAGATACCTCCCCAGTGTTTCATAGTAATTATAAGGTACTATTGTTCATTGGTGGGGCCTGGAATTGTTGCTTGGGAATACTCCCAGAAGCATGTTTTAACCTAGCTGTGCACCAACTTACTTTTATGAGAGTTTTCCTTTGGGGCTCCCCTTTCTTGGGATCAATAGGATTTGAATGCTCAATTAATTAAATTGCAAGAGATGAAGGATGAGCATACCTTCGGGGGTTTGTCACTATGCTTGACTTGAGCCAATTACTTGACACAATTTGCAAGTTAGGATTTTTCACAGTAATAGCCCTTATCAGACAGAAGCCTGTTTGATAGTTGTTAACTTCCTTAGTGGGTCATGCAACCCACTATTCTGAATAATGCTTTTCTATAGGTAGGTTACGGGCACTGGGGATGAGTGTATGGAACCAAGGAAGCAGTGGTCAAAAATATTTGGGAACCACTGATGTAAATTATCTGCGCATGGAGAGTGCTATAAAAATAAGGGCACAATCCAGAAGGCACCCTGGGCCGACACATGTCCCTTGCGCTGGCCCACCATCATCGCGAAAGTGCTGTAAAACACTTTCACACCGACATAGGTGGGATTAGGCCGGTGCACAGACTTGGCCAAGCTCGGCGGACGCAGAGGGCGGGGAGGAGGCATTTCAGGGCAGGGGGAAGGGTAGGTGGTGAGCATTCCCAGGGGCAGGTGGGCGGGGAGTGGGAGGCGAGGCCAGGATCCAGCAGTTATGTGGCCCGCGACAGTTGCAGTCTGCTTGGATTTGTGCCACCTCTTGAGATGGCGCAGATTCGAGTAGTCTCATTGGGGTTGCTGTGGCTGTATCTGGGGTAAGGGGAAGCGATTCTCCTTGCCCCAGGCTGAGCTGCTTTCAGGCCCCAATCCTGCCTTGGATGCAGTGCAGGCCCACCAGCCTGCCTGCTCCAGGGCAGGTTAGGATTGCACTGCACATAAATGCCCCTCTTCTAATGAGTGTTCTGTAACTCACTCAGTCAGATTCTAAGTGCTTGAAATGTCTCTGGCCATCACAAACAATTTCTCAGACGTGGCTGGGGCATGACAAACATCTTGACTACGCTGGACACCAATAGGACTGGAGGGCATGAAATGTGTTACCTTATAGATATCCAGGAATCCACATTGATGGTCAAACCGCGTGTAGAGCTCATTGAGCATGCTGATCACCTGCATGGGAGTGCACTGAGCACAGACAGCAGTGAAGCCAACAATGTCTGAAAAGAGCATGGTCACATCATCAAACTTCCTCGCCTGAACTTGCTGCCCTTGCCACAGTTGCTGAGCCACTTCTTCCGGGAAGATAGAGATGAGGAGATCCACCGTTTTTTTCTTCTCTTCTTCCAGAGCTTGGTGTGTTCGTTCTAGCGTGGCCTTCAGCTTATCCATCCGCTTCTTCAAGCCATCCTGGGCCTTTGCTTGCTCCCCAACAAGGATGACGTCACGAGTAGCATCGTGAATTGGTATGTCTGAAAGATGGAGGCCGCGGCCCATTAGTTCATCCAGCTTGTCCACACAAGGGGAACCCAAAAACAAAATGGAGTTCGACTCTGGGACGTGGATCATTTGTCCTTTGATTTCCATCACCTGCAAAGTACAGAAATTAAATGGTAAAGATGGAAGAGTAGTAAGTTTACTTAGTCTCAGGATAAACTCTCAAACCAGTTGTTGGGTAATGAGTTATTTTAATGGAAGCTTTTTTGGATCAATATTTATCGTAAACATTACACGCCATATATGAACAACAACTGCATTTTTATCTAACTTGCACATTATACATTCCCTTTGGGATTTATATTGACCTCTCTGCCAGTTACCACATCCCAATTTGAACATTTTTAAAGGAGCATAGCGGAAGAGAAAATATGCAGCAAATTGCAAAATCATTCTAGGTTCCTTTGAAGTCTCTTGAGAATTTAAAAAGTTAATATTTGCCAGTAAAAATGAAGAACCAAGAAGTACACCATAGGTTAGAAATACACCAGTGTTATGTCCATGAGCTCCATCCTCACCAAAGCCCAATTGCTCACTGACTGAAGGTGCATTACCCAAATGGTGAGTAATTTCTGAGTACTCATTCACACGGCAGCAACTGTTACCCTACACATGCCCGATCTTGTCTGATCTCGGAAGCTAAGCAGGGTCAGGCCTGGATAGTACTTGGATGGGAGACCGCCTGGGAATACCGGGTGCTGTAGGCTTATACCATAGTCTTTCGAGACTGAAAGTGGCCAACCACTGCCCGCTTAAAGAGACAATCCATATATTTGAATTCCCATCCAGTGTCTGAGTACAGTGAAGAAGAAAACAGACTAGCCACCGCTGTATGCAGAGGAGGCTAGAAGGGTTTAAACAACTGCTTTGCTATGCAGTCCCAGAGAGAAGGAGGAACATAAGAAGAGCCCCACTGGATCAGGCCAAGGGCCCACCTAGTCCAGCTTCCTGTATCTCACAGTGGCCCACCAAATGCTTCAGGGAGCACACAAGACAACAGACACAACCTGCTTCCTGGTGCCCTCTCCTGCATCTGGCAATCAGAGGAATCCTGCCTCTAAAACCAAGAGCTTGCACATACCTACTATGACTTGTAACCCGTAATGAACTTTTCCTCCAGAAAATGGAGAATCAATAGGATGCCCTGGCTTTGTCTAACATCACAGTGTGTCACATATGTCCAAATCCTATGGGCCTTCTATGATAGCGGAACTTTCATTCCAGTGTCATAAATGCTCATCAACTGAGTGAACATTGTGCTGCTGCCAGGCCATTTGGAGATGCCAGTGCAAAGTTGCTCTGCACACCTGCCGCAGCAGAGCCTGGTCTATGCCAAACCCAGAAAGATAGCTGTGGGGGTATGTCATGGGCAGAGGAGGAAGTGGGGAGGATCCTGGTGGCAGCAATTTGTCCTATACCTAGGTAAAGGCACAATGTCCTCCATTGTATCTGATCATCCTGCCCATAGAAGGTTAGAAGGCCAACTCAGAGGTAAGTAAAAAATAACTCTGGATGACCTTCTGGTTCCCCCCTTCCACAGCCATTGGATGCAGTGCATGCTCAGTCAGTGTGGCTGCAAACTGAACAATGGTGGGGCGATAGGATTGGGTTGTTAATCTGTCTGCAACTGCCTTTGCTACTAGGAGCACCTACTGCCATATTAACAGCCCAACCCTGAGCTGCCCAGCACCCAGAGGAGCAGCGGCACCAAAATGGCTACCATTGCCATATTAACAGCCCAACCCTGAGCTGCCCAGCACCCAGAGGAGCAGCGGCACCAAAATGGCTACCATTGCATCCTATAGGCTTCGGGCAATTGCCAGCATCTCCTCAGGGGAAGGGGACATTTGTCCCCTTTCCCTGGGGAAAGTCCCAAGACTCACAATGGGGCTACTCAAGTCTCCACTGGCTATTTTGCCAGTGCAGAGATGAGAGGCCTTGTGTCAGGCCAGGAGGCCTGACCCGGAGTTCTGGATTCAGTGTATCTCACCCCCTCCTACCCCACTCCCTCCCCCCACTACACCCTCCCCTGCCCTGGAATGCCTCCCCCCACCACCCCAACTAACCTCTCCGCTGCTCAGAGCTCATCCTTTGCTCCGGGTAGCATGCACAGTGGCCTTTGGCTGGTGTGACTCTGGTGCTAAGCTGGCGCTAGTGCTGACCCGGCACTGAGTATTGCAGGCTCTGAGTGTTGCAGAGGGCTGGCACTGAGAGTTCAGGGCTGGGACCTCAATGATGCATGACAGTATAACAAAGCCAGGGACCGTGTTTTACAGCATGGATCCTTCTCCTCCTCTCTTGGAACATGGGACAAGGCGGCAAGCCATTTCTAAAACTACTTCCAACACTGTCAATTAACACTGTTTGTAATATATTAGGCCATTCCTTTAAAGGAGCTTGAAAAAATCACCACGGCAACATTGACCATCTTAGAAAAACCAAAGAAGAAAAAATAATCATGCACATGAAGCCCCCTCTCACTTTAGGTTATTCTTCTATTGCTTTTCGTCTAGCTTCCAAAGAGAATAATCAAAAGAGCAATAGATTGAACTAGAAAGAGCTTTTCGGGTTGGATGCTGTAGTCTAGATTTTTACCTAATTAAACCAATCCTGAAAGGCCGGGGGGGGGCAGCTAACTATCACCCCTCTAAAACTAAGTTAAAAACTGAAAACTAAAAATTAACAACTAAAACTCAGCCTAAAAAACTAAAACTAAAAACTAACACGAAAATCTAAGTGCTAAAAACTAAAGGCTGAAAAGCAAGCTGAAAACTCTGAAAAAAACTAAAAACCAAAACCACACTAGAAAAAACCAAGGATTAAAACTGAAAACTAAAAATCAAATAAGGCTAAAACCTAAATAGACTAGAAACAAGAAACTAGAAGCTAGAAGCTATAAACTGAAACCTGAAGTCTAAAAACGGAAACCTGGCATTTCACCCAGAGCTTTGGTGAGCTTCCTCTGTGGCTTCAGTTTAGCTTTTTAGGTTGCGTTTTAGTTGTTAATTTTTCAGTTTTCAGTTTTAGTTTAACTTAGTTTTAGTGTGCCGATGGTTAGCCCCCCCCCCCTTTCAGGAGTGGTTTAGGTTCATTAGGTAAAAAAGCTAGACCACAGCACCCAGCCTGAGAAATTGTTTATAGTTCAATATGGATTCCAGCCGTGAAAGCCTTAGCATGTTTATCAGAGTTGTACATGTCCAACAGGACATTGCAGGCTAGGTATACCAAAGTGAGACACAGAACCCACCTGCAATCAATTTAATAGAGAAAAAAATTACCACCGCCAAATTGACATGCGCAAAGCTTACGGTATCATTTACTCATAAAACACTGCAGGGCTGAAAAACAAATCTGGAGTTGCAGTCTCTGTTAACCAACTATGAATTGTAAATGGCTGAAAAGAGACTGCAGGGCAGGAAAAAGAGATTCATTTGAATAAGGGTGAAAGGAACAAAGTAAAATAGATTACTTTTTAGTATAAAGCAAAAAATGAAAAAGACAAAAAAAATGGCTGGCTAAATCAGATGATAGACTGAGTCATATGAAGGAAATCAGGACAAATGGAATAGAGATATACAGAACAAACATAAAAGTATGAAGCTGCCTCACCCGAAGTCAGACCAGTGGTTCTCATTTTTATTTTCCCTGACAGAAGTGGCTTTCCAAGGTCTCAAGGCTTTCCCAGCTCTGCAGCCTGTCCATTATAACTGGAAAGATCTGAACAGAACCACCCAGAGTACTATCAATCAGCTAGAGACCTTTCCAAGATATTCTACCCTACTCATCAGGGTGTTTTATCCACAGGCCAATTCATACATCACAGATTGGGATGCTCTGCTGTCAGAACTTGCGCTCCGGCAGCAGAGACTGCTTTATGGTTGTCATAAAAGCCACTGAAACAGATTAGCTGCACAGGTCTACCAAATGGCCAAGGATAGAGGAGCGCCCGTCAATGATAGTGAGTTGGCAGTGGGGGTGGAACCAGGTGGAGAGAGGGCAGAATGGGGCAGAAAAGGGTGAGGACAGGAGGTATGTCAGTGGGATGTACAGCACCTGGCTCAGGCAACTTGCCAGATGCGACCCTCTTCCTTGACTACTGACATGAACCATTCCTCTCCTCGAACTTGCACTAGCTGAAGAGGGTGCACAGGACTGAGAAGACCCATTGGTGAGCAGAAGGCTTATGGGGAAGTAAGGGGAAATATTGTTTCCCTTATTTTTCCCTCTCCCAAGTCTCTTGCCCGCTCCCCGCAGGATGCAGCACAAGCCATTCAGGTATAGTGGCATCGGTGGGGGGAGGGGGAAGGATGAAACTGGAACTTCAGAGACATGAGAGCAACTTTTCCATTATTTGGAACCAAATTGCTCCAGTAAAACGTACACAGAAGTGCCACATGAGGAGGGCAAATAATGCTATTTTTCCTTGTATCAGCACAGAGAATTTTTTGTAGGAGAGTGTTAGAGAGAAGCATTTCTGGAGATACATGGAATATTATCTTGACTTGTGACCCAGAATCATCTCCATGACTATCGATTTTTAGAGAAAATCATTATAAATTAATGTACGGCTGGCATCTTACACTGGCGAAACTGAACAAAATAAATCAGTAACGATGAACCCTGGATATGTAATTATCCAAATGTTGATATTTGTTTTTTCATCTGGAGCAATGCCCCAAGGGGATGATATTTCAGATGATCATGATGTGCCAGCTGGAATTTATTTTAGGTTATTAAGTTCCTATGGATCCAATAATTGTTTTACTGAGATATTTACATGATTCTTTATTATGACCTGAACTTTGTGAGCTAGCATGGAATCATTTAATGACTGCCAGGATTCTAGTAGCTAGTAAATTGTATTCCCCAATTCCCCTTTCCCCTTGCTTTGAAGAACTAGTTGGTAAATCCTGGATAACTCAAAAGACACTGAAACTAACTAAGTATACACATATAAAAGAAGGAAAATAAAACAGGGACTCATTTCAGAGTTCCTGGTTTTTGCTGATGAACTTAGGAAAAAGACACTGAAGATGTTGTATTTTTTTCTATTATAGAAAAGATACCTTCCTTTAGGAAGAACAGAAAGTAACTACATCATGGCTAAGCATTGCTCAGATCAATGAGAGCCCAATCCTATGGAACTGCTGTGTCACTGCAACACTTGTTCCAGCAGTTCAGCATGTTTTATGGCTATTGCAAAATGGTTGGCAACCTTCAGTCTCGAAAGACTATAGTGTAAGCCTACAGCACGCGGTATTCCCAAGCGGTCTCCCATCCAAGTACTAACCAGGCCTGACCCTCCTTAGCTTCTGAGATCAGATGACATCAGGCATGTGCAGGATAAGGGCAACCCACCATTCCTTGCATTTAGGCAACAGCCACAAATGGTAAGCGGTCATGGCCATGCACCAGTAGCCTGCAAAGACTCCTCAGCAGCAGTAAGTTGGCTCGGGGGCTCAACAGAACAGGGTGGTGAGGAACAGGGCAGAGACCAGGGAAGGGAATGGGCGTTGGGGTCAGAAAGGTGGTAGTTTTGGCAGCAGCAGTGCCACCGATATCCCACCCCCTTGCCAGCCTCAATCTGCCTTCCTGGGTCCACTTGGACCTGCACCACCAAATTGCTAGCACAGGTCAAGTAGACCCATCATGGCATTGGAGGCTTTACCCTTGGGCAAGGAAACAGAAGTTCCCTTACCCAAAGGGACAGCCCGCTCCTGTATGATGCAGAGCAAACACTGGTGATGTGACGGATTTACTGAGGGGGGAATTTAGGAGTAGGCTATGACACAGCTGTGACAAAGTTAAGACCAACTTATTTCAGTGGGTTTTAAGAATCTTCCCTTTCTTAGGATGTGAAATCAAATCTCCATGAGTTCATTTCTATCTCATTCATAATTTATGGTATTCCTATATATGTTTTAATGTTTGTATACGTTGCAAATGTTTCTGTGGCCTTGTCTGGTTTTCTATGTACTTTGCATCATTTCTATTTGATCTCTGCAGCCTGCAAAACTTCTCCATCTCAACTAAGGATAGAACAGGAGGACGAATGGGAAGTTTTGTGGAAAGCCTCATTCAGGAAAACCATGGGGCTCCATGGGGTTGCATGGAAAACCATGTGCAACAGGGGGCTTAAAAGTATGAAGGATCTATCAAGTAAGCCACATTCTGCAATGCTGAGAATGCCCTTTGAGTCAAGTCCTTCACTAGCTGCTAAAGCATTTCAGTTCTGACCTCCTCAAAGGCAAGATCCTAGTTTCCAGGTTGGATGGGGGGCAGGGACACAATTTCTTGCTGGGATCATCCCATCTTTTTCCTCTGGAGGTGCTACTGCCCAATCTCTTAAATATGATATGAGGCATCCCAAAATTATGAATGGGATGGATAAAGTGTGTGATTTTCCCTAATCGCACAACACCAGAACCAGGGGATGTCCACTAAAATTGAGTAGCAAGAGAGTTAGAACAGACAAAAGGAAATATGGAAATAATTCTTCATCCAGCAAGTAATTCACCTGTGGAACTCTTTGCCACAGGATCTGGTGATGATGGCACCTGGTCTAGATGCCTTTCAAAGGGGATTGGACAGATTTATGAAGGAACAGTCCATCACTGGTTACAAGCCATGATGACTATGCTTTGAGTGCCCGGCAGGGAGAGAAAGTGGGGTACAAATTTTGTAAATAAATAAATATGCAACGCTCAGTTTTAAAGGTAGTCTGTGCCTGAATGCCAGATGCAAGGGAGTGGCAACAAGATGTTCCCTGAGACATCTGGTGGGCCGCTGTGAGATGCAAAAAGCTGGACTAGATGGACCCTTGGCCTGATCCAGCAGGACTCTTTATATTTTCTTCTGTTCACACTATACAAACTGCCACAGGATTGAATAAGGGAGTGATTAATCTTCCAGAAACATGTGCAGAGTGTCTACCAAATCCTAGAGGACTACAGGTATCCCCTGCTTTCAGACTGTATGTTTTTGGATGATATGTTTAGCTCTGGGTCTATTCCCATTTCCAAAGGCATTAATGAGAGTCCGTCTGCAGAAATCTTTGTGTGACAGCATGAATTTGCACGACAAAAAGGCATTTACAATTTGCTAGCTAAGAAAGCAATTGGAAGCAACATTTGTAAACTAAAAAAAGACTGGGTTCCACATTTCAGCCGTTTCCGCTTTTCGCCATTGCTCTGGTCCCTATCCTGTCAAATTAGCGGGGGGGGGGCACCTGTACTTGTGTGTGAAATCACAAGAACTTCCTTGAATCTTGTAATGAATACAGAAACACAGCTGCTCTGATCAAACAATTAGGAGCTTGCATAGTGTGCTTAATGGGGCATAAAGTTATTTGGTGCCCCCTCCCCAATGCACTGGCACCCTGTGTCTGCGCTTCCACACTTGGATCTATAGTTGAGTAAATTGTCAAGAGACATTATTCTTCACAGCAGCAAAGCTACCGTTACAAATTTCAGGTTATTTATAGATGTCTCCAGGGTGTTGCGTAACAGGCAATGAAGACAGCCGATTTTAGCCTTTTTGGTTTATCTGTGAGGCCTTCACGAAAGCAGGAAAGCCACATCAGGCATGCAGAAAACCATATCAAGGGAAGGGGAGAAAATGAATCTGATTGATAAACGTCAGCCAATGTACTTGAAAAGAAAACAAGCAGGGAAAACAAAATAACAACTGCATTAAAATGCTGCAGGGGGCCAATTAGCCCACATGGGCTCCCTTCCTGGGGACATGCTCACCACAAACACCCCCTTCGCTTTCTGAAAAAGGGGATTTAACACATGAGCTCTGAAACACTTTAGGGCTCAAATCATATTTCAAAACACAAAAACTAGTATCTAATAAAGAATGCAGCAGCTTGAGTGCATTCAAGAGAACCTCAGGGCAGAATAAGACATTACTCTTGTGGAGATGCAGGAATTGTGCCCGGTTTTATGCAGAGGAAAAGATCTACTGAATTACTAGGCCTCTAGCAGCAGAAAAAAGTGGCAGTGCCAAGGTCTGGGAGGGGGAATCTTCAGGCCAAAGACAACTCTGCCCCCCCCCAGGGATTTTGGAGAGCACCTCTCAGCACTCATGAAGGGCTTCCTCAAAGGCCTCTGCAGTATTTCAAGGGTCTTTGAGAAAGCCCAGCTGTGGATGGGGAGTTGCAGAAAAGGC
Source organism: Tiliqua scincoides (assembly GCF_035046505.1). Taxonomy (NCBI): domain Eukaryota; kingdom Metazoa; phylum Chordata; class Lepidosauria; order Squamata; family Scincidae; genus Tiliqua; species Tiliqua scincoides. Next base: position 19,728,295 of record NC_089823.1, read on the forward strand.
AGCAACACCACTGCCTGCATTGTGGGGCTTCAGAAGTTGGCTAGATGGGCCCCTAGGAATATATGGGTCCTCAGCTAGTGCCTAACCTGGACAAACTCTGGCATTGTCTCTGTGAAGCAGTGCTGTACCTCTTCAGGCTGTAGGTGAGCAATGCTATCTTTTAGGAAATCCTCACATTAAAAACTCTCCTGAAGTATAAACCTAGCACAGCAGAAAGAGTGGTTGTAACCCAGCTGCCACCTTGGAGGAGATTTAAAAAAGGTAATTCCCCACTGGTAGAGCTCTGAAGTGTTACGATCTGTTTACCACCTCAGAACCTTCATTCTTCAGCATACATAAATTCAACCTCACCAATGCAAAACTAATTCCTAAGCAAGAAAACAAGTTAGAAACTCACTGTGGTCTATAGTTTGGCTTAGCCCAAATGAAGGACATTTTTCAAAACCCTTGGCTCCAGGACCAGGGAGCTTCCCATATAGGATTCTGAAGACTCAAAGTTGAATCCTTCTAATGGGTTAACCAAGACGTTGGGTTACCTAGGGTCAGTCCCTTGAATTTTCCCTTGGCCATGGATGGTCTGGACCAATACCCAAGTATGGGCAAAACTAAACAGCCCGCTGGTGGTTTCTTCCTGACTCTTTGCTTCACCTAGGCTGGGGCGAGGCAGATATAAATTGACATGCCCAATTCATATCTGAGCACACTAGTGAACGTGCAGATTAGTGAGGCCAAAATGGAGACACTGCCCAAACTGACCCATTTCAATCAAGGCATATCAAAATTAAGGTCCCCATCCACTACAACATGCTCTAGCAATTAGTTCCTTCCCAAACAGTGTTCCCTTCATCAGCATTACAGGATTATGGCTGTGTTAATTGCAATTGCCTGTTCAATAATTAATACAATAAAATCAGACAATGGTTTGTAGCTTTTCTAAAGCATGCATACGCACAGCGACTTCTGCTCCATGTGGCTTGTCCCACACACCACCTGTGTTCCTGGAAACTCCAGCTGCCCCATTCTATTGGGCCAATACTAGGCCTTAAGGCAAAATCCTGCCTTGAATACTAAGGCTGCAATCCTAACCACACTTTCCTGGGAGTAAGCCCCATTGAACAAAATAGGACTTAAACTTCTGAGTAGTTTGTGCCCTAAGGCCTCAATCCTATGCAAACTTACCTGGGAGTAAGGCCCACTGAACATAATGGAATTTACTTTGAAGCAAACATGCACAGGATTGCAGCATATGTCTTTCCTTTGCAAAGACATATTGTTACAAGGTACATGCAAGAGCTGGCTGGCAATTCTCATCTATATTTGCAAGCAAACCTGCAAGTTATGCTTAGATGCCATTTCTAGATTATGCCTCTTAAAGAATATTTTGTATTTTTTTAATTTTCTTTGGAAGCACAGTCAGTAATGTCTGGAGCGGTCAGATCATCACTCTGAAAAAGCTGCACACATTCAAAGAATTCAGCTTTATTATCTTCCACATTAAACTGTATCAAAAGCATAGCATAGAAAACCACTTTATCTTTTCCCTTACAGCTGGTAGATATTTGACGTGGCAACAAATATGGTCAGGCTGGGCAAGCCATTTAGCTGTCTCAAGGGAAACAAAAAGGACAGGTGGAATGTGGTGGTGGATTACAGCATCCCCAGGATCCTCCTTTCCTCTACACTTCCTCTTTTATTCCATCCCTCTCTTCCTTTTTCATTCCAGGGACTGGGAGGAGGAAGAGTGGCAGAGCAGGCAGCTGGATGGGCATCCCTGAATATACTGCTGGAGGCAACTGCTTTGACCTCATGCTTGGGTCAGCCTTGTCTGGAAAGCCACCATCAGTCAGCATTGGCAGTACTAAGCTATGCGATTTTGACTGTTTTAATTGTGTAAGCCAATTTTGTTCTTTTGGGAGAAAACCAAAGTAAACCACTTCATATACATAAATAAAACTAGATGGACCAACCATCTTATCAGCCTAAGAAAGCTTAGTATGAACTGAAATTTTGTACTCTCTGTATCTTTTCAAAGCCATCACCTTAAATAGTAATATAATGTAACCCTGGTCCAAAATGCATATTTTAAACCCAAGATGAATGAATGAATCAATTTGCATTGGCTGATATAACCATGTTGACTACAAGTCCCAAGGCACAGCAAGAGCTGTAGTGTCTAGACTACAGTGACTAGTAGGGTGACTACTTGAGAACTCATGTGTCCAATTTAAGTTTCATGATGGAAAAATCAATATGCAGTTGGCCCATGTCTTACATAAAGGTTACGTTCTGAGGTGGGTGCATAAAGCCAAAATCACACATATAGTCGAAGCTCCCTTAAAGCCAATAAATATGTACTGATTGAAAAGAGCTAAAATCACTGTATAAGAGACATGCAGGACAGAGGGAACAGAATCTTCATTGTCTCATTTCAGGCTCACTCTGGGGCACAAACAAATGAACAGCGCAATCCTAAGCTCTGGTTTCACTGGATTAGCCACTGCGCCAACCTAGAGTGTTGTAAACATGTCACTCGGGAGCCGTGGTGCTGGCAGGAAGACCTGTGTCAGCCCACCAGTGGAACTAAGAAAAGCGTTGAGCAGCGCAGGGGCTCGGGGAGGGCGGATGAAAGGCTAAGGGAGTGGGGTGAAAGGCTAAGGCAGAATGGGGTGGATCAGGCCCAGGAGGGAGGCAGGATCAGCACAGGAGGCCTTTACCGTAACCTATCCTCCCTCCCAGGTGTGAATGCCCTACAAAGGGCTGTTCAGATCTGTGACAGCGATTTAGCAGGCACAGATCCGAGCAGCCCCATTCGGCAGGCTGGAGCATTATTTGGAATAAAGGAGAAAATATCTCCTTGCCCCACTGAGACCTCCAGCTTGCTCCTTACCTGCGCTAGAAACAGCACAGTCCATGTGGTCTGGCTGCTCTAGCACAGGTTGGGCTGCCCTTCAAATCAAATGGTGAACGGAATCATCTGACTATTTAAACTGCTGGTTTTCCTTGGTTTTTGGTGTGGGGGGGGGGCTGAGAGGGTAAAATCGAACCTACACAATTCAATCATGGATAAGATGTGGGTCGACTGTACATATGTTCTGATTTTTATATAAAAGTGTAGTTCTATCTCCCCTATGAGAAATAATTCTCAGAATTCATAGAGAAGGGAGAAGGAATACTGCAAGCTTATATATCTAGACTCAGTTTCACAAAGATCAACATGTGTCCTATAAGGATTTGTGGGGTTTTTTGGGGGGGGGGGACACAGACAATGAATGTCAGAAAGGCACTAGTTGGAATAATTCATACCCAAGTTTCAAAAGCTAGAATTTGTGATTTTGTTCAGGCAAACCATTCTATTTTTATTCATGATTAAATCAGACCCAGCTGGCATCAAAGCCCTTCCAGTCTCTTATGAATTATTTAGTAAGAAATCTTTTAAAAAGGAAAGCTTGAGGATTGCAGCAACCTCTTTTTTATGCCAGAAACTTGCCACTGGTCTTCACAGAAGCCTCAGTGTAAACGCCTCCTTTTGCCTATATCAGGGGTCTCCAAACTCCGGCCCGGGAGCCACATGTGGACTGCGGAGAGCCTCTATCCGACCTGCGGCCAGCCTCTGATCCCCTGGGAACCTCTCAGTCCAAACCTATGCATGTCTACTCAGAAGTAAGTCCCATTAGAGTCAATGGGGCTTACGCCCAAGAAAGTGTGGACAGGACTGGGCTGTCTGGCCCAGTTGACCAAACACAAACAGAATTGTGCTTGTGGGGTGGGTGAATGCTGGTTCATTTAAGTGTGTGCTTCATTTCTTGGGCTATGTTGGTGCTTGGAGAAATCCTGGACATCTGAGTCCATTCATTTATACATTCATTTCATCTAAGATCTATCTCTTGTATTCATTTAAATTTTATATTTAGTGTTTTTTTTTCCAGCCCTCTACACTGTGCCAGATATTTGATGTGGCCCTTTGGCCGAAAAGTTTAGAGACCCCTGGCCTATACGATAACAGGTATTTGTCAAAACTGGGGCAGCCATTTTTGGAGGTAGCCCTGCGTTAATCGTAACTTCTGGTTCTGTTTCTAGACAACCAGGAAGGTAAGGTTTTGTTAACTGAAAATGAACTCCTTTTTCTCTGAAAGTTAGAGTCCAATCTTATTCTTTTACCCCGTCCTCACCATGGCAGCGATGCCAAACTGGTGAATGCTGCCTCCACGGCAGGTGGATGGGGGGGGGGGGAGGCAGGAGGCTTCAGCAGGGAAAGAAGATTGCAAAATCCCCTTACCCCCAGGTAAGCCTCCCGACACACAATGGGTCTTCTCCAGCCTGCGCTGGCAAGTTTGCCAGTGCAAGTCTGAGGGGAGAAATGGGGTGGGGAGACTGTTTGGGAGTGAAATGGGGAGGCTGTTTGGGGAAGAAATGGGGTGAAGGGATCAGATCTATCACAGGCCACCCACAACAGATCCTCCCCCTCCCTTGGCCCTCCACCTCCCATTAACCTCCCTTCCTGCCCAGTTTCACCCCTCCCCACCTCCATTCCACCCTCACACCTCTACCACCCATCTCCCCCATCTTCCCACCTCTCAAGCAAGTGGGTATTCCCTCGCCGGCAGGGGCAGGATGGTGCGGCCCTTCCTGCCAGTGCTCCTGACAGCATGCTGACTCACACACTGTCGAAGTGCCCTTTACAACAGGCGCTGGTTGCCTTACGGCAGTCAGCGCTGTTGGTCTGAAGGCACATAATATAGAAATCTCGCTGAAAATAAGCAGGACCGTGTTTGGTCAGTACCTGGATAAGAGACAGTGCCTGGGAGACTTATGGATGTTGCCTGGCATCCCTAGGAGGGAAACTAACAGCCCAATCCAATGCATAGCTACTTAATAGTAAGTCCCATTTACTTAATAGTAAGAACATAAGAACAGCCCCACTGGATCAGGCCATAGGCCCATCTAGTCCAGCTTCCTATATCTCACAGCGGCCCACCAAATGCCCCAGGGAGCACACCAGATAACAAGAGACCTCATCCTGGTGCCCTCCCTTGCTTCTGGCATTCTGACATATTAGTACTTAATAGCTACTTAATAGTAAGTCCCATTAGAGTCAATGGGGCTTACTCCCAGTAAAGGGTGGATAGGACTGGGCTGTAGGACATTAATGAATAATGATAATAATGTATCAGCCTAAACATTTTCATGGAGCTGCAGTGAAAATAAGAACGTGGGGGAGGGAGAAGCCATGCATGTCATCCTATGCTTGGAAGAAGGGTGAGACCAGAATGGATGGTGCCACTTTTTAATTAATATTAGATTTGCTCATCAGAAACTGTTTTGATCTACTGAGCTGTATCCCTAATTAAACTGGCAGCATATGTTTTTAAAAATGTGTAATACTTTTAATACACATAATTTTTAAAACTGCAGGTTGCAGACACTGTCTAAGAAGTGGCATTCCACCTTCACTATTACAGAGGAGGGAATGCCTCTTCTAGGGCATGGGCCATTGCTGGGGTTTCCATGTATGCCACATAAGGGTCATACAATCACCATACTATATTGCATAGCTTTTGCTCTTGACTCACATTTGAAGGTCATGCAACTCATTAGATTTGTCTAATGAGTTGTCACATGGAAGCCACCACAAGGAGTCTCCCTTTGGTGAGTGTTCCATGTCACAGCCGTAAACATTATGGATTGCTGCCACCATGTGGAGGATCAGGTTTTTACCACCAGCCTTTCAGTGAAGACTCTCCAGGCAATAGTGGCACGCACATCAAAAGCATAACTATGCACGCCAGATGACAAGCACCAGTGGCACAGCTAGACAGGTTGCAAAGCACTAAGTTTTGCAGGGAGCCTCATCATGGCATTCATGCAAGCAGCCCCTCCCTCTCCCCTTTGGAGCCATACCGGGCAGTGGAAACAAAAATGATTCGCTGCCATTTTGCTCCTATTGCCCGAATTGGCTCTGAAGGGGAGGAGGAGGGGCAACTTGCATGCTGTGATGAAGCTCCCTGCAAAACATAGTGCTTTGCACCCTTCTAGCTACACCACTGACAAGTGCATAATGCAGACCAGCCCTTAATGAAGATGTCTGTGTGCTGTGCTTCAATTTATGATTGGATATGTTTGGTCAGCATTTATAGTAGGTGTCACGGGACCTCTACCAGCTGGACATGTGAGCTTCCTTCAGTGAGAAGTATTGTCTGAGAAGATCTGAAAGCCTTTGATCTGTGAAAGCAGCTTTACCCAAGCGGTTCATCACATGACAATCACTGAACAACAACCAAGCAGGTCACCCATTCCCACAGTGTTCCATATTATGCATGGTTGTGTTTGAAACAGGAAACACCATAGGGCTGTAAATGCAGTGTAAATGCAGTTCACTTTAGCACAAATGACCAAGGATGTAACATATGAATGCAGAACTATGAGTTTCATTTGGGGACACATCTTGACAAAGCCTCTAGGGGGTAAGCAGACATAAATATCTGGATCCCGTTTGGTAGCGAAAGAGAACCACTGGCATTCCTGGAAGGGGGAGAAAGCAGTAAGTTTCTTCAGATACTGTGACACCCGTGTAAAGCACCCCTTTCAATTCAGCGACCAAGCCAGTCGTGGCTGCGAAAGCAAAACCAAGGCGCCTCCTCCACTTTGCTCTCACCTTTCTGAATGGCTTGGAAATCAAGAGGGAGGGCTGCTTACACAGGCCACTAGGCACATGAAGAAACTTATTGCTTTGCACCCCTGCCAGGACTGATGATTATGGTTCTCATATATTTAGCACTGGGACCCATTTGATGTGATGTCATGACTGGAAGTGACATCATCAAGTGGGAACATTTTTAACAATGTAATGCTATCCACACTTACCCAGGAGTAAGTTCCAATTATTATCATTGTTAAAAGAATATACATAGTAGCTTGTTAAAAGTACAGACCTGTAACATTTCCCCAAATGCAGTCACATACCATGGTAGCATCAAGTCTAATACATTAAAAATAAAATGTTGAAATGAATGGGGACCCACCTGAAATTGGTTTGCGATCCACCTAGTGGGTCCCAACCCACAGTTTGAGAAACACTGTAGCATATGATATAGGAAGAAAGCAGTGAAAACTGGCAAGTACTAGAACTTGCAGGAGGTAAGTAAGGGACACTAAAATCTAAAGGGAGGGACAATGACTGACAGGAGAGAAGCATTTCATAGTTATCCACTGCAGCCTCCTGTAGATAAAAATTTGAGGAATAATTGTATGTAGATAAGTAGAAATATATTTTTGCACACTGAAACTCCTTTATTCATGCAGAGAGATTTGAGAATTTCCAATTTTACAACCAAATTAGCTGCAAGGTCTTTCTTGAAGCAAAGCAGCCTCACCATCTGTGAATTAAATACCACAAAGAGATGTAATGTTCCCAGAGCTGCTCAGAGGAGTGCTGTTATTAGTACCGCAAATTCAGAAACCTCAGCACTCATTACATCTCAATAAAATGCCTTCAGCTCAGGAAATATTGTATTATTTAAAGAGCTGGGTAAACAAATTGGCTTCAAGGAGCACTAGGCAAATGTAAAAGGTGGAGGGTTCTTTTATCACAAGGTCAGAATCTTTAAAGGAGTTTGGCTCCATCAATCAGAAGTCAGCCATTGTTCAGGGAGATGAGGAGTGCTGAGAATGCACAGTGTTTAAAAATAAGAAAAAAAGTTCTTAAGAAAAAAAAAAAAGACTTCTCACTACAGGTGCTTTGAAAAGTTCTTTTGAGGCTCTAGACCAGGGGTCTCCAAACTTTTTGGCCAGAGGGCCGTATCAAATATCTGGTGCGGTGTGAAGGGTCGGAAAAAAATTTAAATATAAAATTTAAATAAATTAGAGATGGAACTTAGATGAGTGAATAAATGAATGAATGGGCTCATTCATTCAACCTCTCTGGCCCTCAGAACACCCTCCAGACACAATCAGAGCACAGTTCTGGTCATGTACAGTTGAGTGGGCCAGATGGTTTCAGGGAACAAGAGGCTGGCCACGGGCCAGAAAGAGGCTTGCTGCGGGCCGCATCTGGCCCCGGGCCAGGGTTTGGAGACCCCTGCTCTAGACAACAGAAAAAGCAACAACTGTGTGCTCAAATTCCTTTCATACCTCTGCAGATTTGTCTCCAGGACCAGTATTTACATAATTATGGGCATTTCTCATAAATGCATATACCAGTGGTTCTCAAACTTTTAGCACCAGGACCCACTTTTTAGAATGAGAATCTGTTGGGACCCACCAAAAGTGAGGTAATGACCAGAATGTTATTATCAATCAGGGAAAATTATTAACAATCCTAGGCTGCAATCCTACCCACACTTGTTCAGGAATAAGTCCCATTTATTATCATTGTTAAAAGCATATACATAGTAGCCTGTTAAAAGTACAGACTTATAATATTTCCCCAAAAGCGGTCACATACCATGGTAGCATCAAGTCTAATATAGTAAAAATAAAGTATTGAAATGGAGACCCACCTGAAATTGATTGTAAACCACCTATTGGGTCCTGACCCACTATTTGAGAAACATTGATATACCTCATTTCCCCCCATCCAAGTCTGTAAAACATGCCATTCAGATATTCATCTAGAAGCCTTTCAAATGCCTGAAACTCACAGCAAAAAAAGAAATAAAGAATGGAAAACAGTTTCCTTGGCAGACATAGGTCTGATTAATGTTTGGATAGCTGAATCATATTTTAAAAAATGGCCCTTATTCCAGTCTCGGTGTCTTCCCCCGTGTTGCTCTCTATTCCTAAAACATTCTTATGCTCTCTATCAGATAGCAAATAAAATAAATAAATAAATAAATAGCTGCCCTCTCCCCTGCTCTATCAATCTCTCTGGTTCATTCTTTTAGCCAGACCTTTGCTGAGCTAGTATCACTTTTTCATCCTCTATAGCCATCCAATTCTCCCTAAGCCACCTGCACTACCCTTGTGTCAATCATTGGTTTATCCCTTGTTTATCGTAAATTAGATGACAATGAACTCTCTAGCTGGCATATTTGATGACCTTTGTTTGAGCAGCCACTAGACCTAATAGCAAGTAGTTGCTGAGCTTCTAAAAGTCAAACCTGAGTGGACATGTGCTTTAGCCAGCAGAGCTGACTTATAGAGAGTCATTCACTGGTCTACCACTGGCACCCAGTGAGTTGATCTGGTCTTCATGAGCCATAGCAAACAGCACAGATAAGAAATCTACCAGCCATTAGCAGTTGCACCTTCAGGACTGTGTTGCTTTCAGATTCTATGCAGCATCTATCACAATGACGGAATAAACTAAGATGCTATACTAGTAACAGTAATTTTCTCTGCATTGCACAATAATGTTATTGAAGTGGTAGGTTTCCCTTGCAATACTAGGTTGCATTCTTCTTCATAAAAAACCAACAATGTGGTGCAATTATATTGGTTGCTGGTAGACCCTTATTCAAACCAATGCAAACAAGTTCCTACTAGAAAATTAAATGGCAATAAATAGCACAAAAGTTAGCTTCTTTTATAAGGTTATTGTTGTGAACCAAGGGCAAAGAAAAGAAAACCACCACCACCACCACCCAAAAAAACAACCCAAAAGCACACAGCAAAACATAATCCTTTAGTCTTCATACAAGCTTAAGAAAGAGTGTCGGGAAAAGATAGACAGTTTTTTAAAAAGCAAGGAAAAGTATTAATGGGTTTCTTTTGGTGAGCTTCCTCAGAATACAATAAAAGTTACATAAAAGAAATGCTTTCCTAGATCTCTCCAGGTGTTCAGTATGAAAGAATAGCTTCTTAAAGTTACCCTTTTTCCTACGCAAGCTTCTGGAATAGACACACATCTAGAACATGGAACAGACAACAAATTCCTAGTGCCTTTATACCCAGTTGCTAATCAAATGAAAAGGAACATACAGGTATAACCTAATTATCCACTGATTTTTTTACCTGTGGTTTTATTTCTACATAATGAGAAGGGCCCTTTAAATCGAAGGAAAAAACCAGGTTAATTAATAAGGTTATTAATGAGGTTATTATTAAACCAGGTTTCAGAGACCACACAGAGACCACACAGAGGCATGGGGGGGGGGGGAACTCTCCAAGGAGAGCACTGAACCTCATGGGTTCTTATTAAAAATCAAACCCACAGTCACATCTGCAGGACAAGTAGACATGGCAATCTACTGAATCCTGTTTTAGGACAGGATTAACTCGTGTAGATTACTCGTGTAGATTACTCGTGTAGTCACTTTAACTCCTAATAATCCAATAATGCTCTTAAACTGAGTTCAAAATATAGGTGTTAAGGAACAGAAAACAGAGAGATCCAGGAATCTGAAAAATGAACAAAATAAAAGGAACATGGTGGTTTCAAAGTTCTAAAGTGTTCTTATAATCCTTCAGCAAACTATGCAATTATTGGATAACCACTGAACAAACAGCTTTGAAAGATTATACACTTTCAAAGAGAAATTAATGTGGTGATGTTCTCCAGAGTCAAAGAAAGTAACATACACTGTTTCAAATCAGTTAGCAACTTGTCGTTTCTCATTACTGTTTTTATTACTAACTGATTTGTGGACTGCAAACCACAAAAAGCTGGTGCTGAAACAGAGTTTGATTGGTCTTTTGAAGGGCAACAGATATCTCTGCTGCTTTTGCTGCAACAGACTGACATGGCTACTACACCAATGAAAGAATGATGATGGCTACCAAACTGTCTGTCCACCTATGTTGATGGGGAATAACTGAACTGGACGTTCTTCCATGCAAATGTGTGATTGGTCTGTGGAACTGCTTGCCACAGGATCTGGCGATGGCATATGGCCTGGATGCCTTTAAAAGGGGATTGGACAAGTTTCTGGAGGAAAAATCAATTACGGGTTACAAGCCATGATGTGTATGTGCAACCTCCTGATTTTAGAAATGGGCTATGTCAGAATGCCAGATGCAAGGGAGGGCACCAGGATGAGGTCTCTTGTTATCTGGTGTGCTCCCTGGGGCATTTGGTGGGCTGCTATGAGATACAGGAAGCTGGACTAGATGGGCCTATGGCCTGATCCAGTGGGGCTGTTCTTATAATGAGATGGACAGGGATCATGCAAGCACATTGTCTTATTCATGAAAATGCCATTCATGCTCATGAAATGATCTTGTTTCTATGAACATATGAAGCTCTCTGCCTTATATTAAGTCAGGTCATTGGTCCTGTCACTGTCCATCAGGTCATTGATGCATCTAGGCCAGTAATGCCTACTGGTAGCACATTAAGAGATTGTCCTCAGCCCTGCTAACTGGAGATACTGGGAAGTTAAACTTGGGATAATCTGTATGCAGACTAAGCTGTAGACATCAAACGAGGATTTCGGTTGGATTGGGCTGATAAATGGTTTTGGAGGAAAACCTGCAATTTGAATTCTAAACAACTTCCAAAAGTTGTTTAGGGCTCTGGAGGATGCCATGATGTGCCTGATCCAGTGGGGCTGACTCCATGCAGGACTGGGGTGCCAGTCCTGCAGACCTGCCTTGTGCCAGATCTGTGGATGAATAATAAGAAAAGGTTGCTTCTACAGACTGCAGTTCTACAGCTTATAAATAAACACACACAAAAGCAAGCGCACACACGCACATATGCTGAGGAGGAGAGTTTGGCTGTATTGATTACTGAACCGACGATGGGTGGCCCAAGAGTGTCTATTATGAAAGGTGATGTCTTAGAGCCCGATCATAAGAACATAAGAACAGCCCCACTGGATCAGGCCATAGGCCCATCTAGTCCAGCTTCCTATATCTCACAGCGGCCCACCAAATGCCCCAGGGAGCACACCAGATAACAAGAGACCTCATCCTGGTGCCCTCCCTTGCATCTGGCATTCTGACATAGCCCATTTCTAAAATCAGGAGGTTGCACATACACATCATGGCTTGTAACCCGTAATGGATTTTTCCTCCAGAAACTTGTCCAATCCCCTTTTAAAGGCGTCTAGGCTAGACGCCAGCACCACATCCTGTGGCAAGGAGTTCCACAGACCGACCACACGCTGAGTAAAGAAATATTTTCTTTTGTCTGTCCTAACCCGCCCAACACTCAATTTTAGTGGATGTCCCCTGGTTCTGGTATTATGTGAGAGTGTAAAGAGCATCTCCCTATCCACTCTGTCCATCCCCTGCATAATTTTGTATGTCTCAATCATGTCCCCCCTCAGGCGTCTCTTTTCTAGGCTGAAGAAGCCCAAATGCCGTAGCCTTTCCTCATAAGGAAGGTGCCCCAGCCCCATAATCATCTTAGTCGCTCTTTTGCACCTTTTCCATTTCCACTATGTCTTTTTTGAGATGCGGCGACCAGAACTGGACACAATACTTCAGGTGTGGCCTTACCATAGATTTGTACAACGGCATTATAATACTAGCCGTTTTGTTCTCAGTACCCTTCCTAATGATCCCAAGCATAGAATTGGCCTTCTTCACTGCCGCCGCACATTGGGTCGACACTTTCATCGACCTGTCCACCACCACCCCAAGATCTCTCTCCTGATCTGTCACAGACAGCTCAGAACCCATCAGCCTATATCGAAAGTTTTGATTTTTTGCCCCAATGTGCATGACTTTACACTTACTGACATTGAAGCGCATCTGCCATTTTGCTGCCCATTCTGCCAGTCTGGAGAGATCCTTCTGGAGCTCCTCAGAATCGCTTCTGGTCTTCACCACTCGGAAAAGTTTGGTGTTGTCTGCAAACTTAGCCACTTCACTGCTCAACCCTGTCTCCAGGTCATTTATGAAGAGGTTGAAAAGCACCGGTCCCAGGACAGATCCTTGGGGCACACCGCTTTTCACCTCTCTCCATTGTGAAAATTGCCCATTGACACCCACTCTCTGCTTCCTGGCCTCCAACCAGTTCTCAATCCACGAGAGGACCTGTCCTCTAATTCCCTGACTGTGGAGTTTTTTCAGTAGCCTTTGGTGAGGGACCGTGTCAAATGCCTTCTGAAAGTCCAGATATATAACGTCCATGGGTTCTCCCGCATCCACATGCCTGTTGACCTTTTCAAAGAATTCTAAAAGGTTCGTGAGGCAAGACTTACCCTTACAGAAGCCATGCTGACTCTCCCTCAGCAAGACCTGTTCATCTACCGTATTTTTCGCTCCATAAGACGCACTTTTCCCCCCCCAAAAAGTGGGGGGGAAAGTGTGTGCGTCTTATGGAGCGAATACTGCAAAAAAACAAACAAACAAACAAAAAAACTCCGCCCCCGCCCCCTACCTGCTCTGCTCTGCTCGCCTTCCCAGGAAAGTGTGGGTGGGATGGCAGTCTTGCTGAGCAAGCCCCGAGAGCAGGGGTGCTCATTATGTCGATTGAGAGCTACCAGTCGATCTCCAGGCAAAATGAGTCAATCGCAGGCTTCTCTCCCATCCAAGCATCCCTAGGAGTGAGCCCCTGGCAGGCTTGTGAGCCCAGGGAGGGAGCCTAGGGAGTGAGTCCAGGGAGCCCAGGGAGTGAGCACCTGACGGTTCTGTGTGGTTCTGTGTGCAAGGGGTTTTGCACTGGTCTTGCTGTGATGTCTATACAGAGATCTTCCCTCCCCCACACCTTTCCCCTGCTTTTGCACTGGTATGTATGGAGATCTGCGCCCCCCCCCCACTTCCATCTGTTGGTTCTGTGTGCAAGGGGTTTTGCACTGGTCTTGCTGTGATGTCTATACAGAGATCTTCCCTTCCCCACACCTTTCCCCTGCTTTTGCACTGGTATTTATGGAGATCTGCCCCCCCCCACTTCCATCTGTTGGTTCTGTGTGCAAGGGGTTTTGCACTGGTCTTGCTGTGATGTCTATACAGAGATCTTCCCTTCCCCACACCTTTCCCCTCTTTTTGCACTGGTCTGTATAGAGATCTGCTTCCCCCCCCCCCTTGTATTGGAATCCAGGAAGATCTGGTGAGGAGGTAGATGTGGTGTCAGCAGTGGCCCCTTTAAGGGTAAGGCCTGGGCATCCAGCAGAGTGTGCTGCACAGCTGCAGCCACTGGAAGGCAATCGGGCCCTCAGGGATATAAGGAGTACCAGAGGCAGAAAGGGTTTGTGGGTTTTGAAGGAGTGCTGGTTGGAGGTAGGGGAGGAGACTGACTGGGTTTATTGAATTTGGAATTTGACTTTGGATTGTGACTGGACTTGGATACCCTGATGGATTTGACTGACCTACCTGGAACCTGACCTTGGACTGTAATTTGGCTTATTGGCTCTGGACTCTGATTTGGTAACTCTGATTGATGGGACTGATTTACTTGGCATCTGTGGACTGGAACTGGACTCACTTTTGCTTGCTGCACTGGTGAGTTGCACAAGGGGGACTGATCAGCCTTAAGCGGGCACAAGGCCCAGTGGTTTGGAATTTGGCAGAACATCATTGTAGCAGAAAGATAATGTGATCCCCTATTTGTGTGCACCTGCTTTTGTGAGCTTCATAAATTCTGACTCTAGCGATGATGAGTTCTTGGGGTTTCCAGAAAACTAGAGTACTCAAACCTTTAAATCTCTCCATTTGTTAATGACAGTGATAATGGTTCTTAATGCCACTGTTGACTGCTGTTCACTTTACATGGTTCAAATGTTATTCTGTTATAGTTTATTAAATATTTTATTACACTATTTGGTTCAGAATATTTTTTCCCTTGTTTTCCTCCTCTAAAAACTAGGTGCGTCTTATGGTCAGGTGCGTCTTATGGAGCGAAAAATACGGTATGTGTTTTGAGATCCTATCTTTGATGAGGCATTCCACCATCTTACCCGGTATAGATGTTAGGCTGATCGGCCTATAGTTTCCCGGGTCCCCCCTCTTTCCCTTTTTAAAAATAGGCGTGACATTTGCTATCCTCCAATCTTCTGGCACTGTGGCCGTTTTGAGGGACAAGTTGCATACCTTAGTCAAGAGATCTGCAACTTCATTCTTCAATTCCTTAATAACTCTAGGGTGGATGCCATCAGGGCCCGGTGACTTATTGATCTTTAATTTATCAATGAGGTCTGAAACATCTTCTCTTTTAACCTCTATCTGACTTAACTCCTTGGTCAGGAGGGGCCGTTTGGGCAGCGGTATCTGCCCGAGGTCTTCTGCCGTGAAGACAGATGCAAAGAACTCATTTAATTTCTCTGCCATCTCTAAGTCTCCTTTTATCTCCCCTTTCCCTCCCTCACCATCCAGAGGGCCAAACGCTTCTCTGGCGGGTTTCTTGCTTCTAACATATTTGAAGAAGCTTTTGTTATTCCCCTTAATGTTGCTGGCCATGCGTTCCTCATAGTCTCACTTGGCCTCCCGTATCACCTTCTTACATTTCTTTTGCCACAGTTTATGTTCCTTTTTATTCTCCTCATTAGGGCAAGACTTCCATTTACGAAAGGAAGCTTCCTTGCCCTTCACAGCCTCTCTAACTTGGCTGGTTAGCCATGCGGGCACCCTCCTGGATTTAGTGGAACCCTTCTTTCTTTGTGGTATACACCTCTGCTGGGCCTCTATTACTGTTGCTTTAAGCAGCCTCCATGCACTCTGGAGAGATTGGACTCTTTTTACCCTCCCTTTCAACCTCCTTCTAACCAGCCTCCTCATTTGGGGGAAGTCCGCCCGTCAGAAGTCAAGGGTTTTTGTTAGAGATTTGCCTGGTATTCTTCCCCCAACGTGCATGTCAAAACGGATCGCAGCATGATCACTGTTCCCCAATGGCTCAGTAACGTTTACATCTCTAACCAGGTCCTGCATACCGCACAATATTAAATCCAGAGTCACCTGTCCTCTGGTGGGCTCCGTGACTAGCTGATCTAAGCCACAGTCATTTAGCACGTCAAGAAATCCGGTTTCCTTATTGTAACCAGAACACAAATTGACCCAGTCAATATGAGGATAATTGAAGTCCCCCATGATTACAACCCTGTCCTTCCTTGTCACCTCCCTGATCTGTTTCCTCATTTCAAGGTCCCCATCCGATTTCTGGTCTGGAGGACGATAGCACGCCCCCAGTATTACATCGCTGCACAAGCCTGGTAATTTAACCCACAGAGATTCTACGGTGGAGTCGGACCCACCTTCAATCTCTACTTTGCTGGATTCTATCCCTTCCTTAACATAAACGGCCACCCCACCTCCAACACGCCCCTGCCTGTCCCTCCTGTAGAGTTTATAGCCCGGGATTGCGGTATCCCACTGATTCTCCGCATTCCACCAGGTTTCCGTTATGCCCACTATGTCAATGTTTTCCCTTGTCACCAGACATTCCAGTTCTCCCACCTTTGCTCGTAGACTTCGGGCATTCGCATAAAAGCATTTGTACACGGAATGCCCTAGGATGGGCTGCTTATTCGCTCCTTTGTCCCCACATCCTCTCAGTGTGCCAAACTGTCTATCACATCCCATCACGCTACCTTTCCCAATTTCTTCTCCTACTCTTCCTTTGTCTTGTTGTTCTCTAACCTCCCCATCCTCATCCCATAGGGATGAGGAGTCCCGAACCGGATGCCCCTCGGCTCCTGTCGGCCTTCCCCTAGGGATCAGTTTAAAAGCTGCTCTGCCACCTTTTTAATGTTATGCGCCAGCAGTCTGGTTCCATTCTGGTTCAAGTGGAGCCCGTCCCTCTTGTACAGGCCCCGCTTGTCCCAAAACATTCCCCAGTGCCTAATGAATCTAAACCCCTCCTCCCTACACCACCATCTCATCCACGCATTGAGACCCCTGATCTTCGCCTGCCTAGCTGGCCCTGCGCGTGGAACAGGTAGCACTTCCGAGAACGCTACCTTTGAGGTCCTGGCTTTCAGCTTCCTGCCTAAAAGCCTAAATTTGGCCTTCAGGACCTCCCAGCTACACTTGCCCACGTCGTTGATTCCGACATGCACCACAGCCGCTATCTCTCCCCCAGCACTGTCTACTAGCCTGTATAGACGAGAAGTGATGTCCGCAACCTTCGCACCAGGTAGGCAAGTCACCATGCGGTCCTCACATCCATCGCAAACCACCCTCTCTATGTTTATAATAATTGAATCCCCCACTACAAGAAGCCCCCGACCCTCCTCCCGCCGAGGAGTATCCTGAGTGCGTTCGGATACGGGCCCATCCCCTGGAGAAGGGGTCCCCCCTAGGGGATTGTTTCCCTCCTCTCCAGGATGACATCCTCCAGTCCCGAGACTTCCCACCCGGGCAGCTGAGGAGCTGCACGCCTGAGGTTGGGACGAAGCCTGATTGTCCCCGGAAGTCTCCCCACGGTCCTCCTCTGCCTGCCTGCGCTTCTCCAGGTCGGCCACCAAGGCTTCAAGGGAGCGGACGCGTTCCCTGAGACCCTGGAGCTCCTTGCACCGAGGACACACCCATGACTTATGCCCCAGAGGCATATAATCATACATGTGGCACTCAATGCAGAACACTGGATAGCCCCCACCCTGCTGCTGGCTGTCTGACTGCATAGCTTTTTTGTTATTGTTGTTGTTTTATTTAGGGGTACTTTTAAAAACCCTACACTGGTTAGCAGCCCTCTTCTCAAGGGAAGAGGAAGGGCAGTGTATGGGGCCCTGGCCTCCTCGCCCTGCTGCTCAGAGTAGACCTACGTACCTCCCTTAGGTGCTAACTTTCAATTTTGCTTTAAGGTTGATTTAAAGTTATAAAGTTAAGGTTAGAAGAAGACAGGGAGTTAGAAAGACAAAGAGTTAGAAAGAGTACACTTACCCTCTCGTCGTCTTCCTCCTCTCCTTCTCCAAAACTCAGAGGTCTACTTGCCTTCTCCTCGCCCAGATGCTAAACTCTCAGTTTACCTGGCACTTGGGGTCCCAGAGGCACTTAGGGTTCCCAGAGGCCACATGCGTCTGGAGAGGATCCTGTGCTCTCTGTGCTCTTAGAGCCCGATCCTGGGGCTTACTGCTGGGCTCCCGCCGGAGCTGGCTCAGTCTGTCATGACCCAGAGAAAGCCTCCAGGGACCTCTAATGCAGCATGCTGGCACCTGGTAAAGAATTCCATTTAATGACCAAGGGGATAATCCTAACCAACTTTCCAGCACTGAGGTGAGGGCAATGCAGCTCCGAGGTAAGGGAACAAACATTCCCTTACCTTGAGGAAGCCTTCATGACTGCCCCCCAACTGCACATGCCCCATTGGCACAGCTGGGTCAGTGCTGGAAAGTTGGTTAGGGTTTGGGCCCAAATCACTTAACAACCGGGTTCGTGGAACGTAACCCCATCATTAAGTGACACATAACTGTATTTTTTTTAAAACATTTTTATTCCACTTGGTTTTTGAGGAGGGTGGAACTGCTTAGGGGCCTATTTTTAATTTAACATCTATAGGTCCATAGTTGCTGTTTTTTACACTTTTAATTATGTTATTGCATTTTTTTTTACATCTTTTAACTCACCCAGTATAGTTTTTAATTGTTTTAATTTGTTTTTATTTAAGCAATTTCAGCCAACGTTACATATATGCAACAGGGATCAAATGCTGTACACCTGTGGGTTGGCCAGAAATGGGCTAATGTTTTTGTCAATTGTATGTTTGATTGCATTTTTATTGCTGTATACCACTTTGAATGCTGGAAATGCAGTATAAATATTGTTTGATTAAATAAATAAATATCAACCCCCCCCACACACACACACACAATGTGGTCCCAATCTTAAGTGTACCCACCACCTAAACCAGCCATTTTCAACCACTGTGCCGTGGCACACACAGGTGTGCCACAGGAATTTGGGGGAAAGGTCATTTATTAATAGGGCAAATGGGAGATATGAGCTCCCACTGACAGCATGGTATGACTTGTCAATTGACAAAAACCTGGTGGTGTGCCTTGACCATTTTAGTGAATTGTCAGTGTGCCATGAGATGAAAAAGATTGAAAATCACTGCTCTAAACAGCTACTATTTAGCTTTTAAAAAGAGAAGGTCCAAACTGTGCATTTCTTATAACATGCAATTTGACCTAGAGGGACTCTTATTGCTTCCTATGCTGTGGGGCTGTAATCTGACCAGCAAAATAGGTTTTGCAGTCTGAACACTAATGCAAATTAGGCCCTAAAACTAGGCCACCCTATCCCAATTGAAAAGGATGACTCAAAAGCAACCTGGCGAGTCATACTTACATGCAACTGTTTGGTCAAAGTTGTAAACACTGACTGATTGATTGACCCACATCTTACATAAACTGGTGGGGAAAACACGGTCAGATAAACCCTGCAGACAGAGAAGCAAGGTACAGAGCAGCAGGGTTTGTAGGAAGATGCGCTTCTTCAATTTACAATATCCTTTGAAAGACATTCAATAACAATGTGGATGAAAGAAAAGCTGGTGCAGATAATTTGCCATTTTGAAAGCTTCAAGTCCCCCCCCCCCCAAAAGATGTTAATTAAAAACTCAAAAAGATGTTAATTAAAATCACTAGGTTGTTGAGCTAGCGGAACCTTTGATCTGATTGTCTATGACAATTTGTAGTCTTTTAATTAAGACTCACAACAACATGCTGTGTCAGTAATGTGTTCCTGTAATCATTTTATAGATGGCAAATGGAAACCTTGGAAATCAGAAGGACTACTCAGAAATATTGACTATTATAGCACTTGGTAGTTATATTTCAACAGTCTCTCATTCATGATCTCACTAATAACACAACATTCTTATAAGGTAGGCAAGTATCATTATCTGCATGCTGAAGATGGGAAAGGTAAGAATCTTTGGCCCAGGTCCACAGCTCACACTTTTAGCCTCAACTCTACACTGGCTCTTTTCCCAGCAGAATGTAATACTTGCAATCCCAGTGGTCATTTACTGAAAACACAACTTCAGTGAAAAATAAAACAGCTACCTCCACAATAGGAACTGTGACAGCAAACTACTTTATGATCAATTTAAAAAACACACAATATATCAGACTGTCCCTACCAAAATCAGTAATTCCTGCACATCAGACCGTCATCCAAAATTATATGAAGTAAACCAGGGGTTCCCAATCTGTGCGTTGCGGGAGACCCCATCACTGAGCAACGAGACTGAGGCACATGTCTAAAAATAAGGAGGTGTATCACAGTGGTTAGAGGTGCAGGTGTGAAAAGCAAATGCTCAGAAAAGCCCTCCCACCTGCCCTGGCTCCTTACTGCTTTCTTAAGGCTACTTGTTGATCTCACAACCTGGAAGTGAGTGGCTGGTGACATCATCGCATGATGCAAAATATGTCATCATCATTCACTTCTGAATTCCATGCTGGAGAAGGGAGTTGCCGGCTGGGATGAGTTTGGAAGCACTAGAGGAAACCTATCCTGAGGGATAGAACTGAACGTGTGTCATAATTTGGACTTGACATGTGGTCTCTTTGCCAAAAAATAGGTGGTTGGCACTGATCTGCAGAAGAAAGCAAACAGAATGATCAGGGAGCTGAAGCAGGTTCCCTATAAGAAAAAGTAACAATGCTAGGAGTTTTTTAATTTGGGGAAAAAAATGACTGGGGCTGCAATCCCATCCACACTTTCCTGGGAGTAAGCTCCATTGAACACAATAGGATTTACGTCTGAGTAGGCATACTAGGAGTTTTTTAATTTAGGAAATGACCGGGGTTGCAATCCTATCCACACTTTCCTGGGAGTAAGCTCCATTGAACACAATAGGACTTACATCTGAGTAGACATGCTAGGAGTTTTTTATTTAGAAAAAAAAAGAGTGGGGTTGCAATCCTATTCACACTTTCCTGGGAGTAAAGCCTACAGAACACAACAGAACTTACGTCTGAGTAGTCATGCATAGACTTGCGTTGTAAGCTGAGCTATGACTTCAGCTTTGGAAATTATACATCGTACAGAGAAAGTGGGTAGAGAGAAGCTCTTCATCCTCTCTCACAAGAATGAGAATGAAACTTATAGGTGGGAGATTTAGGGCAGACAAAAATGAAGCAGTTCTTTTTCACATCTACTAATTAATCTATGGAATCTGCTACCACAGGTTGTGGTGATGACAGCCTCTGGCCTAAATAGCTTTAAAAGGAGCTAGACCAATTCATGGAGGCAAGTCTATCAACGACTACTAGCCATGAAGGCATAATGCTACATCTAAGATCAGTAGTTGTCAGGGGGTAACAGCAGAGGGGCATTGCCTTCATTTCCTGCTTCTGGGTTTCTCAGAAGCATCTAGTAGGCCACTGTGGGAACAGGATGCTGAACTCCATGGGGCTTTGAAGTAGGACATTTCTTATGCTCTTATGATATTCCAGCAACCACTCAGTCTCAAAACATGATCATTTTCCAAGCACTGCTGGCAAATCAATTGGTGAGAATGTTTAAAGACTGGGATCCTATTCAGAGACAGCCTCAGGAAATATGGATTTACTATAATTCAACACAGTTACTGTAATTCAACTCTGTTGTCAAAGCATACATAATTGGAACTAGCACGTGCAGAGGACACATGTATCTGAATTGCAGAATTGACTGTGGCAAACCATTGAAACAATGTCCACTGGAGACTGGAGTCACGTGAACAAGGCACTTTCAACAATGTACAACTCTTATACATGAAAAAGTATAATATTGATGCTTATAGATAACACCAAAGGTAGCAAGGGAAATCAGTTGTTGTCCTTCCAAAAATGCTCGCTGCTACCTCATACGTCTCCTTGGAAACACAGTGTAGCTTCATAAATCATATGAAATTGTCAATCAAAGCAGATTAATGTCAAATTCTGAATTAAACTGTTTTAAAGGCTTGCAGGTGGTTTAACATCTAAAAAGTGCTCCCCCTGCTGGATCCCCCTCTTCCAATCCAGCAAACATTGAGCAGTGAAGCTAGCCAGGAGGGATACAATGTTCTTGACACAAGTCCAGAGGCCAGTCCCCTCTGCTCCATGGTTTTCTGGCCACACACAATACCAAAAAAGTCACACTGCTTTCTCCCACAACCAACTGGCTTTGCTCTACCAAATGAATTTTCCCCTGTTGTTGGGTTTGTTTTCCTTTTTCAGTGTCCTCTCAAAAGTGCTTCCCACTATGCCACTGGAAAACGGAAAAGACAGGCTCCTTTCCTATGTCACTATCAGCAAGTGCTCAAAATGAGAGTCAAAACGAGGTGTTGTAGTATGGAAGTTAGACCTGAAAGATCCAGGTTCAAATTCCCGCTCAGCCATAAAGTTTTCTTGATGATCTTGGGCAAGTCACTCTCTCTCAGCCTCACCAGAGAGAAAGTGCGTACAACAAGGAGTGGTTGTTGTGAGGACAAAAGGAGGGGAGGAACTATATACACCATCCTGAACTCCTTGAAGTAAGGTGGTATAAAAATAAGAAAAATAATAAATAGGGAGCAAATGTAGCACAGAGGAAGAACATCTGCATGAAGAAGGGCCCAGTTTCAATCCCTGGTATCTCAAGGTAAGCCAGAGAAAAATTCTTGTCTGAAACCTCGGAGAGCTGCTCTAGCCATCAACAATACTGAACTGGATGGGTCATTGGTCTGATTCAATATAAGGAAGCTTCCTATGACACTGCAGAAAGCAGAATATGTCATCTAACAAAATATCTTGTCACTTCCATAAGAATCTCAGTTGACCTTTAAAACAAATGTCTATCCCTTGTGATATCAATAGAAAATGTGAAAATGCGTGGGCAGTTTCTGCTAAATATTTAAAAACCAGCAGGAGTCTGGATTGAAGCTCACAGTTGTCAGGAGATGATAACTTCTTCAGGAAGCAAGACCTTCTCCAGATTTTGCAATCCTTGCCCTTCTGCCTTAACATCCCTAGCTCATTTGAGTTTTATTTAACACTATTCTCAGCATGATTTTTTTTCTTTTTTCTACCTAACAACCATTGTTAGGACTTTATAGACTAAAGTCGAGTCTTGATAGATTAATGGCCGAGTCCTATCCCCCATTTACAGCAGTCATCCTCATTATTCACTGCCATAAGTCCAATTATGATGGTATCAAAAGCACACTACCATCAGGCACTCCGGAGCCACCGGTGCAAATGTCTGCAGGCTCTGCACACCAGCCAGGGTGCCCCATGGAGTCGCCAGTGCATCAGTGGCTCCCAGATGCCCCACTGCAGCAGGGAAGGAGGCGGAGGAGGCAGTTCAGGTTCAGTTTGAGGGAGGACAGTGGTGGGGACCAGGTGGAACCAGGGATGGTTTGGGAGATGGAAAGGAAGGATCTTAATGGCAGCAGTGCATGCCAAGATCCTATGCAACCTTCCTGTCTTGGACCTGTCCCCAAGAATCTCCTCGGATTTATGTCAGCAAAAGAACTGGCATAGGTCTGAGGAGACCCACTGAAGGCCTAGCGGCCTATGGAGAGATAAGTGTTCTTAGGGCTGTCTGGTTGCCCATCACCACCACAGAATGCAGCACATGCTCTATTGGCAGTTAGTACAACATTGTCTATGCACAAAAGCTTGTAAGTCATTGGGCAGACTGATGTTCTTCTGCATGCATTCTGATAAATGTTTGCACTTAATGGAAAGCCTGCCTGCTCATAACCTATATGCCATAGTTTGCTTAGAGCAGTCAGGCAAACAACTGACCTGGAACAAATGGTTACTTGCCCTAAGCATGCAAAAGGCTAACTGCATGCCCCACTCTCCATTTTGCCCTTCGAAAGTCATGCAAGCGGTTCAATCCTGAAGAGGACCTACAGCAGCAGAACCCCCGATCCACTGTTTTAAGTGCCATGATGGCATGATGTGCCACCATCATGCAGCACACCAGAGCTGTTGGTACCAATGGATGGACACTCCATACACCTCAGCCCACACAAGAGCAAGTAAGATGCTGGAGGTGAGTTCAGGGGAGAGGACTGGGCAGGAGACGGCAGATCTCAGCAACAGCAATCCCCTTTCCTAGCCTAACACCCTTTCCTAGCCCAACAACCCCTCCCTCCCTCTCTTCAGATTAACACCAGCAAATTAGCTGACATTAATTGGAGTCTCAATGACAATTGACAATGGAGACCCATTGACAGACAGACAGCCTCCAGGCAGGTAAGTAAAAAAAATTTTTTTACTTATTTCTCCCAGATTGTCTTGTTGCCCCCCCCGCCCCCGCCCCCATACACTCCATCAGCATGGCTACACAGCACAAAATGTTAGGTGATCGGACTGGGCTGCATGTCCATTTGGTTAGTTATTTGTTTCCTTACATCACAATCTGAACTCCCTCCTCCAAGTTGGTGAAAATCCCTTGCACCAGCTGCTGAGTATTACAAATGCTATAGCACATTAACAGCTACTCGGGAGCAGGCTAGGCCAGAGCGAGGATGCCCGGGAGGGACATGGGACAGGCCAGGGCAACACAGGCCAAATCCTAATCCCCATCTCCAACCCAACCAGCTAGGGTGCAGGCAGGGTGGCCAGGTGTCATAACCGCAAAAGAGGACAAGGCATATATATAGTTCTGCTGGTTTAAAATAAAATTTTAAAAAAAACCAGGCAATGAACATGTTCTAGAAAAGAACAATTATTTCAGCAACACAGTCAAGTTTCATAGGGCTCTGAGCACATAAATAAGATAGAAGGAACTTGCAAAAGACCCCAAAAGTTGTGACTTTATTTTTGTATACCACAGTTACTGCTGATAAAGGGCAACACAGACATTTGTTGCTCATTTAGTAATGTCTAATGATTATTTAGCAGCAACTGTTACCCTGGACATGCCCAATCTTGTCTGATCTTGGAAGCTAAGCAGGGTCAGGCCTGGTTAGTACTTGGATGGGAGACCGCCTGGGAATACTGGGTGCTGTAGGCTTATACCATAATCTTTCGAGACTGAAGGTTGCCAATCAATGATTATTTAAAAACAGGTGCGGTATACCTATTTACAAACAAATGATTGCAAGCACATTATGTGGGGGTGTTCTGCACATGGAAGTGTTGTCCCACGTTCAACTCATGAATTCTCCATCTAAAGAATCTGAAATTGTAAGGATGGAAATGCTTTTCTCCAAGACACTGAAATGCCACTACTCTTAGAGGACACCACACCTTGTGCCCCACCAAACTGAATGGGGCCCACCAGTCGTACAGAGTGAATGAATAGAGGCTCAGTACACTTCAGAGTTTGTTGCCTCCAGAGGACAGCAAAACAGGTCTCCAACATTCTATCTGACATTTCCTCCAGGCATTTGCTTCTGCTTCATTCTCTTCTTCCTTTCTGGATTCCTCTCTGAATCCGGAGAGCAGAACAAAGACAGGCAGTGGAGCTGGCAGCTGCTATATCACCAGGTAAGATTGGCAGTATTAAGCACACCACCTCAGACACCCAAGCATCTTGGGCTAGCCCTGAATGTTGTCCTTAAAACCCTGCTACATCAGCTTAGTAGGCTGTCCTGGGCTAGATGGACCAACAGCATCCAAAGATTCATCTCATGTGTCTCAAAGAAAGCATTACAGCCAGAAATGAAGAGATGTTTATAACCACAGACACAAGGCTGGAGCAAAACTAATCATATCTGCTATGGAGATAGAGATGACAGAAGGCAAAGAGAAAGATGGGAGTGGGGAATTGTCACCATAGGAACTATTCTACAAGTTTGTGCAAAGAAAAAAAAATGCAGGAGACTGAAATGTTTAGAAGGAAACAAATGAGTAACTCCTGGAATGCAGTGGAATTTACATGTAGCAAACAAATGAATCAAGATAAGAGAGAAACAGACTGCTTAGATCCAAAGCATATTCAGAAGACCAGTCAAGAATATAGCTGCTACCACAAAATCTTAGGGGGATACATCATGGGAGAAAAAGAAGAAAGGCTTCAGAAAAATGGCAGATGTCAAAGAGCAATGCAGGCAAACAGACTAATTATATACAAACATTTCTGGGAACTATCCATATGTAAAGATTATTGGGTGCTTCTCGAGAGCATTCTTTGGAAAGCAATACAATTAATAGTGGTTTTTCTGCATCAGATGTCTAGAATTACAGAGCTGATAAGTACCAATCATTGCATATAAGGGCTGTGAGGGGCAGCCTAGAATCTAGCTGCATGACATATACAGTCCTGGATCCACTTGTGGTGCAAATAATTCCATCTGAAAACCACATGGATGCCACCTTGAGCTCCATAGAAAAGCATTGTATATAAAGATAATAAAATGAATGCTGCAACAGGAATGAAGTCAACAGGAGAGCTGACCTTCATAGTTCTGGAAATGTTTAATGCCCAAGAGTCAAACTACATGTTACTTTAAGCATGTGTTTTTAGTGAGATCCTGTAATGGAAATGCGCAGGATGGAGGAGATAGGGTGTGGTGTCAACAGGGCCCCTTGCTCTGGCAGGCAAACATGGGGTTAACACCAGGGCCTTAGATTGCAGTGAGTGTGCTGCACAGCTGCAACAATAGGGCCCTCAAGGATAAAAGCAGCACAGGAAGAAAGGAAAAGGAGTGTGGGTAGTAGAAGGAGGAAAGCTGGAGGAAGGAACTGAACTGATGGATTAATGGACCGAGGAACTAATGGCTGATGGACTAACTGACTTAAGGACAGATGGGTGAAAGGACTTTGGAGACTGCTGGAGATTTGTGTGTCACTGCCACGCCCAAGGCCTGCTGAGGACCAAGGTGTTGCTGCAGTGGCCGAAGAAGCTGTTGGCAGGAGAGAGGAGGACCTCTCCAGGTTGAACAGGCGAGCTACCCTGGTGGTGGAATCCAGCAATGCTGCAGGGCAGAACTAAGGCCATGGTTGGGGAGAGAAGGGGAGCTAATTAGCTTAAAGTGGATATAATTCTCTAAGTGAAGCTTGGACTGGGAATCTGGCAAAACAGATCCACTCCATGGCAGGCAGAGCAGCTCTTTAGCCTTGCCCCTGCTGTGATTCCAATCTGGTTTGCTTCTCGGTGACACAATTTGCTAAAGGGAAAGTGCTTTAAGCGCTTTGACAATGGCACTGTTTTTTCCGGGAAAAGAGGAGCCACAGGGGAGCAGGGTTAACATTCTCCCTTCTCTGTAGTCCCAATCAAGGATACACTTGCACAGCACCAAGTTTAACCCTGAAAAGCTGCCTCCCTACTGCTGTCCTTCCCTCTACACCTCTAAAAAATCACTGACTGTATTTTTAATTATCCAATACATTCAGAAAATTCAGTAAAGGTACTTGTATAAACTTGTATATTTGCATATATGGTATATTTGAGTGCCCTGAGAGGTAAATGCTTGGTGTCAAATTATAATACTTCAGCCAACGACTGTTTACTCTTAAACTTTCCCTTGCAACCACAAGGGCTATTATGTGAATGGTTCTAAGCAGAGATTCTCCAGATTGTGCCAGGACTCCTTACGGTCCAATCCTATGGGCCTTCTATGACAGGGGAACTTCTATAAAAGGCCCAGTGGCAACACAAATACTGCGTCACTACTGGGCTGTTCAGAGCCACCTATGCAAACAGCTCTGCGTGCCCACCGCCAAAGAGACCAGGTTATACCGTCGTGGTCCAGTGGGTGGGGAGGTTCAGGGCAGTTTTGGGGTTGGGAGAGAAGGGGAGCAAGGAGGGGGATGGAGTGGATCCTGATACAACAACCTCTGCCAGGATCCTAACCCCTGTTTCCCAGGCCACCTCAATTCCTTTCTCTCGTCAAATGTACACTGGCTACACTGGTTTGTCTTCTGGTCACCCACCACCACCACCACTGGATGCAGAGCATGTTCGTCAGTGCAGCTGCATTGCAGACAATGTTGGGGGATCAGATTGAGTTATTGGTGCGCTATAGCAGAAGCTGGACTCTACCTTGAAAATTTAAGTTATTGGGTTAAGATGCACCCCCCTCTCCATGTCCATTAGAGATGGGTATCCCAAACAAACCAGTTTCCACCCAGACCTGCTGCTAATACAAGGGTGTGACATCATACTGAGAAATGCAACCTATGGATAGAATCCCAGAGACATCATTGCCCAGAAAGCATAGTCTCACTCAGAAGCCATGATCGACTTGGCAAAAGGGGGTTGCCAGAAGGTAATATTAAGAGGGCTGCATGGGATGTCTCCCCCACATTCTGTGAACCAAAGAAAATATATAAGCATCTGAACGCAACAGTGAAATGTGCATCCTGTTTTAATCCAGAAAAATCTATGCCCCAGTTATCAAAGAGAACCACTCTCAGAGGAACCTTCAGTTTAGCCAAAGCCTAACTCTGCTGTGACATGCTCATCTCCCTTCCTGATCCCATCATCTTTTGTGCCACTGGTACAAGCAAACATTGGTGTCATTGGTATAGTTGTCCACCTGTCCGTGAGAAGGCAGACTGATGCAATTTGGCATCACAGTTGCTGTTGGGAACCTTCAGCTCATCTGTTTTGCAAAGTTTTGAAATACAACTTGTTTAGCTGTACTTCTTTCCGGTTTTCCCCAAAGATTACTCTGGTGGAGCTTTATTAGAAAGGCATTTTCTGGACATTAATTCGGTACAAAATCTCTGCTGAATTATATGAGAAAACCATTTATGGCTTGGAGATGGACTGTGAAAATAATATCTGCATTGAAGCCTGAACTTATATCAACCTACAGTGCATTTGATTGGGTCATGTTCTATTTATCCAACAGCTTCCTATCAAAATAGACAATGTTGTTTTTGTCAGAGACTCTGAGTACACTGGCCAGATAAGACACAGTTTGCTTTCCAACAACAACATTATATCTTGTATTTCTTAGAATGAGTCCACTAATAAGTCAGTGATTCATTCCAAAGGTTTAAATTTATAGCATCTTTTGGACAAGTGAACAGAAATGTATACCCTTGGAGTCAAAGTGATGAATCAACCTCCGCATGACCTGTGAGATACCCAAGAGTTTGGTTCTCTTTTTATACCATTTTTGTCTGTTTCCAAATGCATTGTTCTTCTTTCTCCTTAGAAGAATTATAAAAAGGGGTCAGCTATCCATCCCTGCCCTCCACAAATTTGCTTGTGTTCTCAGTGTCTGAGCAAGACCTAAGGTAGTTCTTATAGCACAGTCCCCAGCAGACAGAGAAAGGCAGGGTAGACATTCTTAAATAAATGACAAGAGGGGATCAGCAACAACATGTTGCATCTTCCCAGTTCTAATTTCTTCTCCTTCTGCAGTTAAAGCTCTCTCTCTCTCTCTCTCTCTCTCTCTCTCTCACACACACACACACACACACACACACACACACACACACCAACCATTCTGCTGTTGGTTTTTTCTGTTACCTCCACCTTCTGTGATTCCTACAGGGTTCCAGCAGGCTGCTTATGGAGGACATACATCTTCCTTGGAGTAAATTACACTGGGCCCCATGGGATTTACTTCAGAGTAAACATGCACTGGATGACACTGGGAGTAGGTCTGCGTCGGAAAC
The DNA here is from genome assembly GCF_035046505.1 of Tiliqua scincoides. Classification (NCBI taxonomy): domain Eukaryota; kingdom Metazoa; phylum Chordata; class Lepidosauria; order Squamata; family Scincidae; genus Tiliqua; species Tiliqua scincoides. Next base: position 19,757,592 of record NC_089823.1, read on the forward strand.
ATGTATCTCTCACCCCGCTAAAATCTTCCCACTTTTTCCCACATCTTCCTGAGAGTAAGTCCCAATGAACTCCATGAGGCTGACTTCACAATAAGCATACTCTGGATCACACTATTAGTCTCTCTCTCTCTCTCTCTCCCTTCCCCAATCTTCCCAACTGATTTTCCATATCATCCTAAGTCCCACTGGACTTGTTGGGGCTTTCTTCAAAGTAAATCACATTGGATCACACTGTAATGTAGCACTCACTGTGTTTCCAATTGCCCTGGCTACTTTCTTTTTTTCTCTGCCTCTCTCTGTTACCAGCCTCCTCCCTTACACCTGCCCCTTTCACAGAATCAAACACAGAATCAAATGTATGGCAAACTCAATCTGCTACTCACACTGAAAACTCCTTATTTTGCCTTGACTTGCTCCATTTCTGATGGGGAAAAAAAATGAGGGAGCATTTCAATCAACTGTGAAGCCTCTCTAGAAATCCAGACTCCCTGTGAAGCAAAGCAGTTGGGGTGTTTTTGTTTTTGTTTATTTCTTTGCTGCTGCTGGTTCCCAAACTTTTTTGACTGGTGGACCCCTTGACCTACTGGACCATTGGGCATGGTTCCCCATTCAGGCTACAATCCTATACACTGTATAGTTGTGACAGGTTTTTTGTAAGGATTCTGTGGCTCTCCTGGCTGGTTTCCACAGCTCCCCAGGGCAGCAACAGACCTAGCAAAAGGGGGCAAATGCCCTGGGCGCTGAGTCAGCGTGAAGGTAGGACCATTCGGGAAGCGTTCTGAGGCCAAAGCAGTCAGAAATTGCACTTCCAGTTTTCTGGCAGTTTAAGATTGTGGGGAAGCCTCAGAACTCTTTACCCATCAGTTTAGAGATCGTGCTAGGCTCCGTTGCGCTTAAAAGGTGGGGGGCAGCTTCTCATACAGAGGGGTGGCATCTCATAGGGGTGCGGCATCGTGGACCTTTGTCCCGGGAGCAGGGAGGGGTAAGTCCACCACTGCCCCAGGGAGCCACAGTTCATAGTTTAGTAAATTTTAAGGACGTTTCTTATTTCTCTGGAGTTCAGAAAGCAACCAGAAATTTCCATCTTCTCTGTAGATGGTCCTATTTTGGACACAACCCTCTTGGCATGGGATAGGGAACTTTAGAATGGAAAGCACCTACCAAGCTCCCTTTTGATTCTAATGAAAAGGGAAGGGGCAGCTGTGAGAAGGCGTTATACATGCACACTGCTTCATTGATCCCCTAAATAAATGGCTAGATCAAGCAATAGCAGGCAGAGCAATGCACTCTACTCGTTTGAAATCCCATACTTCTGAAACAATGAAACACAAATACTAAGATACAATATTCTCATTTATATAGCATGGTCACAAAGCACACTCCAACTCCAAATTCCAAAACAGTATCATTTTTAATGCCCTTAGGATGCCATTAAAGGTTCACTTTCCTACGTGAACACTGGAAACTAGGCGGGTGAGATCCTTGGTTTGCCAAACTGCTAGGTCAGAGAACTATCATTAATTGTGATGTAGTCTACGCAGCATCTCACTGATTTACACATAATTTTATTCACCCCTTGCACACCCTCTCCATGGCAAAGGAACCCTCGCCTCTATTAAATTGCATCTCACCTCAGCGATTTGTAACCTCAGGACTACCAGACAGTAGGCAGTGTTTTTAAATCTCCTCATTAAAACTACTCATTACGTGCATTAATGAGCAATAAATCACTTCGTTACAAAACAACTTCAGATACAATTAAGGCACGGAAAACAGGTTGCACTGCTGATTCTCCCCAATAAGGTTTAGGGCAGAACTACATACTCCAGCTTGCCTACTAAGATGAAAGTGGAAGTGAAGGGTACTTTTCGAGGAAGAGCTGATGAGCAGAAGAAGGTTCTACTTAACCCTTTCCCCAGCCTGCCGATTCTCCCCATTACATGTCACACTCACCCAGGGCTATTTCTAATTCACTATTTCACCTGTTGCGTTCAGAGTCAGGAAACAAGTCTGGCTGTTCCCAGTTTCCAGACTGAGGGAAATGTTTTCAGAGATGAATCAGTACAGGAAGTATTAACTGCCCCCCCCACCCACATATTCTCCCCCATAAATATCTCCTCCCTTCTCCTCCTCCTCCCCAGTTACCTCGGTAAATGTAAGTTTGGGAACACGCTTTGGCTGAGGCAACATGTAACCCGGAGGCCTCTGATGGAGAAATGAATGTTAGCATGGGATGAAGTCACAGTCATATGTAGTTTGGGTGATGACAAGCATGACCAAACTTGTAAGGCACCCAGATGGTACATAGTAGCTACTGAACAACCTCTTTAATGTACTTTTCCAATATGCTTCAGGGTGCAATCCAGAGGCGCAATCCAAGTCCCTTGCACTGACCCAGGAATGAAGCGTATGCACCATAAAGCACATTTGCACCTCCTTTAGAGTTGGTTGAGCCAGCACGTGGACATTGTGCTGCAGGCAGAAACCAGGACTTGTGCCATATGGACCCAGTAAGTTTGTGCTGGCTGAGGGTGGCTGGCTGGGGGGGGGGGGAGTTGGAGAGGGTGGTGGGAGCGTGGAATGGGGTCATTTTGGCCATATCCTAACTCCACTCCCAGCCAGCCTAGTGTTAACCAGGCTGCTCAGATTTGTAGCAGTGATTTTGCTGCTGCAGACAGCCCCATAGGGGTGGCTGGCACATGACATGGATAAGGGGAAAAATATCCTCTTCCTCTAATCATGCGGCAGCCACCTCCTAACCTGCGTTGGATACAGCGCAGACGAGTTGGCCTGCCTATTTCAGTGAAGGTTAGGATTGTGCTGCCCATAACATATGAATCTCTGCTTGTGTGGGGCTATGGCAATCCAACTCTTCCTTCTCCACTGGAACCAGGAGGCTGGGGCTGCAATGCTGGTATGACACGAAACCCCATGATCAGCATCTCATATGTCACTAAGGTAATACTTAACCAAACTGCCAAGGAAAGACTTTTTAGCAACTTATATGCCACTCACAGCCCAGTTCTAATTAGCATAGGCTCAGTGAGGCTGCATGGGCTCTGCTGTATCCAGTGCTGGTCAGGAGCAGGCTGGAGCTCTCCTTGGGATAAGGGAATATTTTTCCCCTGTCCCCAAGTAACAACCCATCATGCCCAAAGGGGCTACTTAGATCTTCACCTGCTATTTAGCTGGCAGAAGTTCAAGCAGCTCTGTGTAAGGCTGCCAGGTCTGAGAGGGAGAACAGGATACAGTGGAGGAGGCCTCCGCTTATTCTGCCCCCATCCCAGGTCTGATCTGCCCCCTGTTCCACCCTCCCCCACCCCAAAACACTCCCTCTCCACCTCCAAAACATCCTCCCTCCAGATTGGTATCTTTATGTGTGCTGAGTCTGGTGCTTCCAAGACTCTATCCCTGAACACTTTTTCTGGACAAGCACCGTGATCCTAAATACACTGATTTGGGTGCCACTTCTACATACTTCATGAAAGTAGCTCAGTATCACAGCCTTAGTTCTTACTTAACTAGATTCTCTCACAATATTTTGGGGGAATTCTGCTGACTATCAAAAGAGCCAGCCTCTCTATATTAATGTTTCAAGCAATAGTATTGAACAAAAATACTCCCATGTGCTTACAAGCAATCAACCAACAGGATGCAGTAGGTTGGAGTTTCTGCTTATTATTAACTGGATAGCAATTTTATGGATATTTCTCGATTGCAACAGTGACTATAGAAAAGGAGCTTAAAAATTATGCACATAGGAGAGAGATAAAGCTTAAAGGATTTTCCAAGTCATAGCTTCTGCTGAATGGCAAATGAATGGACTGGAGAAACACACAAGCAGAAACTAAGAAAAGGCATAGTATTCTTTTATTAAGTGCTAGGGAAAACCAGAAATGGAAAGAAAATGGAAAGGAAAATGCAACAATTCCTGCTGAGTTAAATCAGCGTTATCTGGTGGAACTCAGACTTCAGCAGATGAATTCTTGCTCAAAACATTGCAGGAGGATTACTCTGACTTAACTTCCTACCTGAACAGGGTTCACCATTTTAATAAGCAGAATGTCCATGCCTTGAACAGCTGCGTGAGAGACAGAAAATCAACCAGGGATCATTCATAAAGTATGCCATGCATGTCGGGGAAGGGGGTTTGCAAAGCTCTGACAATTTCAGAGAAGGAAGGGGGAAAGCGGGGGAGTTGATTGAAAATGTCACAGTCCCATATTTGCTTCTCTGCCACAATCATTTTTTACATCTCTAATCAATGCCAGTAGTTACACTTCCCTGGTCCAAATGAGAAGGTACACATATTCAGTGGCAGCACCAGAAAAACAAGTTATAATAATTGGGCCAGGGAAAGCAAAGTACATTTTGTTGTGGTAAACCTTATCAGATTTTGGGGGAGGGGGGAATTGTGTATTTCACACTAATGTTCCTTCCTAAATATAAAAGGAACTGACCCCAAGGGGTATGCTTCTTTATGCACATTGATACTTTTCGTATACAAGCGTGCACCGCTTAACAACCATTCACTTAACAATGGACCACATATATGACAGTGGTCAAAGCACAATAAAGATGCTCTTAATGAGGCAATCACATCACCCATAGCCTGCAGCAGTGTGTCTGTTTACACAACAGAGAGGAAGTCTCCAAAACCGTGCCATCTCAACTGGCCCCACAGCATGGCGGCAAAGAGGAAGGCACGCAATGCTACCGGAAACCTCCATTGACTGGCCGCATCAGCGGTGGCCCCTGCTAGAAAACACCCCAGCATGCTTTGTGCTGTGCCAGTCACCTGGATCCACTCCTGGGCTTGGAATGTCCTTCAGGGAGGTTGAATGGATTAGTCAACCCAGGTTTTATGAGTTAATTTTAAAACTAAAATTTCTAGTCTTATACATGAGTATATACAGCAGGTGCTGCAAACCTTTCCACCTCTGTTCTATAAAACAGTCATTTTTGTAACTAGCATTCTCCTAGTTCAGCAGTTTCCAATCTGTGAGTTGCAAAACCCTGGGGCATCGCAAGGCACTTGCCAAGCATTGTGGGATGCTCACTGCCCTGGCTGGGGGACTGTAATGCTAGCCTCCAAGCAGTGGCAAGAGGCTCAGTGCGGCGGGCATAGCTGCAGCATGCAAATACTGCGCACTGCAAAAAGCCCTCCTGCCCACCCTGACGCTCTTACTTCTTTTTGGAGCCTTACACTAGGCCTCCATACCCAGAAGTGAATGGAAGTGATCACCGTGGGACACATTTTTCATCACCATCATTCATTTTCTAGTTCCGGTGGCGTTGCAGCCCCAACAAGTTTGAGAACCGTTGTCCTAGTTCTTTGCAACCATTAGAGGGCCAAACTACATATTACATTACACTTGTAATTCACAGAGCAGCTTGTCACAGGAAGTGGAATGGAAATGCTCCGATTTGATAAATACTAGCCATGGGGCAGGGGGGATGTAGCTCAAGACCACAGCAGATGGGAAAGGAAGCACAATTAGTGCTTTCACTATTTGTTTTTCAGACAACACTCATCCCCCCCCCCCCCCCGAATGGGCAATTTGCCACCAAACTGGCTATTTCTTACAAACAGCAACATTTGGGGAAGGGAGTTAGGGCAGGAAAACAGTGCTCTGGGAGATATTATCCCTCCTCCCGACGTGCCACATTCTTGAGCTGGGTCCCCCACTCCCTATTTAGATGTCTACTATTTATAAAGAAAGGAATATTTCTGCTCCATTTTTGGTGTTAAGCCCATCTGTTAATGTCGTTTGGCCCAGAGTGACAACATCTGACTGGCCAATTCTTTAGTCGGGTCAAATACTGCCCGAAAAGCATCCATTACTCACTTCCTGGGCCCTTCTTGGCCTTCTTGTGGAAGGGTAACCTCTCCCATGGCTGTTGCTGATTAAGTAGAACGCCATGCAATTGAGTGGGGTTTTTTTTGTTTTGTTTCTTATGGAACGTTTTACCCAAGAACTGACACCTTGAAAGTCTGCCAAGAGTCTCTTATTAGTAACCGTCTGGCCTGGATAGCATGACACCCCCCTGTTTATTGGATACATCACACTTAATTATCAGTTACATGAGAGTTTGACACAGTGGGGAAAAACTGGGATCAGGGCAAAGAAAATGTTTATTTTTAAAATACTGCTTATGGAGTTGAAAGCGTGATATTCCCACGTACCCGGGGTTCTCTATAATTTCACACCCCACGCCCACCCTGGCTCAGCAAGAACATAGTAGAATCCTCTGTAGATGCTACTGTGGGACCCAGCCAGAAAGATCTCAGATCTGACTGCCTTCTTGGATGGCAAAACCATTAGGTGTTATTTTATCTCCCTATTCCCAGGGCACACCGCCAGAAACTCTTGAGTACTGAGATGGAACAGAATGTTGATCCCGAACTGAAGAACTGAATCCTTCATGATTCATGAACAGAGAGTACAAGAATCAAGGAGTCCTTTGCTGAGATGATGGAGGAGGGAACTGAAACTTTTTAATGTTATGTTTAGCATTCCAGCTAAAAGACAAGGACACATATTTGTGTGAACATTAAACAAAATGATGAGTCTGCTCAGCGTCTGTTTTCCTCCACAAGAACAGTTCTTTTTTTCAATGTAAAAAAAATGCTTCCTCTTTCCCTCCAATTCATCATGTTTGTGAAGGTTTCTAAGAATTTTCACATTAAAAGTTATTTCATGCCCAGCTACGCTATTTATTCTAACACTTGGCAGTAATGTGTTTTCGCTCCCCTTTTAGGTTTTAAAATGAACTGAAAGGTATAAAAGATCTCCTAAAATTTATACTGGGGATTGTTGGTTGGAAATCCTCCCCTCTATTCTGCAATATTAACAAATGACTAGATTGCACTGCTGATGGAAACACAGTCCCATCCCGTTTTGTCCCTGAAAATATGGAATAAGGGACTGTGCCGGCAACGGAATGTCAGTTTTTAAATGTTTCAAAGATTTGAAAAAATCCCTCACGTTTGTCACATGAATTAAGACCAGGGTTAAAAACATCTAGAACTCCTGTTTTTGCTGTTACATTTCTGGGTGGATGTTCTAATACCCAATCAGATAGCTCTGCTAAAACTTTTAATTTTTCCTTCTTTTTTTTAAACATGGACATAATTTATTAAAAAATAGAACAGAAAAATAGGGGAGCAGAAAAATAGAACAGAATCAATTTATTTTTTTAAACTCAGTTCAAAAAGGAAACAGGTAGTTCAGTCTACAAACAGCTGAGAGCCCAATCCTGTGGTCGGTGGCACGGAGCCGTGCCGCTGACCACAGACGCAAACGTGCCATAAGGCATGTTTGCGGCGCTCACCACTGGGCTCCCACTGGTGCTAGCCCGGTGCCGGCAGGTGCTGGGCTAGTGCGGGGCAGTTGCCCAGGTTCCACGGCTCTGTGGTCTCCCAGACCACCGGGCTGCGGAAAGGCAGGTGGGGGGCATGGACAGGGGCAGGGAGGAGGCGTTCTGGGAAGGGGGGAGGCCAGCGGGAGTGGAGAGAGGGCGGGGAGGAGGCATGCTGGGGGCAGGCAGGAGGAAGATCCGCAGAGCTGTGCTCCACAGGATCCAGGGCGCTCGTGGAGGGCTGTGCACCCTACAGGAGTGCCTTTTCATTACCACTGACCTTTTGGTCAGTGGTAAAGTGAGTAGCCCCATTGTGGAGCTGCTTACCTTACTTGGGGGAAGGGGACAAATGTCCCCTTCTCCCGAGGAGCTTTCCACGGTAGCGCAGGAAGCGCTGGATTCAGCAGCAGCCCTCCTCGGTGCCACCGAATCTGGGCGCCCCGGGCAGCTCAGGATTGGGCTGAGGGTCCAATCCTATCCAACTTTCCAGGTCCGGTGTAGCCACAATGCAGCCCCATGTAAGGGAATACATGTTCACATATCTTAAGAATGTCCCAATTACTGCCCCTCCACCATGATGCAGCACACACCTCACTGGCACAACTGCACCAACACTGGAAAATTGGATTGGGTTGGGTCCTCAATCAGTACTCTAGTCTTGTTCTTCTCTATGAGTGTATCAGGCAGGCTGTCACTGCTTCCCTTAATCATATCTTTTCTCCTTGACTACAACAATGTATGCCTCACCAAATGACTCAACAGACTACAGCCCATAAATTTTATCTAATTTCTCCAGAACTACTAGGACAGAAGATATATTTTTTTAAAACTAAAAGCATTGGACACTTTTATTTATGGACACAAGGTACCTTGCCCAAATCTGGGCAGAACCCTAAGGTGGCCCTAGCCTGACTTCCACTTATGAATGTGTAAGGCTCCCACTCTCTTGGGAGTAAGTCTCATTGAACATAATAGGACAGTGTTTCTCAAACTGTGGGTTGGGACTCACTAGGTGGGTCACAAGTCAATTTCAGGTAGGTCCCCATTCATTTCAATGTGTACTTTATTTTTAATATATTAGACTTGAAGCTGCAATGGCATGTGACTGCACTGGGGAAATGTTACAGATCTGTACTTTTAACAGGTTACTCTGTATATATTTTTAACAATGATAGTCAATGGAGCTTACGCCCAGGTAAATGTGGATAGGATTGCAGGCTTTGGGATGTTTGGGGATTTTTTTTTTTTTTTAAACAGATCAGCAACTGCTTGGGAGGGTTAGGAGTGTTCTTCTTTATTTTAAATAAATTTTAATACTTTTAAAATTTAATACTTTTAAATTTTAATACTTTTAAAATTTACTTAATTAATTAGATTTTGTTGTATGGAGGTGTTAAAAATGTCCTGCTTGATGATGTCACTTTCGGCCATGAAATCACATCCAGGTTAATGACATCACTATCAGTGGATCCTGACAGATTGTTCATTCTAAAAAGTAAAAAGTTACTTCTGAGTAGATATGCATAGACTTGTACTCTAATTCTCTTTATGAGTCCAGACTGTATGTTCAGGGGGGTGAGGTGCATTACAAACACTTCAAAATGTATGCCACTATAGCTTCTAGTCCTCCCATCACAGAGTCCCATCCACCCAAATCCTCGTGTGACAACCAGTAACACCAGAATTCACAGGAATGAACAGCTGTAAAAGGTAAAGTTTTCAGTAAAATTCACAATATTTTGAATTTACAGTTTAATCAACAAGAACCTAATTTTTAATATGAACCAGGACCTTGGGACTTATTGCTGTCTTGTAAAAGTATGAATGAGAAACAAAAAAGAATATTTTTTCCCATTTGTCAAACAAGCGGTCATTTTTTTTTTTTAAAGTTGGAAGCCTAAGCTCATTTATTTGGAAATAAAAAAAACAAAGCAATACAAAACACCTCATTGACATCAGTGGGACTTCATTCAGCTAATACAATAAAACTCCAGCTGTAAGTTTTAATGCTCTTGAACTAGGCTTGAAAACCATGGAAAAAGTATAATATTTTCTATTTATCCTTTGTTAAATGAACTCATTCAGTCATACAATTAATTAACTATTACTTAATTAAAGCTAATTTAGAAGGGTGGGGCACAACAGTGAAGAGCGTACACCCAATTTATTTCTGAAAAACAGCATGCCCACGGCTATCAGAAGTTTAGGAAGCAGTGCCTTGGAGCTTATTTGAGCATGGGCCAAGGAGCTTATTTTACTCTGTCCAGGACCTCTTAATATCGCAAATTAATAAAACAAAAATAAAGTATTTTGAAACACTACCATGCCATAAAGCAAGGACAAATACATTGCATGAATTATGTTTTAAGCCGCGATGGAGCACAAGACTAATGTACCCACTTAATCATTCCAAACACATGTAACAAACAAATAAATCACTTCTCAAAAACTTGGCGCAAGATGTTTGTCTTCTTTCCTTGTTGTGTCTTGTGAAAGCACAACCCCCTCCATGCTCCGAGAGGACATCTTCTCAAAAATTGTCAAGGGAATATGTCCCAAGGGCCAAGGATTTCCAACAGCAATGCTGAAATAGCCTTAGTCCCAATTGATCCTGCGGTTTTTATACAAATCTCCCTGAACATGGAAAGCTAGCTAGTCAAAGGGAAGAAATCTGACCTGAAGTTAGCTCCGCATGCACACATAATGTATGGAACATGTTACCACAAGAAGTGTTAATTGTTTTTAAAAGGGAGTAGGCAACTTCATGGAGAAGGCGGCTATCAGTGGCTAGCAGTCATGATAGTGCTAAGCTATCTCCAGGTTAACAGGGGTTAACAGGCAGTATTTCTGTGAATACGAGGTGCTTAGGAAGCAATGGCAAGAGAAGGCTATGCCTTTATCTCCTCCTAGTGAGTTTCCCAGACGCAACAGGTTGGGCACTGTGGGAAAACCAGACACAGGACTAAAGAATAGGCCTCTTCTTTACATTCGTATACACAGAGCGATTCTGACATGGTGGCCTTTTCTAACCAGCAATACTCACTGCATATCTGAAGTGCTATGGCTGCACATTGCAAGCACCACTGAAACTTGAATGGGCTCAAGCACCAAATAGGTGGAGATTTAGTACTGCAACTCATTACTTAAGGATAGGCGCATTGCACAAATAATCAGTTGGAAGGGAACACATGAACATCTCGTCCAAACCACAGCACAGCATCATTCACTATGATTATTTCACATGCTTAGATGCGCACAGTTCTTTAGGATTATTTTGTTCCAAGTCTGCATCCTGGCATGGAAAACAGGTTGCAGAAATGATTTGGGGCTCACTTTAGGTCCTGAATATATTTTCTGTGGTTTTGGCCATCATGCTATAGCACAGTGTTTCCCAAACTGTGGGTTGGGACCCACAAGTGAGTTGCGAGTTGATTTTTGGTGGGTCATGAAAAGTTTTTGAAACATTAAAAAAAAAAAAACTTTGTAAGCAACCTTGCCTGGTTTGCAGAAGAAAATCTTCTTACCCGCAAGTTAAAATGTCACATTTTCCAATTTTCTCTAGTAATTGGCATACTATACGACACATGTGAACCCAGTTTCAGCCTTTTGTCTGGCCTGGAAGTCCCTAACTGCATATCTTGCTCTCCAGTTCAGCCTTCTGAGTTCTCTAGAATGACTGCAAAGGTTTGGGGTGGGGGAGAACAGTCCTTAAACTCCATTTCTAGGGAGTGTCTAGCAAAGTGTCTACACATACTTATATATATGGTTTCCAGCAGTCTCAGAAGCACAGGATCCCAATTATTATTAATAGTTTATTAATCATTATTAATAAAATATTTATTTCTAGATCTCTTTTTTTATCTGGTACATCACAATAGATTGTCATTTTTTAAAGTGGGTCAGAATGGTTTGGGATGTATAGCTATAGCAACATGTTTTATCCCTTTACTATGATAAGCAATGGTTCATAGTTCTGCTTGACACCTTCCTCTCCACCTTGGCTTTGGGGAGCATGCAGACATTCTGCTGAGCTTTGGAAGATGCAGGGCAGTTACAGAGAGAGAAGACTGGGACATACGCTACTCATGTGAATGCTCCAGGATTTACTTCTGAGTAGACATGCATAGGATTGTGTGGATCAAAGAGTCTTTGAGCTGACAAGCCCACCACAGTTTGTGGGCCCGACAATAATTGAATGCAAAAAAAAAAGTCATGTGTATCTGAACTTCCAATATTTAAGTTGTAATGTCTGCTTGAGCCACTGAAGTAGAGTGGATTCATTCAGATAAAAAAAAACATTTCTTGTTTCTCAATAAATTCATCATGTTAACTTCATTCAGCAGGGGAACCGTGCCCTTCTCTGTCCCAGGACACGTAATCAAAGAACAGAGAGGCTTTTTCAAAAAGCTCCAGTATTCTCAGACTTTCTGAATTTGACCCCACTTCTGAACTTCCCCTGTTCTGTGCCTGCATCATCCCAGCACCCAGCAATGCCACAGTACTTAGAGGGTTAGATAAGGAAAAGGAAGTCCTGTGTTAGCAACAGCTAAAAGGTTTTCTCTGATTTAATAGGCTTATCATCCCTCCCAATCTTTACTCCCCACTTCTTAGCTTCAGAAAGCAAACATGAAAAAGAAATATATAAAGACAGGGCTTTGTTGGTTGTCGACATCTAATGTAAATCAAAAACATGCGATACGGAGCAAAACACAACTTTATACATTAAATACATGAAGGTCAGGATGTGTTCCAAAGATGCTCCTTTGTGGATGTCACTTAATTTTCTTTGGAACATTCTGTCTTCAGGTCTTCAAGTGATCAAACAAAGTTCAGAGCAACCTTGTTACACTGAGCCTATAATTATGTGTAATTCCGTCACAAAACACTGCAAAATACAAGTCATGTTTTTGTTGGCATGACTAAGGGAAAGCCAAATGAAAAGTAGGGATGCAATGAATTTCATGATTTTTGCTTTCAGAAGCCAAGATTGCTTATTTGCAGCAAAAGATAAGTTCTTCCAAATTCAAAAATTGGGGGGAGGGGGGTTCCAAACAATTATCATAGATCCATAAAGAACAGCAAAGAAAGCAGTAATGTCACCCTTGATATTGTACTTTTAAACCAAATACAGCAAACCCTACTTATCCATAGGCTCGGCATCTAGGGATTTGAATATCTATGCAAGCAGAGCCCACAACTGGAGGGCCTGAGAGGACCTCCCAGATGTGACCAGAAAATGCTTCAGGTCATATCTGGAGACGTTCTGAGGCATGGGTAAGCTGAGTGCCCCCTATGGATTTAATTACCTGTGAAATTTGGTATCTGCAGGAGGTTATGGAATGAATCCTCTGCGATAGCAAAGGCCCACCGTACACAGTATGCAGAAAGGGCTGCAAATGGTCCATTCTTTTGAGCAACAGTCCAGGACAATAGCAAGCATTTTGGCAGGGAACAGTGATACAGGTTTGCCCTGGTATTTGTGTGAGTTCTGTTCTGGGCACCTCCACAGATATTGGGGAACTGCAGATACTGGGGACGCCCTTTAAAAAGATAGGGGATGTGAAAGAGAACACTAAATACAATGCAATGAAACAGCTGTGTTTTCAGGGCTGCAGACAGTCTTCTAAGCTGCCAGCAGCCTCTTCCTGGTCGCGCCGAGGATCCTCTTTTCACTCAGTGTCGCTCCAGAATGCATCACAATGCATTCTCTTCCTGCATTATGGGGTGACATGGAATGAAATGTCCCATCCCAACCTGGAGATGTCATGATCTGAACCTGGAACCAGGGATACAAAGTTTGGGTCTATCACTGAGCTACCCCCCTTCCCAAATATCAGTGGCAAACCAGTTGGTTTTATGATCGAACCATCTTAGCAATCATGTTGGTCTGTACTCTAAACGGGGAAGAACGAACACTTCAGCCAGGATGCAAGCAAGCATGCACAAAAGAACTTTCAGAAAATCCTGCCCTTGTGAAAACTAACATATCTGTTTTTCCAGATAAATGCCACAAGCATATCAGGTGCAACAGAATTATCCCTGGAAACGATCTGGTAGTTTTATTGATTTTATTGATTGCTGCTGTTTTGATTATGAATTGTATTGTCTTGGATATTTTTCATATTTTTGGAAACTTCCAAATACTTCCAGGGTGAAGTATTTACTGAAGTGTGGGTTATAAATGCATCAGTTTCAAAAATAAATAATAATAATAAATAATAAAACTTTATTTTTATCCCGCCCTTCTCCCAAAAAGGGACCCAGGGCGGCTAACAACATATAAAACAAATTAAAACATAATTTCACAGATAAAAACATATTAAAAAACACATTAGCAGAACCCATAAAAACAGTAGTCAGAAGAGTCAGAATGAAAGAGCATAAAACAGCAGTTCTTAGAGGAATCGGGCCTGTAAAAAAGCAACTAAAAGATATATAAAAGATGTTAAAAAGGCCAGAACGAACAAAAAAAACAAACAAAAAAACCGGGTGGCTATCCAAGGTGAGATTAAAGTTCAATGAAGCACAACCATGCCTGGGACTTTTATTTTTTTTAAGTCATATTGTCATCTCTGGTTTCATTTTACCCATTCACAGCCACTGGCAGCTGTCAAATTAGCCAATGTAATTCATTTTGGAAATCATCAGAGCTTAAACACATCTTGACAAGCCGACATGAGACGTATTAGCAAAAGAAAGGGGGAAAATCACCCAGAATTCGATTCTCTGGTTTTTTGATGAGGCTACAGACACCAATGGAGAAGGAATCTCAACTTTTTTCCCATTCAGGGTGACTGTGAACGAAGGAAGAATTAGAGCTTTGAGATAATATCTGGTAGATGCACCTTGCAGAACAATGACTTTCAGACCAATCCATTTGAATGTTAAGGGGAATGAAAACAAAGCTTAAAAAAAAACAATTCAAGGCCATGCGTGATGGATTTCCAATTACTCGGCCAGGGCCAGGCCTGCAGGTTTCACAATATGAAAAATAAATAAATAAACAAAGACTGATAAAAGAGACCTCCCAAGTGAAGCGAAGAAGAAAGAAAGTCCTTCACCAGTGGAAAAGTATTAGTTCATGTTGAAGCTATTTATGAAAGGCAGCTGAAAGAACAGGGAGAAATGACATCCTACAAAATGATCTCGACAATGAAAAAGTAGCCATCAGCAACTGAACTGCTGATTGGATGGCTGAACGGGTAACTTAATCTACTCCCCCACTCCTGGCTACCATCATCTGGGCTCACTAGTGACCACCCAAGAGGGGTGCGTGGAGAGAGGAGTCCTTGTGGCAACTGGACTTGGTGGCATTTCAGTTAGCATTGATAATGCGTTCATATTAGCACAGATGGCTTCAAAAGACAAATTCATAGATGAAAAGTCAATCTGTGGTGAGCAGTCATAGTGGAACAGGTTTAGAGGTTTAGGCATGAGTCTGAATGCCGGAAGCAAAAACAAGACATGTAGATTCTACACGTTCCGACTTCTGGGCTTCCCAGAGGCATCTGGCGGGCCCCTGTGAGAAACAGAATAGGGCAGGAGGACTGGTCTAGAGGGTTGAGCCTCCATTTGCCTGAAGATAACATCCGAAGGTCGCCAGTTCGAGGCCACCGGCACTGTGCGACCTTGAAGCAGCTGACAAGCTGAGCTGAGCTATCCCATCTGCTCTGAGCGTGGGAGCATGGAGGCCAGAATGTGCAACCAGATCAAGAAAGAAACACCTGAATGCTGTGGTTTCTTGAAAGATAGAAACCTTCTTTCAAATTGTAAAAATCCCTCCAGGGATTTAATTTGCCTGCCTATGTAAACCGCCTTGAATCAAGTCTAAGGAGAAATCTGAGGACCAAGAAAGGCGGTATAGAAATACCTGTATTATTATTATTATTATTATTAAATATTTCTTTACCCAGAAAAAAAAATTAACCTGTGGAACTCCTTGTCACCGGACTTGGTGATGTCACCTGGCCTAGATGACTTCAAAATGGGATTGGACAGAATTATGGAGGAAAAGTCCATCACTGGTTACAAGTCTTTGAGACTCAATGTAACCTCTGGGTTTTAAAGGTAGCCTATCTCTGAATGATAGATGCAAGGGAGTGACAAGAAAATACAGGTATCATGTTGACCTGAGTGCTCTCAGAGGGATCTGGTGGGCCACTGTGAGATAGAGGAAGCTGGATTAGATGTGTTATTGGCCTGATCCAGCAGGGCTCTTCTTATGTAAAATTTAAAACTACATACAATTTAAGTCTAACCCAGCAAGGACCTTCTTATGTCATGACAAATGATGATCTTGCCCAGCACCTACCATTCCTGCCTCTAAGCAGCTCTCCCGAAGTGTTAACTGCTGACAAAGAGATGTGATACCTTTTACTATATTAAAAAATGCCCCTTGAAATAGGACAAGCTTGCAGACTTCCCATTCTTGCTTCCTGCTTCATCATCCTACTAGTTGGAGAAGATTCAGCCACTTACACATTTGATCTTTGGCCAATGGAGGATAATGGGATTGGAGATTAGCCAGAAAACCACAAGTGCTATGCAGCCTGTCCTGGTCTAAAATGTTAAGGCACTAATCAAGAAGAAAGAGAAAAAAAAAGATTCCCCCCTTATTGCCTAAACTCCTGTGCTTTTCTGACCCTTTTTAATAAACAGAGATCAAAGAAGATGTACTTAGCAATGCAAAAACAGAACAGAACATGAGATCTCAAAGGTAACCATGAGGTGGAAATTCTACTTATGTTAAAGTAAACCACTTCAGATCATTCTATATCAAAGCAACAAAAGGTGTTCGAGTGTCATCCTCATTCTCTGTTTGCACATCTGAAGGGGAAAGATTATGTATAGCTTCCTACCACATGTGCGCACGCGCACACAGTCATTGAAGGTATGCGTATAAAAGTGTATAAAAGCCTTTCAGATGCTAGTAAAAACAGAGAGGATACAAGAATCGCTTTCACCCCCATGTGGATGCTTTGCTCAAAAGAACCCCAAAAATGTGAAGACTCCACTGGAAATATACAGCTAAACTTGGGATCACAACTACTTATCTTAGCGGCAGCTGTTCTGCTATGACAGCTGCTGACACCTCACTGTCAATTTTCAGCAGATCTTGTGCAGAAGGAGATGCCAGAAGTCTCTAGATTAATCCATAATGCATGTTCAACCCTGTGCATCACGCTGGTTCCCAGCTCGAGTTGCACCGTAACGGTTTAAGTGAGTTCAAATAAACCTATACTTATGGACAAACTAGATGAGATGTTAGGACAAGTGTGATTAAGTCCAGGGAAGGGAATAAATTGAATTACAGCAGCAGCATTTCCTGATCTGAACCACCCTTGCTGTTGTTCTGACCTAGACTGCCACCACCCCACTCCCAAAGGAAGCTGCTGTTTGCTCAGTAAGTACCTGTCCATTTCCTTCTGAAGTCAAAAGAGCAGGTTTAGGGAGGAGCAATTCAGATCAAGAAAATAGCACAGAAGGGTAAAAAAAAGCCTCAACTCTGACACAATTTCTCTCCCCCTTACTGGGTTAAAATGGCACAGATCTCTCACTGACTTATCTAGTTCAGCCCTTAACCTGCTTTCTTCCTCATTGTTATTGACAAATTACAGGTATAACCTAATTAACCACAGATTTTTTACCCGATATTTTATCTCAACGTGATACGGGCCCTTTAAATTAAAGGAAAAAAGTCATTTAATAATAGCCTCATTCATGTGAGGGGGGCAGCCAGCTGACAATCCACCAATCATTCTCTCTCCAGGCACTTAGAACAGCTTCACTCCGAGGCAAGCAAGCCCTCCCTTCCCCCTGAGCATGTGGAAGAATCCTAAATGGCAGTGATTATCACCTCCTCCATTCTCCTCCATGCTCCTGGTGAAGGGAAGGCTTCCTGCCTCAGAGTGAAGCCTTTCTAAGTGCTAGAGAGAGAGTGATTGTCTGCTTGATGCATTACAAAGGTCAGCAAGGCTGTTTTTAAATCGCCTGGCAAAGGGACATTGCTTTTTAAATGGATTTGCTTTAATGTGATTTTTGTCATCCACATGAGTTCTGGGAACAGAACCCTCGCAAATGCCAAGACTCAACTTGTATTTTAAATTTCTCTAGACAAACCCCAAACCATCAATGCACCTGGGTAACAGACAAAATCAACACTCTTACCTTATCTTTATTTTCAGAGGCAGATGCTTCAAGTTTGGTCCGAATTACAAAGGGCGTCGACAGTCGCAGGAGGACTCGTTCAAACGTGGCACCGATCTTTGGAGAAACTATTTCAAAGCAGTCTTGGAACTTCAGCATCTTGTGAATGTCACATTTGAGTTGCTTCCTCAGCCCTTCCCCCAGCTGCAGCACCAGCATGCTGGGATCAAACATCAGGTGGAAGGGGAAAGCTCGGCAGAAGGTACTGATGCTTATCCTCAGGTCCGCAGGAGACTGGGACGTCCCTAGAGGAAGTGCTTTTGTGATATTTGCCTTTTCACGCTCTTTGATAATAAAAGTGAGACAGCTGCAGTTGCCTGGGTTGGAGTCCTCAGAACACAGCTTATCATTTGCAATCTGCTCCACTTCGACTTCCAATTGGTAGATCTTCCTTGCTGCTGCCTTGACCATGCCCATCATGGCAAAACCAACAATCTGATGGGGGTGGAAGTAGTGGAGCATAAGGTTGCCTTCAGGGAGCTCTTTGCATAGGAAAGAAGGGGACTCCAAAGTGGCCTGCCTTCCAAAAGAAGTCCTGATGTGCTCCAGCAGTGCATCGAAGCCGTTGAAAAAATCTTGCAAGGTGCCACCCACCGCTCGGAGGACTCGCTCGTTCTCGTCAAAGCAGATGTTGAAGAATTCCGCCCCAAATTTCTCTTGCAGTTCTTCAAACTTCAAGCCTGTACATCAATGGATAGATATGTGACCATATGACACCACTGTTGCACTGAAAGGATATTGATGGAGGGAGGGGAGGGGAAAAGGCAGCAAACTACAGAACTAGAAAAAGAAGTTGTTAGGTAGGACTAATGTGTCCTGGAACCATCTGATATAGCTGTAAAGTTTGGCCAGCAACTACATTTCTTGGAGCCTCTGTCAATGGAATCAGGGGTCGAGATAAAAGCTTGAGACAACAAGCTCTGAGGCCCTGTGATCAGGGCAAAGGACAAGAACCCGTCTTCCCCAGCTTGGTGGGTGCTCCCCTCTGGGCCCAACTTTTCCTCCCTGGCATCTCTTCCATCTTAACTAGAAGAAGCTTGTTGTGAAGGCAACAAGAGAGGAGTAAACCAATGGCTACTGACTAGTCACCAAGACTAAGGATCTTGTTATTACTAAAATAAAGCCCTAAGCAACAATGACCCTATCAACACTCTGATCTCTTCCATCTAGTGAACCACCACAATGCCCCCTCCCACCTGTTTTGGTGTGGACCTCTTGCCTTGTGAGGAGACAGAGGGGAAGGGGCCACCACAGACTGGGAAAGGGTCCCGTCTCAAGCTCTGGAGAATTGCTGCTAGGAAATAATAGCCAGGACAGGGGGTCAGACCTCATATGATTGTAAGGCAACTTCACATGCATGTGTTCAGGGAAGACATTTTCTACTCATCAAATAACAAGAATTAGTTAATCCAAGGATAAAAATGAGTGCAAAAGCCTCCTCCTTTGTTTCTACTGGAATATTTATTTCCTAAGGGAATGAAATTGATCTTTGGTATCATATAAATATTCAGCAGCCTATATGATATGAAGAAAATCCCAGTGGATCTTCAACAAACTTCATACAATCTGGACGGCTCATCATCTTCTGAACTTGGGGCTAGAGTGTAATTAAAAAGTTTCATTCCTGGAGGCACGAACAAGAGGGAGGGGTTGAAGTGTGAGGGCAGGAAAAATATTATTTATCTGTTTGCAGAAAGAGGGAGGGATGGAGGGGGGAAAAAAACCCAGCATCTCAGACAGAAAAGTCTGTCCTGGCCCTATTTGGGAATAGCAGAAATGAAATCTGAGACTCATGGCATTCGGAGAAGATGCTCTATGAAAGAGCTACAGCTACAGTTAAGTCTAGAATCCTAACTGGTCTCTGCACTGGTGGAGCATAAAGTGCTTTGTGACAGTGTTAGTTCCAGCAGCACCACCTGGAAAAGTACAGCCTTCCCACAACTGCTGGCAGCCAAGGGTATGTCCAGCATAGGGGCATGTGGAGGGCAGCAATAGTAGCGGGGAATGGGCCGATCGGGCCTGGGATGGAAAGTCAGAGGTACCATTCATTGGCATCCTTCAGTCTCGGAAGACTATGGTATCGCACTTTGAAAAGTGGTTCTGGAACAGCGTCTAGTGTGGCTGAAGAGGCCAATTCGGGAGTGACAATCCCTTCCACACTGGGAGCAAATGTACCAGAGGTACCAGTGCACACCATATCCTATCCCCCTTCCCAGGCTTGATCTGCTGACTCAGATCAATGTGGACATGCATCAGCTGCATCGGACTACAGTTGACTCACTGCAGCTGCTGGGGCTTACTGTGGGGCAAGGGGACAAATGCCCCCTCACCTTGAGGAGACTTCCAGCAGCCAAAGCTCTCTGAAGGGATGCAGCACAACCTGCCCCGGTGCCACTGCATGGCCAAACAGTAGTTTAGTTAGGTAGGATTGGGCTGCTAGTCACCTGAAATGTTAATGCAAATTCATTTACTTTCAAACACTTTTGTTCTTTTTACTGGCTTCTGTTTTTAGGCGGTTTGATTTGATCTGTTTTTATGAGCATGTTTATGAAGTTCTAACATTGCTTTAGCAGTACTGCTATGATGCCTTGGGGGCCATATTGCTGAAATGCAGGATATAACATTTTTTTAAACAGATAAAGTAATAAATACTGGAATTGTGTTCTCCAAGTCTGTACAATCATGCCTCAATGGAATATGCCAAGCAGCTAAAAGAACAACTGAGAAAATATTAGCAGAAACCGCTGGAGCAGGGACAGCAGAATGTTTTAAGGACTGAACCAAATGAAGTTTACTTAAAATAAATCCTCTTCATTTCAATGGGATTACTTTCAAGCTGATGGTGCAAGCTATCCAGTTGAATGCAACCATCCAGCCTATACATGGTTACTTAGAGACAAGTCCCACTGAGTTCAGTGGGGATTACTCCTAAGTAAATAGGCACTGGAGTGTAGCAAATAACAACATATTCATGTACACCAAACTCAAATCATGGCTAATGAAAATAAGGTTCCCCTCATCATCATGCTTTGAAACACCAGTTCAAGCCAGAGTTACAATCTCTGGTTTATAAGGGAACCAAGATTTAAAACAGCGAACACATACAGTTAACACTGGAAAGGCCAGGGAGGAGTCACTTCAGGGTGAGGAGGATGCATTCATGAGACTGGCTCTTGATTTGAAAACTGTGGTTTACAGATGGCCAGCATCTGTACTTATCTGGCACATTGTGACTGAGGGCTTGTGCATAGATGGTGTTCCTATTAAGTTATAAAAACAAAAGTTTGACAAGAACAACTTTGGTTGATATTACAAGACCTTGATATTACAAGACCTTTTTATTTCAAAAAGCTTTTAACTGTTGACAGGCTGGCTGGCTTTCCTTCTTTTTATATTAGAATTCATGGGGTTTGTTTTAGATTTTTAATTATTTGTAAACTGTTTTAATTATTGTTTTTAATTGCAAATTGTGTATTTTTAATTGTTGTAGGCCGCCTTGTGTGCCCATGGGGCAAAAAGGCGGGATATAAATAAATAAAATAATAATAATAAATATTCTTTTCCTTAAAAAAAAAGTTCTTCAATTACAGGCATGCACCACTTAACAACCATTTGCTTAACAATGGATCCCATATATGGTCAAAGCACAATAAAGATGCTCTTCATGAGGCAACTGAGTCTCCCATAGCCTGCAGCAGAGTGTCTGTTTACACAACAGAGAGGTTCTTAATGCAAAGAAGAACCTACTATTTCCAGTAGTCTGGCAGGGAGTGTCTGTTTACACAACAAAGGCAAAAGATTGGACTGAATGTTCACTTAATGACCTAATCACATAACAACCAAAATAGGAGAAGTATCCCCTACGTTGTGGCACATGCCTATAATCACATAATGAATCTGGTTAATCTTCTCTAATGAGCACCATAGCTATCTACACCATAGCTATCCAGTGTGATGTTCTAACTCAGGGCTGTCCAAACTTTTTGGCAGGAGGGCCACATCATCTCTCTGACACTGTAGTGGGGGCCAGGAATAAAATTTGAATACATTTACATAAATGAATATATTAGAGATGGAACTTATATGAATGAATGAATGGTCTTGCAATAGCTCAAGGCCTATAAAAGACCTTGCACAAAACAAGGCAGGTGTTTCCTTCACTGTTGCTACTGCATCACAGATGTCAAACAGCAAACAGCCCTTGTCGCACAGCTCGCATGAGAGGTCAAACAGCCACCCTCACACTGAGAGCAGTTGTGTCGGGCCAGCACAAGCTCCAGCAAATCTCTGGAGGGCCAGAGGCTCACTGGAGACTGGGGGCTCCCCGCGGGCCGGATCTGCAGTCCCTGAGGGCCGCAAGTGGCCCCCGGGCCGGGGTTTGGGCACCCCTGTTCTAACTGATGGGTAAAGCTTCAACTGCCTTTGCAACCGCAGTCGTGGAAAAATGCCCTGCTTATCTGGTCACAAATTTCCTCATTTAAACCGCACACGCAAGAGACAGCAGCCAAAGGGAGCCTGATATTTGCAAACAGCGAGAATTTCCTCACACAGCTTTTGACACACTATAAAGTTAAAGTGTGAGAACCGTGAAGCAAAACGGAAAAATGTTCTCATTGCTTGCAAATTCCTGGAAAGGCATGAAATGAGCACTCTCCCACAACTTCTCCCTTGTAAGCCCCAGAGACATTAATAGAAAACAGAGGTCACAAACCATCAAGATCTTTCCTTACACTGACAAGTCTTTCAGTAGGGTTTCCATAAGTGACACCCCTGGCTCACTGCCTGGGTTTTAGGTAAGTATAACATTAGGCAAAACAAAATGGTGCCAGCAAACAAGGAAGAAGTGGCAGGTACATGTAAAGAGGGAGCATTGTTTCTAGATGGGAAACTTAAGGCCCAAACCTATTCACAAGATATGCTGGTGTAACACCATATACAATGGTGCAACAACAGCCCTGCCAGTACAGAGTTCCCCCAGTGATGGGCATGCCATGGACACTGCAAAACACGAGAAACCCCAATGTTGGCCAAAACAGGGAGGAGATCAGAGCATGAAACGGAAGGGTCATGGGTGGGACAAAGAGGTGTTGACAGATGCCAATCCTAAGCCAATGCAGACAACTGACAGGCTTCTTGACACCAGGAAAATTGTGCACCAATGACAGACCTGGCACAGGGAAGAGGAACCCCTTAAGGAACAATGGGGAAGCAAAAAACAGGGGGGAAAAGTATAACTCCTGTCACCCCCCCCCCAACCCACCCAAACTGCCACAATAGAGCACAGAATACAGACTACATGTGGCAGCCAATCACAGTGCGCCAACTCCATCATATAAGCCCCTGTCAGGGAGGTCATGGTAACTCCAGAAAATATCTCCTACTAATAATAGGAAAAGGCACAAAATGAACACAGTACCAAGTATATTTGCTGTACGCTGGAGAATTCCTGAGACATCTTCTGCTTCGTCATTGCCAGAATGGTCTGCATAGGAGCAGCGGTTTGAAATATTGTGGAAGTTCTTTTCAGCATCTCTGTAGCTAGAAAGAAACATAAAAATGATACACAACAGGAAAAGCATGATTAGTGGTGATGTCTGGAATGACTACCTATAGAGGAGGACATGCCTTCCTGGGTAAAAATAAGCATGGCTTCTACAAAGTGTAGCCCTGCCTTCTAGAGCTCATTGGGAGAGTGACAAATGTACATAAGAGTTATATCCAACTATCTAGGAGTTCCAAAAGATTGTGAAAACGTCCTTCACCAACACTTATGTGCATACTTAGCAATCAGGGGACTGAGCTTTCTGGCGCTGATATGCAGTGGAAGAGGCTCCTTGACAACTGGGTGTGAAAACTGGTGGCTGCGGGTTAGGGTTAGGATTATTGATTATCAATTGGTTAAAGAACAGGAAGCAGAAGATAGGAATAAGAAATCAATGGAGGGAAGTATGCAGTGGGTCACCCCAAGTAGTCCTAGTTTAGTATTCCTAAATGATTTGTCGTCAGGTGTGAGTAGCAAGGTAGTCAATAGCACCAAATTGTTCTGGATGGCTAAACACAAACAGACTAGGAAGAGCTCCAAAAAGATGTTCCACAGTTGAGTTCACAGGCAACAAAATGATAAATCAGGTTCGGTGAAAGCCAAAGATCCCAACTTCACATATGCACTGACAGGTCCTGAGCTGTCACTGACAAACCAGGGAAAATCTTGGGAGCCGCAGTGGACAGCTCAGTGAAAACATTGACCCACTGTCAGTGGCATTACTAGGGTTTGCATCACTCAGTGCGAGAGGCCAGCGCATCACCCCCACAATGGATCTCCTCCCATGCAATGGGAGGAGCAGCACCTCAGGCGGTGGGCATGGTGATGAATCATTGCCCCTCCACACTGTTTTTTTTACTACAACTTTTGATAGAATAGAGATATTTAAGTGTGGTTTGTTTCACTGCATTATGCATGAAATTACGCATCAAATGATACATAACGCAACGGTATCATTATCGAAAACATCAAGATTTAAAAAATTTGTCTAGTAGCGGTGTCACCCTCCCCGTGCGCATCACCCAATGCGGCCCGCATCCCCTACACCCCCCCTAGTGACTCCACTGCCCATTGTGAAACGGAAGCTGTGAAGAAGACAAATTTGATGCTGGTCCTGCAGAGGTTTTTTAAATAAGCAGTTTCTTCCCAGGAATCACTGATTTTTGCAGATTGCAGTAGCTGTCAATCTCTTGCAGCTTAACCAAGCAGGGAGCTGACACCAGGCAACAGCTCCCTGCAGGAGGAATAACAGGGGAAGCTGAAAGGAAAAGAGGGGGAAACGATGCTGACGGCAATCGCACTCACACACAGCCTCTCGCTCCTTGTTCTAAAAACGCAGGCTTTAAAAGAAGGTTCCCACTCTCTTTCTCCCACATCTGTTCCATATTCTGCATCAAACTATGAGTAAGGAAGCCGAGGCGATTCCCCAAGCAACCATCTCCTCTCCTACCCCGAGGTGTTCTCCAGATATGACAGCGTTACTGACACCAAGAGCTCCATTTGATAAAAAGAGTTACTGAATGCAGAAGGACAAATTCCCACGTGCAGAGTTTCAGACACTTGGGATGAATTTTAGTATATGCTTTCCTAATCAGAGCTGAAAACTATACAAAGGGGGCCGGGGCATACGTGACTCACGGGCACTGTCCAACATGTACTATGTGTCAGTGATGCATAATGAATACAAGGCCCTCACAGGTGCCTTGTCCATACTGGAGATTGGACAAATTTCTGGAGGAAAAGTCCATCAAGGGTTACAAGCCATGATGTGTATGTGCAACCTCCTGATTTTAGAAATGGGTTACATCAGAATGCCAGGTGCAAGGGAGGGCACCAGGATGCAGGTCTCTTGTGTTCTTGTGTGCTCCCTGGTGCATTTGGTGGGCCACTGTGAGATATAGGAAGCTAGACTAGATGGGCCTATGGCCTGATCCAGCAAGTCTCTTCTTATGGAGAAGGGTTACAACTCACTGGTACATCACCTGCTCTGCATACAAAAGGTCCTAACTGCAATCCTGGGGGGGAGGGGGGCTGTTCAGTCCCTAAGTGGTTGGAGTAAGCCAGAGTGGCCGTTTCTGGGTGTGAAACTTCTGAGACATGGCATACCTTTTCATTTATTTGGCTACTGTAAGAAAAAGGCGAGGCTTTGGGTTTGGCTGAGCCCAGATGCAGCCTGCTTATGGTAGCCAGAGTTTGGTTGAATGCTAAACAGGAATAACGGGAGTTCTGTAGGAATGTATGAAGAAGCCATTATAGATGAGAAATAAGATAAGGATAGCAGCATAGGAATAAATACAACAGGCACATTTCTCTTCAGTACGACCTGATACATTAACGAGCGAGCAGGTGGCCATATCTGGAAACAGTACTGAGAGAAAGGTTAAGAAAGACTTACCGACACAGAAGACACAAACAGGGTTGTAGCTGGAAGTGTAGTAATAACTATAGGACTTGGGGGGGGGGGGTTGTAATGAAGAGGATAAAGAACCCCCAGGGCGTCTGAGTCTTGTGTCAGCGTAGAAAGATATTCATGTCTGTGCAGTATTCCAATTTGCAGAATATGTTTGATTTGACAATTGTCCTATATGCACTACAGCTAGTTGAATATTGAAAGATGATTAGACTGAAGGGGAGGACCAGTGATTGATGTGCTAGGAAAGGTATTTAACCTCATGTAACTTCTTGTTTTATACAGCCACTGCCGACCATCTTGCAAGGTTCCGAGTAATGTTACCTTGAATATATCTCTCCCTCAGAGTGTTCTCAGAAGAAATTGGTGTCAAGCTGCCTCCTGAAATATCTCCTCCACACTACCATAAACCACTGTGATAAACGCCCTGCTGTCCCCATAGTCCTTGCCTATATTTTCTTTATTTTTAGACACTTCCCAACTCCCAGAGGCTTCTGTGATGGCTCAGTCTCCTAAACACTACTGGAAAATCCTCCTGTAGCAGTCTCTGGACCAAATCCTATCCAACTTTTCAGCTCGGGTGTAGCCATGCCAATGGGGTGTGTGTGGTACCCTGTGATGGGAGGGTAGTTATGGAGGCCTCCACAAGGTAAGGGAACATTTGTTCCCTTGCCTCAGGGCTGCATTGCAGCTGCACCGGCAACGGAAAGTTGGATAGGATTGGGCCCTTTGCTCTCTATTTGAAACGTCACTCCCAAACAGACATGGGGCTGGATGTGTACTGCTCTTTCTCTGTGTCTGAGCTTCTCCCAGAGACATTAGCTCAGCAGTTCTCAAACTTGCCAGGGCTGCAACACCCTTGGAACCAGGAAGTGAACAACAATGAGGTGAAATGCGCCACACAGTGACGTCACCGTCATTCACTTCCTGGTTTGGAGGCTTAACGCGAGCCTCTAAACAGCAGTAAGAGGGCCTGGGTGAACAGGCTTTTCTCAGTGTGCAGACCTAGCCTATCATCCTACTGATACTGGCTGGTATCCACCAATTGGGCAGCCAAGCCCACCTGTCCAGGCAAGGGTGGCATGTGGCCAGAATATTCAATGACAATATAAAACCTATTAGATATTTTAAGATCAAGCACAAGAAAGCTTGGGGATGTTTTGCTGGGTCTGCCACTTGGAGACACACCCACCTACTTCCTTGGAAATCTAAAAGACCAGCATTCCTAGGACAATGTAAGTAGCTAGCAGTAGGGACTATTTTCTAGCTAGATACATGTAGCAAATTAATTTATTTTTACTTGCTTTTTTTCATCCAAGCAAGTCTGTAGACTTTAGCAGTTTAGATGCATGGGGGTTTACATGCTTTGCTCTTAAGTCGCTATAGAGCTCCCCCTGCTGGGGGTAACTAGTTATTTTTTCAAGTTTGATCAAACTATGTCGTTATGTCCATCCAGCCAACTTCAGGCATTTTCATCGGCCCGCTTGCTTTAAGTGTCTCCACCTTTCCTCATTTTGGTTAATTCCTTTTTGTTGCAGGGTTCTAATAAACTGCTTATATTTTTATTCCTTGCCTACTTAGTCCATGTTTCCAAGAAATACAATGCGTTGTCACATCTGATCACTCATGTATGCCATTGTGATTTGATTACAGACTACTAGGTTCTGTGCTCTCCTGAGAGTGGAGGTTTTACTGAGATCCCCAACTCCCACCTGAGAAACCTTAGCCTGGGATAGTTGCAGGAGATAGCCCTACCACAGGACACAACGAACTTCTACAGCAGAAGGGCCAGATATTGGGTTTGTCAATAATAAGAATGCATGTGTGTTCCATACACATGCACAAACTTCCTGATTAGGCCATAGACTAAGAAAAAAAAAAAAAGATGGATGTGG
Organism: Tiliqua scincoides; assembly: GCF_035046505.1. NCBI lineage: Eukaryota > Metazoa > Chordata > Lepidosauria > Squamata > Scincidae > Tiliqua > Tiliqua scincoides. The sequence continues at coordinate 19,785,007 of NC_089823.1, forward strand.
AGGGATGCAATTATACTCAAAGGAAGCTTCTGCCCTTGCTCTGCTTACACTGTAAGCCTTACAGAAATAGAATTACAAACTTGAATTCTTTTTTAAAACCACTGCAGGGTGGGCTGGATGATTTCAGGTGGCAGGTCTGCAGGTCATAGGTTGCCTACCCCTGCTCTATCAGTTTCCCCTCATTCAGATGCTGATCCAGGAAATCAGTGAAACAGAGAACAGAAAGGGGTGTACTAAGCACTAGCCCCTAGGTACTACTCCCTTCAGAGAGCCTTCAGCTTCCCCAACAACTGCTTTGTGAACTTTTTTGTTGAAAAGTGGCATATTGACAATAGCAAATCACAATAGCTCAGTTCCAGAAAACAAGATTGCTTGTAACAGCAGGAATCTTATGATGATATCTCTGTAATTCCCAGGATCTTGGCTAGATCCTGAATTTGAGAATATAACCAGCCCAGCATAGGCAGTGATGAAGTATAATAACAACAACAACAACAACAACAACAACAACAGCATGTAGCACACATATTATGAAAATATCTGTGAACATCCTCGGTCCTGGGGAAGGACCCAATATTCAACAGGTCAAATTCAGCCACCAACATTTGCCAGGCTGTGCATGAGAACAATGATGATGATGATGATGATGATGATGATGATGATGATGATGATGATGATGATGATGATGATGATGATGATGAAGAAGAAGAAGAAGAAGAAGAAGAAGAATATGGTTGCAGTCTCTGGGTCTTATGTTGCACTTTGACAGTGCCACTTATTCATTTTTAACTTATTGTTTTTAAATATTAGTCAGTGCAATCCTATACATGTTTACTCAGAAGTAGGCCCCATGGTATTCAATTGGGCTTACCCTCAGGAAACTGTGTATACGAAAGCATGTATAGGAAAGTGTGCCCTCAAGGGAGGGCACCAGGATGCAGGTCTCTTGTTATCTGGTGTGCTCCCTGGGGCATTTGGTGGGCCGCTGTGAGATACAGGAAGCTGAAATAGATGGGCCTATGGCCTGATCCAGTGGGGCTTTTCTTATGATTTGCAGCCAGTGTGAAAGATCAACTTTGAATATCTAGCTGATCTTATTGGAGGGAGCAGGCAAGCAGTAGAGCACATGCTTTGCATGCAGAAGGTCCCAAGTTAATCTTCAGCCAAGAAAAGATCGAAAAGCCAGTGGAGGCAGAGACCTTCATTGGAGATGCTAGACCAGTTATTTTCAACCTTTTTCATCTCATGGCACACTGACAAGGCACTAAAATGGTCAAGGCACACCATAAGGTTTTTGAAAATTGATAAGACACACCATGCTGCCAGTGGGGGTTCACATCTCCCATTGGCCCTATTAATAAATGAACTTCCCCCAAATTCCTGTGGCACACCTGTGGACCACTCGCAGCACACCAGTGTGCCATGGCACAGTGGTTGAAAATGGCTGTGCTAAACAGATGCTACCAGCCAAGACAACAATATTGAGCTAGACAGACAAAAGAATAGATTCTGCTTCAACTGGAAGGTAACCTGCTGCTCGAGCTCCAACAGGCAGCAAGGTTGGTTCAGAAATACATTTTTTACAAAAAGATGATGAACAGAGCTTGCTGCATCACTGCTGTGCTTTTATCATCCCCTCCTCCACTTGTTTAGCCACCTACTTCAACTAGGACTTTGGTTTTTTCACACTGCAATTCTGCAAACACTGTTCATGTATTCACTGCATTCATTGGAGCAAGGAAAAAAACACAAAATCTCTTTTTCAGCAAGAACTAGGTTAAGTACTTACACATTTAGCACAATAGGAAGGCAGCCTGCCTGAGGTCTGAAATGTTTCTGCAGTGCAAAAATAACTGACCCATTAATAAATAAGCCATTACATGATTCATTCTACATGAAGGTCACAGGACTGTGCTCAACAGATCAACATTCAAAATCTAGGAAACCGAAATATTACACTAGCAGCCCAATCCTTCCTAAATCCCTGTGTGGCAATCAGTCACGACAGTGTGGCTTCTGCTGCACCCCGCAGGGGATTTTTGGCTGCTGGAGGTCTCTTTAGAGTAAGGGGACATTAGTCCCATTGCCATTGGGTAGACCCCAGCAGTCACAACGGGTCAACTCATACCTGCACCAGCAATATCAATGGAGAAAACTCACACTGATCTGTGCAGGCGGATCAGGCCCGGGAAGGGGGTCAGAATTCGGTGTGTGCCACCACCACCAAACCAGCCCCCTTCCTGGAACCAATCTGGTCTCCATCTGCCTTCATCACCACCCCTCTATTTAATTTAAGACTATTCAATTGGATGGAGGCCCCCCAAATCACTGTCAAACTTTTGTGCGCCTCCCATTATTCCCATGGAGCTTGGACAAGGGAACTTCCCAGTTGATTGTGCTCAGACACCATAGAGCAGCATTTCTCAAACTGTGGGTAGGACCCACAAGGTGCGTCGTGAACCAATTTCAGGTGGGTCCCCATTCATTTCAATCTGCATTTTATTTATAATATATTAGACTTGATGCTGTAAAGGCATGCAACTGCATTCAGGGAAATGATACAGATCTTTTAACAGATGGTTAACAACTTTTAACCAATCATAGGTTTTTTTAAATAATGAGAATCAGTGAGGCTTTCTCCGTGGTAAGTCTGGATAGGATTGCAGCCTTTGGGATGTTTGGGGAATTTTTTTTTAAAACAGCAACTGCTTTTTTAAAAAAAGCAGGCGCAGTCTTCCTTTTTTAAAATAAATTTTTAAACTTATAGTTACTTAGGGCACAATCCTAACCAGGTCTACTCAGAAGTGAGTCCTATTTTGTTCAATGGGGCTAACTCTCAGGAGAGTATGGTTAGGATTACAGCCTTACTTACTTAAACTTTCAATTTACTTAATTGGTTTGATTTTTTTTGTATGGGGAGGTGTTACAAGTTTTCCTGCTTGATGATGTCACTTCTGGTCATGACATCACTTCCAGGTTAATGACATCACTCCCAGTGGATCCCAACAGACTGTCATTCTAAAGAGTGGGCTGTCATGCTAAAACATTTGAGAACCACTGCCATAGAGGGTTATCTTAGCAATTGTCAATTACTTTTTGTCGCCCACTCACTCATCTATCCATCCACCCACTACTTCCAAATTTGGAGGAATCAGTTCCACTTACCCAATAACTTGATGCTCATAGTGCTGCAGGGTCCTCTGGAGAGATTGTCTTATAGTCTGAGGCTACAGAAGAAACACAGAAATAATAAGAAAAACCGTTATCAGCGGTTCATCAGTCAGCCTGGCACTCAGCACGGTGTCTGAATGGAGGTGACTACCGATTTTATCACTTAATCTAATGTATGCTTTTCCAATTACATACTTTTTTCTTTCCTGGCACATCTGCTGTGCTTCCCCCAGAGTAACGGGAAGAAAGCAGCCCAGAAGCAGCAAGCTGTTTTTGTTCCACAAACACATCAATATTTCAAGGCTCTTCCCTGATACTTTAGTCTTCTATTAAATCAGCAGTGGTTTCTTTAGCACTAAATACAGAAAGCAGCAGAAAGAAAACAACATATGCAGAATTAGGAGTCAGCCACTTGGGACTAAATAAGATGTTGTTACACCCTGTCTTCTCTCCTGCCACTATGCTGCTCCTGATTGCAACCTCAAAGCTTTCCAATTTTCTTTTTTAGTCAAAAACAGTGGTGGTCCAGGTGATGGGGTCAGGGAGGCAAAATCCCCAGGGTGTCACGCCTGTGGGTTGTTAAACAGTACTTCTGTTTTCAGAAAACCAGAAATACTATTTAAATGGCCCTCCAGAGGCTTCAGAAGGCTTTCTGAGGACCAGTGGACATCACGCAAGGCTCCGTAAAGGAGATAAGTCTCCTCTCCAGCGGGCAGCACTTTGTAATTCTGTCCCCCCAGGTGGTACAGGGCCAGGTCCGCAACTGGTCAAAAACACATTACATGCATGCGTTTGCAACATTTAGTATGGCCTTTGGGTACTAAAAACTTGGGCTGTGCTGATTAGCCATGCCCCTCCGTGTCAACATGTCCAAGAGTCAAACCCCCAAGCATCAGCATGTTTAGCATTTATTTGCACATTTGCCTGAACAGAAGAAGGGTCTCTCCATATAATTTAGATCAGTGTTCTTCAACCTGCAGGTCGTGATGGGGTCACAATGCTTCATTTGGGGGATTGGTGCAACCTTTCAAAGCCTGTGCAAGGCAGGACTTGGATCCAATCCAATAATGGTACTGCTTTATCAAAACTGAATTCTTGATATAACGCTGCACAGCCTCTTCTTGCTGACTTGCCCCATAGCTCCTAGTGCTGGCTCTGGTCAGGCTGCAACATCACAGGGTTGTTGTGAAGGCACAAGAGTTAAGGGGAAACAGGAAGGGCAGGACAGGGTTGGACAGCAATGGAGGCAGGGAGTGGTTGTGGGCAGACCAGGTACTGAGAGGGGGCGAGATTGGTGTTGGGTCCCCAGTCTCATTATTTATCTGTTGGGGTTGTGGCACAAAAAGGGTTGAAGAGCATTATTTTAGAGCACCAGCCAGGTAAACTCAATTCAGATTGGAACCATTGGTGGGGTCACAGAGTTATAGTTGGGTGACCAAATGCTGCAGTCGGAATCTAGACCATACTCTGAATGCACCATGTAGTGTGATCCCATGTGCATGCGCGACATATTAAGGAAAGGGGCAGTGATTGCACTGTAACAGTCTAGAAGCTGAGAGTCAAGAATGGACTAAGAATTTAACAATGCAAAAGGATACATTTAAAGGATTCTATTCTAGTATATATAATCAAAAATGTTTGGTATTTCAAAGAAGATGTTGAGGGTTAAAAACTTAGGACAGGTAATAACTGAAGACAACCCAACCAATATTCACCGGATAAGCAGACAATCTACATTTTCTGGCTTTCTAAAAGATGCATACTATAAACTTATCTGTAGATGGTATAAAACTCCATAAAAGATTCACAGGATATTTCTGGTGCTCACTGGGAATGTAACAGCACAATCCTATACATGTCTACTCAGAAATTCCATTGTCTTCAATGGGGTTTAGTCCTAGGAAAGCGTGCATAGGATCACACATTTGATGCAATGCAGACTTGTACCAAATATGCTAATTGGGCCGTACGGCATATGGATATTCAGCACGAGGGGACCAGATTATTTATCAAGCTATTGCTGAGAGCCTAACTCTTGACACTTTAATTATACTGTCGAATATCAGTTGGATTGTCAGTAACTGAAGGAGGAATCCAGTTATTAATGTTCAATCTCTTAAACCCAAATCCTAACCAACTGTCCAGCACTGGCACAGCTGTGCCAATAGGTCATGTGCTGCATCCTACAGTTGGGTGGCACTCACAGAGGCCTCTTCAAAGCAAGCAAACGTTTGTTCCCTTACCTCAGAGCTGCATTGCCCTTATGTTGCTGCTGGAAAGTGGGTTAGGATTGCACCCTTAGTTGTTGCAAAGGTTGTCTGAGCTTGATCCTGAAACTTCCATTGACACCACCCCCCGTACATTACTGAGTGCTAGATGCTTGAAAATAGCAAGAAGGGATGTCAAAGAAATTGAACTATAGAATTTTGCTCATATGGCAACACTCTGTAACTTCCTGAAACTGGAATTATGTACTGGATAGATTAAATGTCAATGTTTTCTTTCTATATTTTTTGTGTCTTTATAATGAATACATGTATTTTTTTTAATGGACATTCAGAGGGCAGCAGAAGACAGCACAGTTATTGTCAGGGAGCACAACCATGTAGCATCCCCAAACTTGGGAAGGCAGAGGCAATGGTCCCAAGGGAGGGAGAAAGAGACAAGTCAGGCAGGAGCCAAGATAAAGAGAGGTGAAACAGACCCAGCCGGACATATAAGTGAAAGCTGGCATTCCTTCCAGCTATAGCCCTTATTTTCAGCTATTGTGTGGGTGGACACATCAGAATCCAGAGCAAAAAAAGTAGAGAAGAGGCTAGAAAGGAGGCTGAGTACTTAAATGCATGAACTTCTTGACTTCAACATTCCCTTTCAAATACTGATCTCGTCTGATCTCGGAAGCTAAGCAGGGTCAGGCCTGGTTAGTACTTGGATGGGAGACTGCCTGGGAATACCTGGTGCTGTAGGCTTATACCATAGTCTTTTGAGACTGAAGGTTGCTAACCAAATCCAATCCACTTCTAGAAGCTCAGGCCTCCAGCTGAAGCTGATTTCAGAAAAGCAGCTTTCCCAAAGTTGGCAAGGTTTTCAAACCCCTGGTGGCCCCAGTCAAAGCTCAAAAGATGCTCAGCTCGGACACTCCAAATCATTAATTCAGTCATGAGCTATATCATCCCACTGGAATCCACAGCAGTCTTGTTAGGGTTTTTGGATGCTGGGACTATATCAGAAATTAGAAGGGAATTAACTTTGTTGTTTTTGACAGCTGCTAAATTAAAGCTAACTGCCAAGTGTGAAAGTAAACATCTGCCACCTATTACAAGTTGGTCGGATTCCACTTTGGGACTCACGGACAGGAAGTCTCCCCACAACATAGGAAGTCATAGGTAAGATCCCAATCCAAATGGGGCATAAATTCATCTTTTGTGGATTCAGAGAAGACAACATGTAGGGGAGCCTGGAAACTTAGTTCAATCTCCATTTTAAAGTGTGAAAGCATGTACAGGTATTTGATTTGATTGCTTTATTGACCAAATGACTGACTACATTTGGGTATTACAACTGGGAATTGTAATTTTTAACTAGTTTTGGACTTGGGCAACTTTTATAACCTGCCTTGTGAAAAAGCTTTAGGTGACTGCTTATTTTACAAATGTGGAAAAAAAACTTCAGTTAAAAAAATTAAATATTGGTTCTCAAACTGGTGGGTCATGACCCTCCAGTCTGAGAACCCCAGCCCTTTGCCTTTAAGGGGGAGGGATGGGGGAAAGCAACAACGTGATCCCCAGGACTGTGCTGGCAACTTACTGCTGCCAGAGCCCAGGGGGTGCAGGGAGCCCCACGGAGCCCTCTGCAGGGCTCCTCATTGCTTGTAGAAAGTGAAAGTAGTGATCGCAACCCACTTCTGGTTGCAATCCTGAAACCGGAAGTGTGTCGCAATTACTACTTTTATTTTTTACAAGCCACGGGGAGCCCTGCAGAATCCTGGACCCCGGAAGCAGGTAATTTCAGTTTAAAAAGAGCCCTCCCTTCCCTTGCACCAGCACAATCCTGGGGATCGCATCGCTACTTCCCCCCTCCCCCACAAAGACCTATCACAAGATATTTACTCCCAAGAAGTTTGAGTACCAGTGAAATAGAATTTTGAAAGTTTTTAAAAATGAAAACACATATGCATTCAGTTTTAGACACCAGCCCTAAACCAAGTTAAAAAAAATTTTTTTTTTCCTGCAGACCCAGTCAACCAACCAACCAACCAATTCATTCCAGTCCTGGGAATTTTTGCAGTCCCCAGTGTGAAGTTCAGGTAGAAATTGAGGCTTGTGTTCGATTCCATCTTGGAGCTTGCAGACATCTTTTTACCGCTGGTGAGAATCTTGCTAATGGAAAGGTGAGAAAGTTTCCTTGTTTGTCTGGCTACTCATTTGGCCAATAAAATTCAAACACCAGCACCACTCACTGCAGCTATCTGCCCAAGGATGCATGAATTAAAGATTGTCTACTGCTGAGATTCTCCAGCTGGGAGGGGTTGAAGCAAATGACCATGAGTAGCCTAGAGATTACATTAGCCTTCAAGAATAGTCTCCACATTCAGCTTTCTGGTTGGCTGACAGCATCTTGGGTATAAGAAGAACTCAGCAGGTAGAGGATTTTCTGCTTTCTGCATTCCATCATGGGTGCCTGGCCAAGGAAGGCTCAGAGCTCCCCTCAACTCTGGAGAGGCTGTGCACAGGGGACCTGGATAATCCATGGATACAGGATCTGCAGATACAGGAGGCCCCCCTATATTGAGTTTGCGATTTTGAGCTCCTCTCTCTTCCTGTAGCCCAGACACTTTGCAACTTATTCTAAAAAAGCACAACTGAAAGGATTTACACCAAGGGTGGCCAACTTTTCAACTTTAGGGCTCCTGGCCCTTTAAACAATTGTGTAGAGGAGGGAATTACAGCAGCTGCAGCTTGTTATCTTGTCAGCTTGCCAGAGGCCCCATGCATGCACCAACAGTTCACCCAGGCCATGCCAGAGCAGATAAGGTGGTGGCAGAAGCAGGTCATGGGCAAGAGGGGGAAGATCAGGGGAGGGAATGGAGAGGGCAGTTTAAGGGTAGATCTCAGCTGCAGTCACACATGCCAGAATCCTTTCCCAGTCTGACACTCCTGAGGCTCCCTGGACTTACACCAGTTAAACAGCTAAATACACAGCTGGGGTAGGTGAAAGGAGACCTATTGATGACCACAAAGCTTGCGGGGAGGTAAATAAAACATATTTAACTTTTTTAAAAACTTAACTCTGGTCTCTCCCCACCACAGGATGCAGCATGTACTCTATTGGCACTGTTGCATTATGTAGATTGGTGGGGGATAGGATTGGGGCATTAGTCATCTTTTTCCCTGTTCTGCCAATAAGGGTGGAAAGGAAAGCAAGTACGCCAAACCAATGTAATAAAAATATTGATAAAACATAGCTTAATTATCCTCACCGCAACCACAAGATCCATAAGCTGTTCCAAGTCCGTTTGAATGCACAATTCAAAGGAGCCTTTTTCAAATTGTAAACGCTAGCAATTTACCTGTCTGTTTGTATTTAGATGTGCAGCTTGTCATATACCTGAAAAACAGGGTCATGTCTCTTAAATGTTTCTTTTTTCCTTTCTAAAATCTACATCAGGCAGTTACTTTGGCTCTCAGCAGGAGTTAAATTTACTATCTCGGTAAAAAAAAATATTGAAAAGAATCAAATACAGTACGCACTTGCAAAAAAAAAAAAAAGCCCACAGAAGCTCTGTCTAAATGAGATCATGCATAGGAAGCCACTTCCTTCCCTTTGGAGAAGCAGGTGTTTAAATCCTAAGGACCTGATGGAGCAGAAATTCTCTTCAGGTGCTGAGAAAACAAAGATAATTTAGTCACTCCACAAGAACAATCTTTGTTGTGATGGAGGAGGCTAAAAAAGAGAGTGCCACATTCTAGGGAATCGTCAGGGAAAAAAACTCAAAAAGAAAACAGCCCTCACATGGTGTGCTGAAACATGGAATACCGTATATAGGTCTGGTCACCACATCTCAAAAAGGATGTTGCAGAGCTGGAAAAAGGGGTGCGGAAAAGGTGCAGAAAATGGCAATGACCCTGAGCAGGAAATATTGCAATTCTTGGGGCTCTTTAGTTTAGAAAAAAGGCTACTGAAGAGGGACACAATAGATTTCCAGCCCAATCACGGAGGACTAATAATACAGCCCAACAACTCCCCACATGGTGACGTGCTGTATCCAGAGCAGTTTTGGTCTCTGGAGGCCTCCTTGGGGTAAGGGAACATTTTTCCCTTGGCAGCCTGCCAGGTCTGCTTGGACCTAAGCCAGCAATATGTCACAAGTCCACATGGACCCATGAAGATGGATCAAACCCAGAGTGAGGATTCAGCGGACACTGCTGCAGCCAAACCTGCCCCCTTCCTGGGCCTGATCCACCCTTTCACAATTCTGTGCCATCCCCAACTCACCTTTCTCCCATCCCCTGCACAGCCTTGCCTCCAGAAGCAGGCATTCCTGGTCTGTCACTGAGTAGACCCTTGCTGCTTCCGGCAGGAGCCAGGCCACACTCTCCAGCGTGCAAGTGCATTCCACCACTGGAACACGCATTTCAGTGGTGTAAGAAGCATCTAGGACTGGGCCATTATACAATTCTGCATGGCATGCACAAAGTAGATGAGACATTTTTCTCCATCTATCATAGCACTAGAGCCAGAGGACATCTGGTGATGTAATGGATTGGTAAAGATATTTAGGACAGACAAAAGGAACTGCTTCTTCAAGCTGTGCATTATCAATCTATGGAACTCACTGCCACAAGATGTGGTGATGGCAAGTAGCTTGGGTTAAAAGAGGATTGGACAAACCCATGAACAACATATCTATCAGTGGCTACTAGTCATGATAACATATGCCCTATGTTTGGGTTTGCAGCCCTGCTCCTTTGAATACCAATTGCAGGGGCACAATGACAAGAGAGAAGCATGCCTTTACCAGGCACTTGTGGGCAGAAACAGGCCACTGTGGGAAAGAAGATGCTGAGTAAGTGGATCATTAGTCTGATCTGGCAAGGCCCTTCAGATGTGTTTATATTTATCGACAGAAATTAATGCTCTTTCCTCCCTGACTTTTACTTTGAAACCTGGGTCAGTGTGACCAGTTACAAGATTCTGAACAATTAGAATTAAACAAAGAAAATCTGGCAACACTATAAACACAAGTCAGTTTCTATATGCAGTTAAGCCACACAGACAGATGTTTTGTCCTTTAAGTAATTTTGCTATATTCTTGTTTTCCGGTGTCAATTACTTCAAATCTACACCTCAGTCTTTCTAACGACATGGAAAGTTCCCTTCCTTACATGGAGAAACATTCACCTGCACTTTGAAACGGCACAGGGCCAGCGTATCTCTAGCCCATAGTTTATTAGAAGGTGTAGATCAGCTCTGAATCAGTGTCTTTTCCAAAGATGGACAATGCAAGTTCATGTCATTTGAGTTACATTAAGCAACTCCTCAGAAATGGAAGCTACCTGTATAATGGTTGAAATAACATCTCAAGAGCTCAAGATAAAGATCACTGGGAATAACAAACAAATATGAAAAAGCTAGGACTGCTGTCAGTGAAGTTTAGGTAGAAGTCCCACTGAGTTTGAACATCCAAACTTCTCAGTGAGGAAGACCTCCAAACACTTTCTGAGGAAAAGCTCTAACTAAACCATGTAAGATTCTCCTGTCACTCCTCAGGAAGAATTAAAGTGGCTTCTAGTGGAGTCACTGAGGCATTAAACAGGGTGATTAAGGGCCCAATCCTATCCAGTTTTCCAGCACTGGTGCAGCCCCAAGGTAAGGGAACAAATGTTCCCATACCTTAAGGAAGCCTCTGTGATTGCTGCCCCACCACAAGATGCAGTGCATGCCCCATCGGCACAGCTAGCCTGGCACTGGAAAATTGGATAGGATTGGGCCCCAAAAGTGTTAAAGCATGGAAGTTAAAGAACCAAAGAGCATGACAACCTCAGTGAGAAACCACTCTGCCTGTATTGCCGCCCAAAACAAAACAAAACAAACACATTAAAAATCTCAGAGGAGTTACTTAGGACATAGGGGTGTGCAAATCTCCCATGAAAAATTACACCTGTCTATAAGAAACTCATTTGGTGTGAAAATTTGCAGAGTTTTCTTCTTTGAAGGAGCCCAGAAATTCTTTGAATTTCATTTGTTTGAAATCCCAGAGTCCCACCAACCTTACCAGAAAGCAGACTGAACTATCAAGGCTGCGATTCTGGAGAGTTGTACAGCTAGCACAAAAGAACCTTGACCATAGCTGGAAATGAAAGATCTGACTGCAACCAATTGGACAAGTAAGCTGGTTTGAAATGGAAAAGAAATTTGCCTGTTTCTCCAGATGACCATCTTCAGCATGATTGTTAGAACACAGCCCTTGCCTTTCTCAATTTGTCCAGGATTGAGGCCCAGGGCTGCAATCCCATCGTTGCGTATCAGTCTTGTCTGAGAAAGTGGACTGGCTCCCACAATGTTAATGCTTCTCAGGAAAATGCAAAATGTGGCAATGTGCACATGTCCTCATCAAGGACTGGGCAAAGTTACTTTGAGAAGACAATCAGTGGCAAACCCATGCTTGACTCTGTATAATACATGGATTTGTTCTGATTTCACTCAAATCATCATTTATCAGACAATATGAAAAGCTTGTTTTTTCTCTATGGTGGCTAATTAAATATGTAAACAACACATTGTGGGAGTCATCAAGTGCAAAGATGAAGCTGCCTTAAACCAAATCAGATCACTGACCTATCTAGCTTAGCATTGTCTATGCCAGGCATGTCCAACAGGTAGATCGCTATCTACCTGTAGATAGCAGAGGGGTCAGAGGTAGATCGCCAGCCCCACTTGGCTCCATCTCTCCAGTAGCTCGCCCCGTCTCTAGGAGAGAGCTCGTGCCAGCAGGTTGTCTGCTGAGGGCTTGCCGCCACTGCTGATCCTTTGCCTGTCTTTTTTCCCTGCCTGCGGGTGTATTGGGGGTGCTTGTTTTCATGCCAATAGTTTGTGGGTACCCCAGGGGGCCACCGCCCACACCCCGCGATGCCACAGGCCCAGCGTCATACCTGGTGTCCTGCCTCTCAGAATCACCCATTCCTGCCCCCACCCCAACACCCCTTAGAAGTGTGTTATATACCAGGCCATATCCATTCGCCCTGGCTTTAACTGAATACACTTACCATATTAGTTGTGTCGTGTGCTGGCCGTTGGTCGCTTTATAGTTCGCTTTCATTAAACGTTTTCGGGCAGACACAACACAGTGTCAAGAATTTGGTGATTTTGGTGGGCTTTTCCAATTTTGTTCTAACTTGCCTATGCCTTGCCTTTGAATTGGTTAAACCACTGTGACTTTTGCTTGCCTCTGCAATTTTATTTCGCCTTGCCTTTGTGTTGATTCTACACTGTGTGCAGAATTTATTAAATTGTGTGTGGTGGTATTTGAACTTGTTTGGCGATATTTGATTTTATCTGGTTTGCTGGACAGGTGTTTCGAGTTTTTTTGATGATTGTTTGGTGGTATTTGATTATTGGTGCCAGTATGATGAATTCTTATTTTTACTTTTAGAACTGCATGTGTGGTTTTGGCATCTCCAGTCCTTGTATTGCACATCATCCAGAGGTCTTCAGTTCCTGTTGATCTTTAATACTTTGTGACAGTTTTGGACCAGATTCAGCCAGTGTTTATACTAACTTAGCAGATTTGGCCTTCTTACATCCAGTCACCCCAGTATAACAAAGATGAGTGTTCCAAAGAAGAGCAAAATCTACCACTTTCATGATGAATGGGAAATGGACTACTTAATCATGGTGAAAGACAAGTGTTGTTGTCTAATTTATAATGCCCCAGTATCCTTGCTCAAAAAGGGTAATCTGGAACGTCATTATAAGGCTCTGCATAGCAATAAGTTTGATGCTGATTTTCCAACCAAAAGTGAAATTCGTAAATTGAAGCTCAAAGAACTTAAATCGAAATCGGCTACTCAGCAACAGTTGATGGCGAAGCCAAGGTCACATTCGGTCAATGCAACCATAGCATCCTTCAACGTCAGCAACCTGATCGCAAAGAAATGCAAACCTTTCACTGAAGGGGAATTTGTAAAAGATTGTTTTCTTGAAGCAGCTGACAATCTTTTTGAAGGATTTAAAAATAAGAAAGAGATCATAGCTGCTATTGAAGATGTACAATTGTCAAGAAACACCATCGTGCGGCAAATAGAAAAGATGTATGGAGACACAACTGAACAATTGTTGGAGGTTGTTTCAAATTGTGTTGTTTTCTCACTCCAACTGGATGAATCTACAGACATAAGAGACATAGCCCAGTTACTAGTCTTTATCCAGATGGTTTTTGAAGACTTCAGTGTTAAAGAAGGACTACTTGGAATGATTTCTTTAAAAGGGAGAACTATCGGTCAGGAAATATTCAGTTCTTTCCATTCTTTTGTGACAAAGTGTAATCTTCCATTGCATAGATTTGTTTCTATCACTACTGATGGAGCAAGAGTAATGACAGGTGAGGTTAACAGTTTCATAGCCCTCTGTAGACAGCAAGACGACTTCCCAGATTTCCTTTCTTACCACTGCATCATTCACCAGCAAGTTTTGGCAAGCAAGAGACTCAGTACAAAGACTGTCATGGACATCACTTTCAAAATTGTAAATTCAGTTCGTGGAAGATCACTTCAAAAATGGCTTTTCAATCTTACTCTTGATAAAGGGGCACGGAAATCATTTTGCACACAGATGTAAGGTGGCTAAGTAGGCACAAATTTCTGCAAATATTTCGTGATTTGCTGAATGAAATAAGAAGTTTTTTAAAGGAGAGGGGAGATGAACAAGCAGAGTTGGAAGATGAGGAGTGGTTATGTGATCTGGCATTTCTCACTGACTTTACAAGCAAACTGATATAAACCTTGAACTACAAGGTAAAAACAAATGCATTCGCGAGATGATGAGTACAGTTTCATCCTACAAGAGCAAATTTGAGCTAATGATTACTGACCTTGCAAACAACACTTTGATCATTTTCCTAATACGCAGGACCATCTGGGGCAATATCCCAATTTTGTTTTTCAGAACGAGAAGTATGTGACAGAAATCTGTTCTGTTATCCAAGAATTCGAAAATAGATTCTGTGACTTCCAAAAAATTGGAACAGTTGTGGAGTACTTGTCATACCCATTCAAAGTAGATGTGGACATTAAAGAAACTGCAGCTGCTATCAGTAAAAATTGCTCATTGAACAAGCCATCTCTTGAAAACAAAATATTAACCCTTAAAAATGACATTTTTCTCAAGACCCGTGCTGAGCAAGAATCGTTTTGGAAGCTAGTGCCTAGAGACAAATTTCCCAACTTAAGAAGATGCAGTGAAGCTGTACACTCCTGTTTCGGTTCAACTTATTTGTGTGAATCTGCATTTTCCCATCTGAAAATGACAAAGAGTACACAATGTTCCAACATGACAGATGAACATCTCCAGGATTCCCTGAGACTGACCCTCACGCAATATTCACCCAACTTCAAAAAGCTGGTGGATGAAATGCAGGCTCAGACGTCTCACTAATGAGCAAGAGCAAAATGTTAAAGATTGTGCAAGATCAGCCTGGATCAATACTCGACCTAAATTTAACACAAATTACACAATAAAAGTTAAAGAAAGTTATTAAGACAGTTAAAGAAAGTTATTACTCAATAAAACTTTAAGAAAAAATGTACTTTCCATTTCCCCTCGCAGTTCTTACTGGATCTTCGTCTCTCTTGTTTTGTTTTTGCTTAATTTGCTTAACAGCTGATCACATCCAAGTAAATGACAGAAGGTTCATTAAAAATGGGAGGGGGAATCTTCCAACTTTATTGGGTTAAAATTTAATTTGAAACTAATTTGAAACTTAATTTTCATGGTGGTAGATCACTGACACTTTTGGCCGGAAAAAGTAGATCACGACCTGTTCGAAGTTGGACACGCCTGGTCTACGCTCACTGGCAGAGGCTCACCAGAATTTCAGCTAGGGATCTGTCCTCTCACCACCAACAGATGCCAGTGATTCAACCAGAGGCATGTGCAGATTGTGCTCTATCACTGAGTTACAACTGCTCCTCAACATGATGAATACACATGCGGCTCGACTGTAGTGTGTATTGAATACACACACATGTAGTGTGATGAATACACATGCGGACAGACTGTAGACTGTAGGCTCAATGGCATTAACTTATTGGTTAATAATTCCGCCATATAGGAAAAAAATAAACTCAAGGGGGTGTTCAGTGCAAAAGGCACTGGGCCCATGGGTCTAGAATTTGAGGTTTAGAAAAAGTGGTCAATCTTACCAGGTTGTTCTACGAGTTTATAGGTTTCCTATAAAATTGTTTTATACCGAGTCACACCATTGATCCATCAAGCTTTGTATTGTATACATCAGGGGTGCCCAAACTCCGGCCCCGGGGCCACCTGCGGCCCTCGAGGATTCCCAATCCAGCCCTCGAGGAGCCCCCAGTCTCCAATGAGCCTCTGGCCCTCTGGGGACTTGCTGGAGCTTACGCTAACCTTATGCAACTGCTCTCAACTAACTGTTTGACCTCTTGCGTGAGCTGTGGGATGAAGGCTCCCTCCACTGCTAGGTGTTTCACATCTGTGATGCAGCAGCAAAGGAAAGGCTGGCCTTGCTTTGTGCAAGGCTGTTTATAGGTCTTGAGCTATTACAAAACCTTCCTTCAAACCTCCGATGAATGAAGAGGTGTGATGTTCCATCTCTAATATATTTATGAAAACTTATTCAAATTTGAAATCTAAATTAATCTGAAATGTAAATTTTTCCCCGGCCCCCGACACAGTTTCAGAGAGATTATGTGGCCCTACTGCTAAAAAGTTTGGACACCCCTGGTCAACATGGACGGTCAGTAGCATTCCAGCTGTGAGACAGGACTATACTCCAGCCCTACTCAGCTCTACTCAAGGGGATACACCTCTACTCAGAGGTGCCCGAGACAGAAACTGGAACTTCTTGCATGGAAAAGACACCAGGACCCAATTCCATCCAACTTTCCAGGACTGATGCAGCCATACCATACTAAATCTTGCTGGGTGCGGGCAGTCACGAAGGACTCCTCAAGGTAAAGGAAGGTTTGTTCCCTTACCTTGGAGCTGCATCAGTACTGAAAGGTTGGACAGGATTGGGTCGACACGCTTCCACTGACCTATAGCCCTATCCCCCAATTATGAAGGTAACATATGTGAAGTATAATGAATGCTCAACATACATTCCTCTATTCTTTTTTACTGTCTCAATGGGGAGCAGTACCATGTTTTCAGCAGGGCTATCAAGCTGGGAAGAAATGTAACATGAAAGTGTGGTGATGAAGGAGAAAGAGAGAGAGAGACAGAGAGCGAGCATCTTTCTGACAACAGAGGTTTGCAAGAATAATTATTAAAAAAAAAGTTGTGAACCAAGGCAGTAGCAAAATTATTCATTTTCAGCCAGGATCTGAAAAATTCATTCACAACCCTGAATGAATGAACAACCCTGCTGCAGATAGGAAAGAGGCTAGAATGGTCTAATGAAGCATTCTCACTAACATGTGTTTGCTTCCTCAGATCTAACTGTACAGTGTAAATATTTTTTTCATACTCTGAAACACGGCTCCTATCTTCCAAGTCATCTCATTATAGAAGGCTTGATGCCAAAAAGTGTGAAAATATAATTGCTAAAATTACAGGGGCTATCAATGCTGGGCATCTTGAAATACTACGCTGAGATTTCGCAAAGCATTTGGACCACATTCCGTGAAAGTCAGTAAAATTATGCTCACTTTAAAAAAATGGCTTTTTTTTTAAGATATAAGTTAGGTCATCTGAGATTCTTCTGTTAATTTGAACATTAAAGCATCATCTGTTAAATCACCTATGCAGAAAAGTAACAGGGAAAACAACAAAGGAAAAAACTGGTTAATTGGACTGTACGTGCAGTCCAATTCTATGCATGTTTCTCAAAAATAAGCCTCACCAAGTTCAACGGGCTTACTCCCTAATAAGAGTGCACAGGATTATAGCCTTATGCAGTGATCCTAAGCACACTTACCAGAGAATAAACACCACTGAACTCAATGGGGCTTACTTCTACATAACTATGTTCTGGACAACATTGTTAACCATAATGCACTGGTAATTTTTTTTTTTTACGTAGCCCCTGGTAATTCTCTTTATCAACCTATAATGAATTAAGAAAATGCAAAAAGCAAAGTTGACCCATCACCTTTGATAAACAATACATTAGTTTAGATTTTGTTTTTTGTTTTAATTGAAAAGCAGTCTATAGACAATAGATTGCATGGTGATTCTGATCAAGCAACAAGCTGAACAGAGTTGAACATGCCACCTGTTACAACTTGCAGGATACTAGAAATCTGTTTTATATCGCCTGTATTTTTTCACTCCTGTCCAAACATACTTCTCAGAGATTAGACTTGTAGGCTGCAGTCCTAAACAGGTAACTTGAACGTAAATGCCACTGAACTCAGTGCAATGGGAATGGGGAAAAAGAGAGTGTAAAGATAATATAATTTACTGCAATCCTGCATGACATCAGAAATTATGGTTAAACGACCTGTTCATCCTGGCTTCTGATCCACTACAAGCATATATAATGGCTTCTGTCCAAGGTTAAAATGAAGATTTGTCCACCTTCAGCATTTCATTAACTCCAAATGAACTATTCCAGCATACATCAAAGTAAAATTTAAGTGATGCTTTTAAGACTCTGCAAAAGCACTTCACTGAAGTAGAAATATTCACAGCCAATCTGTTCAGCAGAAAAAGAGCAAAATACTTGAAATGTAATGCAAGCACTGCGCATGGGGCGGGGGGGACGGGACAATGACACAAATCACAGCTGCACTTTTGGGCACATCCTGCATACGCATCAAATGTACCTCAAGTTGCATTAACTGATGACATCAAAAAGAAAATTCAAATCCTTTAATACATTCACAGATTTTAAGAGAGTGTCGGTTGATTCCACCCTTAACACTGCATTCTTCGTACAGTGGCGTAAAGCTGCCCTGAAGTAGTGAACGAAGATGCTCGATGGATGGATTCCAAAGACGGTGAATGAATTTTATGGTCGGTCTTTCTAAGCATCTGTTTTCTACTATAGGACTTCAACACCGTTTGAGCATCGGTAGGCTGAAATATTTAGAAATGACAGATGCCACTGTAGTTATTCTAACATCCCAGGTGGATTTTTGATCCCTATCAAGACATGTGAACAGGAAGAATACTGAATGCGTCCAACAAAGTCTAGGTTTCACTCTCAGTGCAAGGTTGACCCCTAACACGGAGCTTCATTTTTCCCTGTAAGAATGAACCAGCAACCATTCATTTATAGGGGAGGAGAGAGTAAAGGGGTGTACTCAGGCATACCAATGGAGTAGGTGCTAAACCTGTACCCTACTGCAGTGACACCCTCACAGGCACACACACTTAACTGGACAGCCCCATTTTAGGTTGGTCATGCTAGAAAATGATGTGGGGAATTTGCATTTACAGAGCTAGAGAGATGCTTTATCTCAGAGTTGAAAACATTTTAGATCCAAGTGGTGGTGAGGTGCTATAGATAGTCACAGAGAGATGGTATATATGTTTGCTATGACTTTTTTTCTATATTTAGAGACATTTATAGCAGAGGAACAGCAAGAAAAGGGGGTGCTTTTTTCCTCACTCATCAAATCAAATTGTTTTTACTCCCATGGTGTAAATATAGGAGCTTCCCAACATTCCATCTACGTCTCCTAAAACACTCCAGCATGACCAAGAAACACAATTCAGTATGGAGAGGGTGGTGTAGTGGTTAGGGAGGTAGACTTAGACCTGGAAGATCAAGGTGCAAATCCCCCCTCAGCCATGAAGCTTCCTGGGTAACCTTGAGCCAGTCACTTTCTCTCAGCCTCACCTACCTCACAGGGTTGTTGTGAGGACAAAAGGAGGGAGCAGCTGTGTACACCACCCTGAGCTCTTTGGAGGAAGGGTGGTATAAAAATGTGAAAAATAAATAAAATAACAGGAAAGGGATGGGGACAAAAAGTATCCCATACCCTTGACACTGGGTGATCAGGATCCTCACTGAAAGCAATTTGCTAGGCAGTTTAATGGGGTGCACACACACAGTGCGTGCGCACGCAAGGTCCTTGCCATAGAAAGCCTACTCTCCACACCCAACATAATGATTGATATTTTGTTAGTATTTAATATTTCCAAACAACTGATTCTTTTGCTATCTGAATGCCTCCATTTGGGGAAATGTGTGCTTTCTTCACTCCCTGAAAAGCTGCAAACATGTAAACAGGAGATAATTTCTCTGGTTTTTCCCTTTTGCTGAGACCCTTGGAACAATGGCGGTTCATGGGCTGCATTCTAAATTCCAGCTACTGTGGCCAAGTTAAGGGAATGGTTCACCAATGGTCTGATTCACTCCTCTGAAATGTGGTACAAGGTGTTACCTGCCCTGCCCCTGCAGTTACCAAAAGCCATAGCTAAAAGGAATCAAGCCTAGGTGGGAAACTTCTGAGGTTTCTCTTTAAAGGGGCCTAGATCAAAACTGCTAGAAGGAAGTCAGAGCAGAAGGCGGCTCAGCAATCAGCATTCAGAAGCTCTCTGAACACTGTCTCACAGCAGGGATGAGAATTTCTACAAGGACCCAGTGTGTATCACAAGAGCATCAGGAGCTCCAAGAGACTAGCTGAAGGCCAGCTACGCACACTGGTCCCAATGGCTCTTCTTCTCCCTGCCTTCACCAAAAAGGCTGCTTCAGAATGGGGCAACTCGGAGTACAGAAGCAGTGGAGGCAGGGCTTAACCTTGCCCCTTCTCACTGGTTCTCTTGTCCAAATTGCCCCACCACCTGTTTTTCTCTCTACAGAGCCCCAAATTCATGTTTATGAGGGCAAAACATGTTTGGAATTCCACAGCATTATGCACACTACAGTGTGGCAATTTGGAACACCAAACCAAATTTAGGGCATGGGCTGAATGCCTCCCCTCCCCCAGACTGTTTCTCCACTTCAAGTTACCCCTCCAAAAGCAGCATTTCCAGGGAGAAAAAGGGGGGGACGGGACATCATTATTCTGTTACATACATTTGCACAGAAATGTAGTTAGGCCCCAAAAGGTTGCCCAGAAGCTAGAGGAACTTCAGTGCTAGGTCAAGCAGCATCAAGAGCAGCTCAATACACAGCAAGAAACTGTTGAGCCCAGGAGGAATTCTGAAAGTACAGAAGCCATCAAACAAAACTGAAGGAAGGGCACAAAATTATGAACAGCCGAACCCAAAAATACGACCAGAAGAGGTATTACAGGAGATGGATCGAGCAGGGAAAGAACCCCGTGAAAAAGGCCGATAAGAAGAAATTAAGGGATCTTGGAAGGTGAAGGGTGAAGAGAAGCTTTTCAAGCAACAGCAGGAGACTCTACAGAAGAATTCCGAAGAAAAGAGAAGTTACTGGGAGACATCAAAAGGGAATATTGAGAGGAAGTGCACGAAATGGTGGGGGAAAGGCAGCCATGAAATTGTGCAGCCAAATTGTGATATGCAAAGAGAAACCTGTCCGGAAAGAGGAAGATTTAAGGTGTGTGAGGAGAATAAGATCCTTGAGGTCCAGACTAGACAGAGCTTTTCCTATATTCTGAACAGCTGCTGAGTACAAAGGTAGGCGGAAGATTTTCAGGGGCCATTCAGGGAGGTCTAAGGGATCCCTTGGGAAGTTCTCCACTACAAGCCCCTGTGAAATGAATGGGACAGTCTTGGGCGGTTCCTTTCAATGGGACATGTGCAAGGGACAGTCCAGGTGGAGAATGCCCCACCTGGATTGATGTGTGTTGGAGGGGAAGCATCAAAGTAGTGCGCAATAGCAGCCTCCTTGGACACACCCACTCCTACTCTCAGTGAAGATCCATTAGCAAGGCAAAGATGTAGCAACTGTCCATTGTTTCCATGCGGAGGACAAACCAGAGAACTACTCCCCAGTGATGTTGATGAGGTCTGGTGTTGCTGCTGGCCAGATTATTTTAACTGGATCAGGCCAAAAGATTTGGGGCCGTCAGTGAGCATAAAATGTGGAAGTGGGGAGCGCAAAGAAATGGGGAGGCAGAGAGTGTCAGGCAGGGAAACATAATGCGGGCAGCATTTTTAAGCCTCATAATGAGTCTTTTGGGGGGGCGGGACTGGCTAGTATGCTGGACACAGCAGGCAGGCAGAGGAAGCAGGCAAGTAAAGGATGGAGGTGGAGAACCCAGATAGCACTACTCAGATAGCTCTCCCCTCCAACACACACCAATCCACCAAGCCTAAGCATGTCTACTCAGAAGTAAATCTCACTGTGGCCAATGGGGCTTACTCCCAAGTCCTATGCATGCCTACTCAGAAGTACATCCTATTATAGTTAATGGGACTTACTCCCAAGAAAGTACGGACAGGGTTGGAGCCTCAGAGCCCAATCCTATGCATGCCTACACACAAGTACATCCCATTACAGTTAATGGGACTTACTCCCAGGAAAGTATGGATAGGATTGGAGCCTCAGAGCCCAATCCTGTGCATGTCTACTCAAAAGTACGCCCCATTACAGTCAACGGGGCTTACTCCCAGGTAAGTGTGGACAGAATTGCAGCCCCAGTGGGCGGCAGCAGGGCCCATTCAGGCGCCCGCAGAAACCGTGCACGGAAGTGAGCGCGGCGGGCAGCCAACCCGCGTGTACAGCGTCACGTGTGCGCGTGGCATACGCGGAGGATTTTTTTCCCCCACCTCAGCTTGCACGCACACCTCCCGCGGCGACCCTTACCGTGGGGGCGGTGAGACGACTGATGCTCTCGCCCAGCGAGTCCAGGTTGACCCTTCTCCTGCGAGGCGCCCTCCTGGAGCCCGTGGGGGGCGCAGCCGCCGCCGCCTCCGAGGGGGGCCCAGGGGTGGCGAGGGGGGCGGCGGCGCCCGCCTGGGCAGGGGGGCTGCGGCTGCCGTTCCAGCAGAGCCTGGCCACCGGGCACTCGCTCTCCTCCTCCGGGCTGGTCTCCAGATAGTCCGAGCCCAGCGAGCTGAAGGATTCCGAGGAGATCTTGCGCCGGGACATGCTGAGGATGCTCAGCCGAGGATGCTGCCGGGGATGCTGGTCCTGATGCTGCGGAGGATGCTGCTGCTGCCGCCGCTCGGCGGGGGGGCATCAGGCGCGGAGGGGGGGCGGCGGAGGCGCGGGGGGGCCCGGGGGGCTGCCGCTGCTCAGCATCGCGGAGGCACCAGCCCAGTCCCGCCGCGGATGCTCCACCAGCCTCCTGCCGCGGCGGCGGCGGCTGCGATTTAAAGGCGACGCCTCCGTGCGCTGCCCTCCTCCTCGTCCTCCTCCGCCGGGGCCGGGGTTGGCGCGGCTGCCCGCCTCGCTCGCTCGCTCCTCCTCCAGCAGCAGCTCATCACGTGCCTGCAGTGGGGAAGCCAAATTTAAACCCGAAGAAAGGAAAAGGTCCTTTGGTCCAGCCTGGCAGCCCGCTGCTTCCTCTGGCTCCAAGGGTGCCCACACTGCCTCCTCTGGGTGCCCACTGCCTCCTCTGGCTCCAAGGGTGCCCACACTGGCACCCTGCTCTGCCCTGCCTCCCCTGTGCCAGCAGGCGCTGGATCACACAGGACAGGACCTGTCAGGGCAGGATCAGGTTGCTGGGGAAAGCCCCCTGGCACCCCACTCCTCCTCTCCCCCCACCCAGTGGGCATTGCCACTGCCCAGGCAGGCCCAGTGATTTTCAACCTTTTTGCAGCTCGCAGCGCACCGACAAATTGTCAAGACACACCATCGGTTTTTGGACAATGGACAAGGCTCACTGTACTGTCACAGCAGGGAGCTCAGATCCCCCAAAGGCCCTACTAATAAATGACCCTCCCCCAAACTCCCATGGCACACCTGCAGCCCATTTGCGGCATGCCCAGTGTGCCACAGCACAGGGGTTGAAAACGGCCGGCCCAGAGTGACCACCAGGGTGACCAGATGTCGTCACCACGGAAGAAGACCAGGCACCCCAAAATGGAGGGCGTCCAAGAAAAAAAATGTAGGGCAGGACAAAGTAAAAGCTAAAAACACTCATATATTGATTTCATGTGGTTAATTGAAACACTATATTACTTGTTATTAAATTTAAAACTGTATCACCTATAATTTATTACATATAATGCATTGATTCCATGAAGGCTCTGTGCTGCCTGTTCACCAGGAAAAGGAGGACATTTAAGTTCTTTTCCAGGGCAGAGGGTCCAAAAAAAAAAGAGGACGTGTCCTGGAAAAAGAAGAAAAAGTGTCTGGTCACCCTGCCGCTGCCACCACCAGTCCTGAGGGTTCATGGGTCAACTTGGCCAGGTGGAGTGGAGTGGGTCCTCTAATGGACCTGGGCCCTTGGCCAGTGCCTGACCTCACCAATCCCTGAGATTCAACCACTGTGCCATGGCTCATTGGTATGGTGTAGGAGTTTGGGGGATGGTTGTATACAGTATTTTAGGGCCATTGGTGGTGTAAGCCCCACTCCGCAGCATAGTATATCTTGCCAATTGTTAAAAAAAAACTAGTGGTGTGCCTGGATGATTTTACTGCCTTGTCAGTGTGCCTTGAGATGAAAAATGTTGAAAATTTTCTGCCCTAGCACTACCACGTCTGCAGGTCTGACCAAAGTCAGAGTGGCACCAGGAGGTGTGCCAAGTTCTGCTCTGCCCCCTTCCATGTTGTGCACATCCACAGAAGACCTGCAACTGCCATCTCCTTACTTTCTCTGCCCACACTTTTTCAAAATGGTGACTGGCCCAACAAAACTCTTTCCTGAGAGCGAAAGAGGTTCTGCTCCTATGATCCTACATACCTGGTCCATTTTATGCCAGCTGGCACAGGAGATAAGGGAGGCCAAGAACCTCTTGCCAATGGCTTTTCTTGAAGAGCCATTGAGCACAGCATCAGAGCAGCCATCATTTCACCAGTGGCGCTGAAGGAGAAAGTAAGCTGCTTCACCCCATCCTCCTCTCACTCACTCCAGTGAGCAAAAAGAGGGTAGAGTAATAGCTGGGCAGGTGCTGCCCAGGTGAGGCAGTGGCCAGAAATGAGGTGCCTTGAGTCCCACACCAATTTGCCACCTCAACCAAGCTGCCACCCAAAGCCACTGCATCAGTGGGCCTCATCAGTGGTCACCCCTGCCCTTTGCCTGTGTGAGCAGATCTGCATGTGCACCCTTCATCATTCCTGAAGTGTGGCATCCAGTGAGGACTAGCACATATGAATGGGCCATCTCAGATCTAATGCCAACAGAGAGGCCTTTCATGTCACCTGGCATCACATTAGACCCAAAGCTTTTCAGTGTAGCCAGTTGTCAGTCATTAAGTGTAGCTCACATCACTCAAGTGACATGCTTGTCTATGTGCGCGCGGTGCATGAAGCCACACACACCTACGTCATAAATTGGCAGCATGGGACCCTCCTTCCAATATGTAGGAAGAATTACACAAATACTAAGGATGATGCTGACAGTTGACATCATGCTGTCACATGCTGTGACACATTGTCACAGAACTAAATGAATTAAAACAACCCACTATATGCACGGGACATTTTTTGTGGTTGTCTTCGTCCTGCCTTTATTTTCAGATGTGCATTACTGGTGCAAACTTCTCTTCTTTAATATGTTCTTTCTCTCCAAATACATTTTCAAAATCCATGCTGGACAGCTCCATTTTTTTTTTTTTAAGTAGATGGATTTCTAAGAGCAGTGGTGTAGCTAGAGGGGGTACAAGCACTAAGTTTTGCATGGAGCCTCACTGCAGCATGTAAGGGGCCCTCCCCCTCCCTGAAGAGAGGGGCACTTGCATGCTATGATGAGGCCATGCAAAACTTCGTGCTTTGCACCCCCTCTAGCAATGCCACTTTCTAAGAGTGCTTCCCAACCACTTCAACGGCTATGTACAAGTGGCTGTTCTCTCAAAACCTGGCCTGATTTTGGTACCCAAGAAAGATCATTTTCCAGTATCACCAGAAACGCATGTTAAGGGGTTTTGGTGAGCCGAGCATTTTAACCAGCTTGTCATTGGCAATTAAATATTTGACGCAAATGTCATGAGAACGCAATTGTCTCGCAAGCAGAACTTCCACAAGCTTGACTTTCAACAAGCAAGGAAAGGAAAAGCCGGCAAGAGAAGTCAGACAGTGTGGCAGCAAGCGATTTCAGAAAGAAAAAGCAGCAGCGCAGTGCTTTGAATAAAGATGACACTTTCTAAAAACAATGAAAGGCAAGCGATCCAAATCCTCAAACCTTTTCCTTTTCAACCCAGCCCACGCTTTTCTTTTCAAACAGTGAGTGGAAGTTGTGCTCACAACATCACAGAATCCGTCAAAGCCCCCACAGCCTTAAAATGCCTCGGCTCGTGTGGAGTTTTAATTAGTGTTACCAGAGGAAGAAAGGGGAGGGGGTGGCCAGTGAAGAAAAGACAGATTTCATTTATTATTTGCGACTCATATAAGCCTATGTTTAAAGGCATGTTGGGATCGTTTGATTGAACGCTTCTTGCTGAGTCCAGAAAGCCAAATATTTTCATTTGAAAACTGGAAATCACAACACATTTTTTTAATCCCACCTTTACACAGAGTTTAGCATGGCACACATGGTTCTCCTTAAAACACGCACACACTTTATCCGGTGATGACTCTGTGAGGAAGCTGAGAAATGGGGACCATACTGAGCTTTGTGGCCAGCTGAGGATTTGAACCAAAGTCTTTTTGCACCTAATTTAACACTCTAACCCAGGGATGTCAAACATAAGATCTGCAGGCTGGATGCCCACATGATAATTGGGCTCTCCCAGTGCTACCCTTTCATCAGTGCCACTTTTGCTGAGGCTCTTGGAGGGAGAGACAGAAGGAGGCCTCAGAAGACAAGGAATGCTACAGGGTAAGGGGTAGATCAAGAACAGGGAGACGCTGCAGGTGCACTGGAAGAGCCCAATCATCACACGGGCTGCCTGCTGAGATGCAATGCCACAGTGGTCCTGACCTCTCACTCACAGTCAATCACTGCCCCTACATCCCCCTTTGAATGTGGAGCTGTGCTCCAGTTGCATCGGAAGGGTGTTCTGAGGCCTCTCAGGAGGGGTACAGGTCATTGGGCAGCCCAGGTCAGGAGGTGGCCCTGGATGATGTGCTCTGGGGCAGCAGCCCTTCCAACTACACCACTGAAGCCCTGTACAATTTCAGGGTTAGTAAGACCTGATATAAATTTTAGGAACAAGTGTTGCCCACACAGGTATCAGTTGGCCACCTGCTTTTGTTGTTTTCCATTAGTAGTTGTTTTCATAAACAGCTACTGTCCTTAGAGTTTTAATGGCAACAGTCAGCACATTTGTGCAAACTAGGAAATGCACTCTTGCCAAACTGCTTTCCGTTGCTGAGTTTCACTGATGACACTTAAGATCACTCTCTCAGGCTAAGTTATCATGAAATTTTGTCAGGACCAGAAGACCAGTGGAGGAAGCATGGAATATAAATGAGAATTTTTTTGTTAATCTCACTCAATGAAATTTCTATAGATGAAGATCAGAACATGCTCTTTCTGAACATTTCCATTCAGTCTAAAGGTTTCCTGTGGCTCTCTTCCCACAAAAAATGTGCACACAGAGGAAAGAATTGATGCTACGTAAGGCTAAAGTATAGATTATTTATAGGCTTCTCTTTTTGCCGTTTGAGGGTTTTCCTGACTCTCTGAAACTTAAGGATAAACAAAAGCTGGCAGGAACCAAATGTTCTGCACACAATCTCTTTTGCCTGAGAAAACAGCAAGCTCAGGGTCCCAATTGCTTAGTTTGAGACTTTCTTACATCCTTCAGCTAGCCCAGAAGGGAGACCACAACTGCTTCTGCCAGAACAGCCTGCTTGTTAGACCCAAATCTATATCAAATTTCTTCTGCAAAGGGACTGAATAGCAAGTACCCCTTCTACGTCCTTGTACCTAATCTTTTGTTATATGGTACAATGCTACTGCCTGCATGCGTTCCTAAAACAAAATACTCTTGTGGAGCACATATTGTCTTTCTCCTTTCTTCTACCAAGGGTAAAATCATTAAACCAATGCTTCTAGGCACTTAGGGTCAAACCTCAGAAAATTCAAAAGAGCATTGTTCCCTGGAATTAACCAGTGGTTAGTCTAGCAGTCTTTGCAAGAATTACAGCCACCAAAAGGTGCTAGGTGGTCCATCAGAAATTGACAATGACCCATGACTGGACCACAATCTTGTTGGAAGAATGACAGCATAGAACTTGGATCTGCACCTTAACAGTGGGGTTGGACATATGTTCATTCATACCGGGGGGGGGGGGAACTGTCATATTCTCATACTCTTATATTGCAGTGTGTGTGTGTGTGTGTGTGTGTGTGTGTATTTATATGTATATAAAACTGTTTTTTGCAACACAGCTCCTCTGCGAATGATCCCCTCCCCCACAGCTTTGCTAACAGATCTGTCTTTTGTCCATTTCTGATCAGGTTCATGCAACATGTGATTCTTCTTGTGATGCCATAATCAGCTTTTCAAGAATTGGGACCCTCCCAAATCCCAACCTGCAGAGCCTAGTAATAAAGGGTTCCCCTCCCTTCTCTTCTTGTCCCACGAAAACATGATCAATCTGTATGCATGACTAAAGCATCATTGCACCCTTTCTTTGCTTCCAGGCCAATGAGAAGAGAATCAGTGAAGCACAGGGGTAGCAGTGTGCACTCAAGTCTGAAAGGCAGGGGGAGAGAAAGAAGTGAAGTGACACAAGACAGAGAACAGAATGAGTGCCACCCCAGGGAGAGTAGATGGATGATGAAAAGGCCCTACTGAAGATTAGAAGGCTTAGCTATATCAAGTCTCCTGAAGCAAAAATCTTGGGATAAATCAGCTTCTGGGACCCCCTAGCCCTGGATCCTGTGCAAGTCTGAGCCATCAAAACAAATGGTGGTGGCAGTGCTGTCATGACCCATCTGAGGCCAAGTTGCAACCCACTCTAGGTCCTGACCCACCTTCTGAAGACTATTGCCTTCATTCATCCCAGCTGTTGGGATGTGAGAAATCCGGTACATACTTATGGCCTACTGCAGTCAGGTGGACTGATCCTCAGAGCTGACAGTGATTCAGTTTGCAAATAATAGTAGTTTTATTTATGAAAACAGCAAATGCAAAAAATCAGGCTCCTCTCTCACACACACACGCTCTCTCAGGCTTCCAGAACTCTCTTTGATTCCCATGTACACATCTCCCCCTTGAGCCTGCCTCTAGAGATGCATAAAGCATCCACTCTAACTTGATGTTGCAATATTTTAAGAATCTGATTAGGCGTTAATATTTTCCAACAGTAATTTTGGACAGTTAACATGGCGCTGTAAAGCAGCCCCATTGCCCAAAGCCTTCTGTCACCAAAGGTATCATTTTTCCCCAATGTTCACATCCTGATGGCCTCATTCTGACTACAATGGAGTACTGAATGACTTCAGGATTTTGCTTTTGTCTTTAAGGTCACAACTCCCATTATAAAGCATTAGCAAACTAATCAAATACCGTTTAGAAACTGCAGGTCATGACTGTTTTCCTTAAGAGTTGAAATCACATGCCAGCCAAAGTCCCATTGTACCTTTTAGATTTTCTTTGATTTTCACAGCAAGATCTCAAGACCGCCCCAACAGACTTTTGCAGCTTGATCACAAGTCGGCTTTTATAATTATATATGGTATTGCTTTGAGTACCTCCCTTCATCAAGCGGAGGCAAGTTCAGAAGCAGCAGAAGACAATTTACTGTGCAATTCTATGTATGCTTACTTGGAATTTAAATAGGTTTACTCCCTAATAAATGCATACAGAATTGTTACCTAACGGCACATTAGACATGTCAATTCAAAAATAAGCCTCATGGAATTCAATGGGACTTACTCTCAGGTAAATGTGTATTTCAATGAAGCCTTAGGTCCCAATCCTATCCTCAGCCAGTCCGTGGGGTGCAGTTACACTGATGTGGCCTTGGCTTTGTCTTGTGGGCCAGCCAGGAACCACGGCACAAGGAGAGGTACCGAATGTAAAAGACATTTTTAGTTTCCAACATCACTGCATCATGGTCTCTAATGGGTCTAGTCAGATCTACACCAGCTGGTGCAAGTCTGAGTAGATCCAAGGGGGTGTGGTCAGCAGAGACATATCTAGGATGTGCCAGGTGGGGACCCATGCTCTGGGTGCCTCTTGGGGGGGGGGGGTTGTCAGGGAATGGCCTTACCTGGCAGGGACAAAGTGTTAAAGCAACCGCCTGCTGGAAGAAGCAAGTGGACTGGCAAGCAGTATGCTACAAGTGACCAGGAAGTCTTTGGAGGACAGTGAGGGGGGGAGAGAACAGCCAGAGAAACCACAGGGGAGCAGACACGGGAAGTGAAAGAGAAGCACCTGCTGGACTCCAGGGGAGAAGGAAGAGGGGGCATCAGCCACATTGCGATACTACCACCACCCTCCGCTGAAAATGGAAGCTATATCATGGCATCACATGACACTGCATGATGCAGTGACATCACAGCTCCAGGCAGCGTTGCCCCCGGATAAGCTTCTGGTGACAAGGCCAGGCGGGGAGCATAGTATTTTGGCAGCACCATTGCCTTATGCCAGTTACATAGCAGACATAGGTCCAAGGAGACCCTTTGCTGACCTGGGATACATTTTTTTACTTACCTTTCATTGACCTTCTGTTCACCCCACTCCCACTACAGCATAGAGCACACACTCCATTGGTGCAGCATGCTATGGAGTGGCGGGGATAGGGTTGGGTTGTTAATCAATGGCTTAATCCTATCATGGCAGCAACTGTTACCCTGCACATGAAGCTAAGCAGGGTCAGGCCTGGTTAGTACTTGGATGGGAGACCGCCTGGGAATACTGGGTGCTGTAGGCTTATACCATAGTCTTTCGAGACTGAAGGTTGCCAACCAATCCTATCATGCGTGCACACCGACAGCTCTCACAGTCAGTCGGTGTAAGTTCCAGCAGCATGAAAGCTGCACCACCATTGTGCACTTTGGAGCCACCATCACAAATGGTTGGGAGCCTCGTGCATTCAACGGTGGCTCCTGGACACTCTGCCAGAGCAGGGAAGGTGGGGGTGGTGGGTGGTTCAGAGGCAGTTTAGAGGAGTTAGATGGGGAGGAGGCTGTACTGGGGGGCCGAGCGTCTCAGTGACAGCAATGCATACCAACATTCTATCCTCCTTTTCCCAGCCAACACATCCCCCCCCCCCGGCTCCTCAGACTTACATCAGCTAAATAGTTGGCATAGTTCTGAAGAGACCCATTGAAGGTCAGACAGCCTACAGGTAGGTAAATAAAAAAAATTTTCACATCTCTCCTGGGCCATCTGATTACACGCATCTCACCACAGCATGCAGTGTGCGCTCCATTAATTAGCACTGTCTCTCAATTGACGAAAACATTGGGTTAAGCTAAATATGACTCCAGAATGCATCTTCCAACATCCTTTTTACTTCTGCTGAAGGCAGTCACTTGGGAAGAGGGTGGGAGAGTTGCAGATTTTGGATTTGCTTTGGAAGTAAACCAACCTATTTTTTATTTGGGGGGGAAATAGCTCAGCTCCATTCCAAGGCAATTTGACACTAGCTAGGACACAGTTTGACATAGGCTGTCTCTAGCTGCAAAAACCGTGTGCCTTTTCTCATGGATTTCTTTGCAAGCAAGGGAATTTAAAGGAAAGTACAAGCAGAGAGAGAGCCAGAGGGTGTCTTGCAGGGTGGTTAAAAAAAATATTCTGCAGCAACTGTTACCCTGCACGTGCCTGATCTCATCTGACCTTGGAAGCTAAGAAGGGTCAGGCCTGGTTAGTACTTGGATGGGAGAACGCCTGGGAATACTGGGTGCTGTAGGTTTATACCATAGTCTTTCCAGACTGAAGGTTGCCAACCATTTTCTGCAGCAAGAGCAGAAGGATTGAGAGTAGTGGATGTCTATTTCAGGAATGGTACATTTTGTGTTACTCGTGTGTGATGCATTTAGGAAAGGTGGGGAGGCTGTGTGGTGAATTCTGACCCAGCATTAGCAAGTAAGGCTGGGACACTTCTCTGAATCCCTGAAGTGTGAACTCCAGTCAGGGTAGACAATACTAAGCTAGATGGACCAAAGGTCTGATTCAATATAAGGCAGATTCCTGTGTTCATTCTGGCAATTGTTCAACTTATCCTTCTCCATGCCAAGCCACTAGAGGCCTAGTTTAGACCAGGAGTCTCTAAACTTTTCGGCCGAAGGGCCGCATCAAATATCTGGCGCGGTGTCGAGGGCCAGAAAAAAAATATAAAATTTAAATAAATACATTAGAGATGGAACTTAGATGAATGACTGAAATGAATGAATGAATGGGCTCAAATGTCCAGGATTTCTCCAAGCACCAACACAGCCCAAGAAATAAAGCACACACACTTAAATGGACCCCCCATTTCCCCATTCCACAAGCACAACTCTGGTTGTGTTTGGTCAACTGGACCAGAGGCTCTCAGGGGATCAGAGGCTGGTCATGGGCGGGACAGAAGCTCTCTGTGGGCCGCATCTGGCCCCCGGGCCTGGGTTTGGGGACCCCTGGTTTAGACCAAGCAAGCAATGTAGCTTCCTAATTCTATTCCATTCTTCTGGTAGAGCTTAGAGCAAGCGTGTCAAACATAAGGCCCACAGGCCAAACACAGGCCCCAGAAGAAATTTATCTGACCCCCATTATAATTGGGCTGTCCCAGCATGATAATTGGGCTGTCTCATATCTTGAACATCTGAACAAGATTCACAGATTTTCTCTTCTGTCATTTGCAGCTAATGAGTTTTATGTTACAACAAAGTGCTTATTTCTGGCCATCATCTAATGACATCACTTCCTGCTTAAAGATGTCACTTCTTATCTTGCCAAATTCCTATTCTGAACTTTGCCTAAAGAACTTATGCCCAAAACTAATAAGTTCCCCCAGCTTAACCACAGCTAGATCTAGCAGACTGAAAAAAAAACACTGTACCCCTAGCATCAGCAGGATGGAGACTAGTAGGTGATTGGCTTGCCTGTAAGTTTACAGGGTCCCTCCTTCAAGCAGAAGTCCTTTTGGGTACAGCAGCACCACCTCAGTTCTCCACCACTCAGCAGTCTCTGTTAGATTAGTTCGTTAGTCAGTGCACCAGTTCCTTGTTTGTCCTCCAGCCTGTCTGTCAAGGTGCCAGTTCATTGTTTGTTTGCCAGTCCTTGAGTTAGTGTGCCAAAAAGTCAGTTAACCAGAGAATTATGGTGCAATCCTAACCCCTTATGTTAGTGCTTTCCAGCACTGACATAAGGGCAATGCAGCTCTGAGGTAAGGGAACAAACATTCCCTTACTTTGAGGAGGCCTCTGTGAGTGATACCCAAGTGCAGGATGCAGCACATGTCCCATTGGCACCCATATGCCAGTGCTGGAAAGCATTGACATAAGGGGTTAGGATTGCACCCTTAGTCTAATAAGTATAGTCATGAGTCTATTCGTATATCAACTAACCAGTAGGCCGGTTAGTCAGAAAATCTCCTCTCACTCCACTTAAAACCACAAACCCTTCCTCTATCAGGTGCTCCTTATGTCACTAGGGACCTCATTCCCTCTAGTGGCTGCAGCTGTGCAGCACACCCTCTGCTGAAAGCCAAGGCCTTAACCCTTAAAGGGGCCACTGCTGATACCACATCCTATCTCCTTGCCAGATCTTCTGCGATTTCAATACACTTCTCGCCCTCAGCAGACTCTATGGGCTAAGCAGCGCCGTGGCCAAGTTTGCAGATGACACCAAACTTTCCTGAATAGTGAAGACCAGATGAGACTGTGAAGAGCTCCAGAAGGATCTCTCCAAACTGGGAGACTGGGCAGCAAAATGGCAGATGTGTTTCAAAGTAAGTAAGTGTAAAGTCATGCACATTGGGACAAAGAATCAAAACTTTACATATAGGCTAATGGGTTATGAGCTGTCTGTGACAGATCAGGAGAGAGATCTTGATGAAAGTGTCGACCTAATGCGCGGCGGCAGTGAAACGGGGCTAATTCCATGCTTGGGATCATTAGGAAAGGCATTGAGAATAACACAGCTAATATTGTAATGCTGTTGTACAAATCAATGGTAAGGCCACACCTCAAGTATTGTGTCCAGTTCTGGTTGCTGCATCTCAGAAAGGATATAGTGGAGATGAAAAAGGTGCAAAAGAGAGCGACTAAGATGATTACTGGGCTGGGGCACCTTCCTTATGAGGAAAGGCTACAGCGTTTGGGCCTCTTCAGTCTAGAAAAGAGGCGCCTGAGGGGGGACATGATTGAGACATAGAAAATTATGCAGGGGATGGACACAGTAGATAGAGACCCACCTTTTCACTTTCACTTAACACCAGAACCAGGGGACATCTATGAAAGTTGAGTGTTGGGAGAATTAGGACAGGCAGAAGATAATATTTCTTTACCCAGCATGTGATTAGTTTGTGGAACTCTTTGCCACAGTGATGGCGTCTTGCCTGGGTGTCTTTAAGAGGGGATTGGACAAATTTCTGGAGGAAAAGTCCATTATGGGTTACAAGTCATAGTAGGTATGTGTAAGCTCTTGGTTTTAGAGGCAGGCTGCCTCTGATTGCCAGATGCAGGGGAGAGCACCGGGACGCAGGTTGTGTCTTTTGTCTTGTGTGCTCCCTGCGGCATTTGGTGGGCCACTGTGAGATACAGGAAGCTGGACTAGACGGGCCTTTGGCCTGATCCAGCAGGGCTCTTCTTATGTTCTTATGAATGCAAACTTTGGCTCTCTGTATGAAATGAATTTGACACCTCTGGCCTAGAGCATCTTAGCCAATAGTGGCCAGAGCCCCTCTGAATAACCACCCACCTGTTTGCCAATCTGATTCCTGAGCCAATCACTGCCAGATATTCCACTTAGCGCTATGCTCACCACCATCAAGTTCTTTTAAGTCATAGGATCAGTGCTTTTTTTGTAAATAAAAAGGTGCAGGAACTCACAACTTGTTAATCTTTTATTTATTTATTTATTTTTAAACCATTTTTTATTGGAGAAATAAAATATTTTTTATGTGCTTCCCCCCTAAAGATGAACTTACTTCTGAGTAGACATGCATAGGATTGGGCTGTCAATCTCTACATCCCCTTCCCCCCTAGCTATTTTTTCTACACAATACTGTACAGGTGCACTTGTAGCGTGTAGTATGTAGTGTGGCACTACTTCGAGGAGAGGAAGCAGTGAATGGATTCTGAAAAATGGCTTACATGAGTTCCATGTAGTAAAATTACTCTAAGCAACTGTGGGAGTAAGAACAAAAAAGGAATTCTTACACGAGAGCGGTCCTTAGGTGCACATAGAAACAGCTACATTTGCAAACAAGTGATTAAATATGGTTTAATTCAGGTATCAGAATACTCTGTGTCTTTGGGAAGGCACTTGGCAAGCAATTGTATGTTCTCTGCTGCCCTGAGCAGCTGCTGTGCATTGCTGGAGAGGAGCTGCAAATCCTGGCTGGCAGAGGGCATGCTTGTGGGGGAAGGATGAGGAGGATCTCTGGCAAGGCTGGACAGATGTTGTACACACACAGAATCCCTTTTCACCTGCCCTTAGCATGTGAAAATGGGTGCAGATATATATCTCTGCCAGGATTAAGAGCCCAATCCTAGGTATGTCTACTCTGAAATAAGTCTTGTTCTAGTCAATGGAGCTTACTCCCAGGAAAGTGCCTAGGACTGCAGCCTAAGAGCCCAATCCTATGCATGTCTACTCAGAAGTATACTTTAGTGAATGGGGCTTACTGTGGATAGGATGGCAGCCTCAGGGCCCAATCCTGTGCCTGTCTACTCGGAAGTCAGTCCCATTAGAGGCAGTGGGGCTTCCTCCCAGGAAAGTGTGGACAGGACTGTAGCCTCAGAGCTCTTTCTCTGCCTGTCTACTCAGGCTGCAAGGCTATGACACTTTCCTGGGAGTAAGCCCCATTGAACACAATGGAACTTACTTCTGAGTAGACATGCTTGGGCTCTCAGACTGCAAGGCTATGCACCCTTTCCCAGGAGCAAGCCCCATTGAACACAATGAGACATACTTCTGAGTAGACATGCCTAGGCTTGTGCTGCAGATTGGCACGGGGGCTGCACCAGCCAGCTTCCTTCCCCTCCTCCTCCGCCAAGCCAGTACCTGGGCATTCCGTGGGTGCCGCAGCCCGTCTCCCTGGCTGGCTGGCTGGCTGGCTGTCCGTTCTCCTCGGTGTTGGTGCGTGTCCCCTGCGCCCTCCACCAGCTTGGAAGCTGCGCTGGAAAGCAGAGCGCGGGGGGTGGGGAGGCAGGCTGGGCTCAGGCAAGAGCTTGGAGATGGGGCAGGAGGGGGTTGTTGTGCGGTCAGGCAGGGGCCAGGCACCCGCCCATCCTGCACCCCCCCAGCACCCACCCAGCAAATGCCTCTATTTTGCTCCCCCCCTCCTGGAATGCCTCCAAAGGGGAGGGGCCCCTGCAAAAAGGTGCCGGAACTCCGTCCCCCCGCGTTCCATTAGAAAAAAAGCCCTGCATAGGATCAAGGTTTACTGGAAGACCACACACTCATTCATTTGTACCAGGTAAAATAAAAGCCCTGAGATCAGATTTGAGAAGCCACCGACCAATGGAGGTGACATTTAAGGTCCAATATCTTCTGCAAAATGCGAATTAACATTCTGCAGAAGCAAATTATAATTGACAAACAGCTTGCAGTCATTCTGACAGAGCTTTTTTTTGTAATAATGTTAGAT
Organism: Tiliqua scincoides; assembly: GCF_035046505.1. NCBI lineage: Eukaryota > Metazoa > Chordata > Lepidosauria > Squamata > Scincidae > Tiliqua > Tiliqua scincoides. Next base: position 19,821,089 of record NC_089823.1, read on the forward strand.
AGACCAACCACAAAACGTGACACTTCTACGTACAAAACAGAATAGTTTCCACTGCAAACAAAGATTTGTTTGATAGCCATGATGAACTAATTTGTCACTAGCTGGTGCGCAATACGCAGAGTCCATGCTGTAAAACACTCCGTACTGTGCATTTGAATCATAAACGGGATGCTTGGCTATCTCAATTTATTCTTGATATATAATCTCAAAATCTCTGCGGGGCTTTTCATTTCTCTCACTTGGTTTCTCTTCTAGATAGCATCATATTTCCCATTCAAGTGATGGCAGTTTACTTCATTGTATGAGTCAACACGATGAGCGACAAGGTATCTAAGATGTAAAAAATGCACTTTTGTGAATAGCTGTTTTTAAGAAAAGTAGAGGAAGAGAAGAAGGGCTGAGAAAATTGTACTGTGAAGGAAATTATGCTGATCTCCAAAGTGTAGTTCCATTCTTTGAATTACATTTGGCTACTGAAATACCTTATAATATATTCCCCCAATTAGATTTAAGTAAGGTAGATGAGCGGTTTTGATACATAAAATCCTGGAGCCTAGAATTTAGCGTTTAACTGCAGATATAATTCCAGAATTATGATGTAGCGACACTGTGCTCCCTAGGATTTAAACAGAAAATAAATGCGGACTATCTCCCCAGAGAATAGAAGGTTCCCAGGTACTGCACTGATTTCGACCACCCTGGCTGGTCACTGGCACTTCTCAGTGGGAAGGACCAATGCTTCTTACTCCACATGCATTGGAGCAATTAAGCCAGTCCTTGCTGGCTTTTTGCTGGCTTTTGACATGACTCCTGGCTTCTACCCACCCATTCAGCTCTGACTCTAGTTTATTATTGAAATTCATGTTCCTGAGGCACAGTGGCCTTTCCAGTATCACAAAATGTGATATGCTGCCATATGCTACTGGTCCACCATCAGAAATAGTAAGCGATGGTGGAGATCTGGCAGTGGTCAAAGATGCCCTGGAGCCACTAAGATGCCATGTGCAGGCAGGGGGCAGTTGGTGGGAGGAATGAGGCAGGTAGGGGAATAACAAGGCAGGGACTAGGGCAAAATAGGGGGGGTGTCAAGGGCAGGAAGGGCACAGTTATCAGTGGCAGGAGCTCTGCTGATATTCTATCCCTCTTCACAGCCTTAATCCACCTCTCTGGGTCTACAAAGAGTTGTAGCCAAAGAGCTGGTGCAGGTTCAAGTACTCCCATTGGGGAAGCAGAGGCTCACTCCGAGTTAAGGGAGCAAATGTTTCCTTACCTCAAAGAGGCCTCTGGGACTGCCTCCCCCCACAAGATTCAATGCCTATTCCACTGGCACAATTGTATCAGCGAGGGGGATTTAGTTATGATTGGGTTGTAGGTTTGTAAGGGTCTATCATCTCCCATGTTCCATTTAGCCTGGCCCACAATTGAGATTTATTTATTTTAATTTACTATATTTATATCCCTCCTTTCTCCCTGAAGGGACCCAAACACAGAGATTGTCTGTGTTTGTGTGTATATTGATAGACACTTGTGAGTGTGTGTACAAGAGCTGTGTTAGCCACACGGACACAGTTCCCCCATCTGCAGTCCATCTTTCCTAATAAACTTGTAGATCAAAATGGATTTTGTGACAGCAATAACTAGAGCAGCAACATCTCTGTACTAAAAATTATAAAATTACCAATACAAATAGTGAGTGGCAATCCTGGAGGTGCCCTTCCCCTTCTAAGGCCTCTGGAGGGCCTTGAAAATCACACCTGGTTTTCAGCTGAAAACCAAGAGTGACATTTAAAGGCCCTTCAGAGACCTCAGAAGGCCTAATTAGGGCTGGGAAGGCCATGTGTGACCTCTCTGGGCCTCAGAACACCTCCAGGGGAGGAAGCGGGCGTGGGCAGCTCTCAGAGCAGCATGGCTGGGGTGGTGGCGGTGCCCCCCCCCCAGCTGTGCCACCCGGGGTCACTTACACTTTTGGACCCCCTTAAGTATGCCACTGCAAATAGGCCAAATTAAAAAAACAGCATGACACAAAGCACAGTCCCTAATATCTATAAAACTAATCAACAGAAGCAGCAACCTCACAGCCATCAATATAAAACCGCAGCATAAAATTGACCATTAAAATCACCATCAGGACAGGCAGAAATGGTACTCAGCAGCAGGTAAAAACTGAAACCCCAAGAAAAATGCATCACCCACCTTAGATACAACAAAAGTGCTTCCTAAAAAAGATACATTTCAAACTCCACTGGAAGATTTCCAGGAGGAACAGATCTTAAGTCACAGGAGAAGGAGTTCCACAACTGCAATGCTACGACAGAGGCCTTATCTTTTTTAGCTGCTCACCTAGCCTCTGTCAAGGGTGACACATGTAGGAGAGCCTCCCTCAGAAGATCTCAGAGATGGGCCAGAGTATATGGAAGGAGGCAGTTTCTTGATACTCTGGTCCACACTCATAAAGGGATTTAAAGGTTGAAATCAGAACCTTGAATTGTGCCTGGAAACAATCCGGCAACCAAAGTAGCTGCAGGAGCAGCAGCCTAATAGTCGAACCGCCAAGCCCCAACATCCACAGGGGCCATCACATTCTGCACTAATTACAGCTTCTTGACTATCTTCAGGGACAGCCCCACATAGACCATGTTACAGTAATCAAGCTGAGATGTCACCAAGATGTGGACCACTGTGGTCAGAGTCAAACAACTCAGGTACAGTCACAGCTGATGCAGCAGCCAAAGCTGGGCAAAAGCCCCCATGACTTCACATATAGGCTAATGGGTTCTGCGCTGTCTGTGACAGATCAGGAGAGAGATCTTGGGGTGGTGGTGGACAGGTCGATGAAAGTGTCGACCCAATGTGTGGCGGCAGTGAAGAAGGCCAATTCTATGCTTGGGATCATTAGAAAAGGTATTGAGAACAAAATGGCTAATATTATAGTGCCGTTGTACACATTGACGGTAAGGCCACACCTGGCGTATTGTGTCCAGTTCTGGTCACCACATCTCAAAAAGGATAGAGTGGAGATGGAAAAGCTGCAAAAGAGAGCGACTAAGATGATTACGGGGCTGGGGCACCTTCCTTATGAGGAAAGGCTACGGCGTTTGGGTCTCTTCAGTCTAGAAAAGAGACGCCTGAGGGGGGACATGATTGAGACATACAAAATTATGCATGGGAAGGATAAAGTGGATTGAGAGATGCTCTTTACACTCTCACATAACACCAGAACCAGGGGACATCCACTAAAATTGAGTGTTGAGAGAGTTAGGACAGACAAAAGAAAATATTTCTTTACTCAGCATGCGGTTGGTCTGTGGAACTGCTTGCCACAGGATGTGGTGACGGCATCTGGCCTGGATGCCTTTAAAAGGGGATTGGACAAGTTTCTGGAGGAAAAATCCATTATGGGTTACAAGCCATGATGTGTATGTGCAACCTCCTGATTTTAGAAATGGGCTATGTCAGAATGCCAGATGCAAG